>NC_030685.2:41690037-42005772 GCF_000004195.4 Xenopus tropicalis
TTAATCTCAAAATGCAGGCTTACCTTCAGTTGTCTCAATAGTGCCCTTAAGTCTCCCCATATATCTCCAGTTCAGATGATCAGAAGCAAAACAGGAAAAAAAAACGCTGAGCTGGGTAGAAAGATTCCCATAATGCATTGCTCTTTTCCAGGACTTGGAGACTTACTTTTAAAGGCAGCGCATGCGCACAAGCAGGCGCGCTCCCCCTAGCGTCTGGTTATGAGACGCTATTAGCCATTAGAAGCAGCAGCTGGGGCCATTACAGGACGCAGCCAGCAGGGGCGGAGAGGCAAGCGAGGAGAGGAGCGGGGACGAGAGGACACAGGTGCAGGGAGGGGAGCGGTGCGCAGGGGTGAGGAACCATGTCGGCTGACAGGTGCTGGGGCGGAGAGGCGAGCGGGACAAGAGGACACAGGTGCAGGGAGGGGAGCGGTGCGCAGGGGTGAGGAACCATGTCGGCTGGCGGTGCTGGGGCGGAGAGGTGAGCGGGACAAGAGGACACAGGTGCAGGGAGGGGAGCGGTGCGCAGGGGTGAGGAACCATGTCGGCTGGCGGTGCTGGGGCGGAGAGGCGAGCGGGACAAGAGGACGCAGGTGCAGGGAGGGGAGCGGTGAGGACTGACAGGTGTCGGCTGACAGGTGCTGGGGCAGAGAGGCAAGCGAGGAGAGGAGCAGGGATGAGAGGACGCAGGGAGGGGAGGGGAGAGGAGCGGTGAGCAACGGTGACAGCTCACAGGTGCTGGGGGGGGAGAGGCAAGCGGGGAGGCTGGTGGAGCGCCATGTTTAAAGCATGGCGGCGCAGACAAGGAGAAATAGTGTGTACTTCGGAAGGACCGTACTGGGCAAAGGAGCATTTTTAGAAGAAATGATTTCAGCGTTCAGGTAGGGGCAGGGGCCCTCTATTACATACTAAAAAATGAGTAAAACCCTTTCCTTCTCCTTTAATACCATCTGTAGATGATTTTGTATGCTCTTTTGCTTGAGGCTGCGCAGATTGAGGTTTTGCTGGCTGTGGTCCATATTTGTTCGGATATTTTGGTCCCTAGATCTTCTTCCCATTTGGACATGTATGTTTGTTGCAAGGTTGTTGTGTCTGCCGCTAGGTAGTAATATATAAGCGAGATTAAGTGTGCTGGCTGGGTTTGCTTGTGGCATATGTTTTCGAAGTAGGTGAGGGGTTGGTTTATTTGTGTTTTAGTTTTGGATTCAATAAAGTGTTTTATTTGTAAGTATTGGAAGAGCTGAGTGTTTGGTATTTGATATTTGTCTATGCATTCTTGAAACGAAATAGCTTTTTGCTCTGGTGCGAGAGACTTTATGGAGGTCAGGTTTGCGGCTATCCAGAAAACACAAACGCCAGGGGTCCACAAAACAGTGATGCCTAATATGTATAGGTTTACCTAAGTATGTGGCATGTATGCTATGTAGTATGTATGCTAAAATGTGCTCGTATGTATGCTAAAGTGTGCTAGAGTGTGCAAAATGGGAAAAAGAAACCTATGCTAAATTGTGTGTAAATGTGTGTGCAAATGTGTAAGCGTGTGCATTAGGCAATTAAAGAGAACTTACCAGTAGAAGGTCTCAGGGATCGCAGGCAGGGGTCCTCTCAGAAGTCCTTGCAGCACCAGAAGTGCGTCTGCTGCTTGTAGGTCGGTCCTGCGATCGCATTGCTGGACTGACTTGCCAGCCCCCTTGGCTCGTTGCCGAGGGGGTTGGGAGCACAGCTGACTCTCTAAAAAAGCCGCCAGTGCAGAGAGAATCGCATTAGTACCAATATCATTCTACCTTAACCCTTTCCCTGCCAACAACGCTGTTGTTATAATATAGGTACTACGTTGTTTTTAAAAAAGCAGTTATGTGCCAACAACGTAGTACCTACGTTGTTGGCAGGGAAAGGGTTAAGGTAGAATGATGGAGTTTTACAATGAAACGCAAACATAATGGTTATAATATTGCAGTTGTGTGACATTATTTTGAATTCGAGTAGCACGTAACTTTCTATAGGTTAGTTTCTTGGATAACACTAATGTGTTTCTAAAAGATATTTTTATTGTACATAGGTTGCAAAATATGAACTTCATTAGGGCTCGTTTACTAAAGCCATGCAAACTACAACATTCCACTATACCTCACCTCCCAACATTTGAAAACCAAAAGAGGGATACAATTGACTGCCACGCTCCTTTTATCTAGTTGGTATGACATACACGCCTATGGTGGCCATACACACTACAAACACGATCTTTCCCAAGACCGGTAGTAGGAAAGATTGTTCATCCACTCTGTGAAATTTTAGAGCTAAATCATCAGATGTGCAGGTAAAAACAAAAGAATTCTTTTCCCCTATCTGACGATTCCGCATCAGCGTTACTATGTTCACAAAAGATTGATGAGATGACCGATATCCAAGGCTTTTACCGATATTGGTCGCCTTGTCTCCCATCATAAATGCACTGATCACCACAAAAAACTTCATTTTGTACGATACTATCAGTGCACGTATGACCACCTTAAGGCCCCTACATTTTATGGGCACCCCCAGCATTTCATTAGACACACAGTAGTGACTTCCTTGACATTTTATAGTCTGCAAGCCTGCATCTTATTCTCTTATCTCAAGGCAACTGTGGTGTATTGCATCGTGTCTGGTGCTTGTACTGCTTCCTCCTTCCCCCCCAGCGCCGCCTCCCACCTACTTCCTCCCGAGGACTGCAGCATGGAGGACCAGGCAAGCGATCTGATCTTCAGGACAGGTAAGTGCGATTTTATTTTTATTTATACACACTTTTACACACACTTACGTACATTTACACACACATACAACACACAATTTAGCACAGGTTTTTTTTTCCCACTTTGCACACTTATATACACTTATATACACTACTATACACACTGTCACACAACTTTTACATGGGCACATGTATACACAAACCCACAAAAACGTTTTTTTTTTTTCATTTTACTTTACTAACTTTACCTATTTTGAATTCATCAGAATGTGTACTTTCCAAAAATATATGGTTTTCTGGGGGTCTCTGTATAGTTAGGGGGTGTCATGGCACATAATATGCTGTCAGGGGGCTCTGTGTGCAAAAGCTGAGAAATCCATATGCACTATTTTCATTTTGGTTTCAATACACACCACAGACTTTGGTATACAGTAGCTATGCATATTGGGCATCAAACTGTTCAGTATACCTCTGGTGTACCTATTTAGGGTGATTTGCCATTGTATGCAAGAAATTGTGTGAGATAAATGCGGCAAACTGCACCATTTTAAGCGATTTTCTGAAATGTCATAAAAACCACTAACTTTAGGAAAGCTTTGCAGATTGGTACTTTGGTATAGAAAGGACTCTTACCCCATGTTGGATTTGTCAGAATGTGTACTTTCCAAAAATATAGGGTTTTTAGGGGTCACCCTACATTTCTGCAGCTTCCACCCCTCATAAAACTGCCATGTGTTTATGAATTAGGTAAAGATAAGACATGAAATTAGTGTGCACAAGGTATATTTTGGGAGTCTCTAAGTGCCATGTGCTTTGATAAACCTATGTACAGTGGGCATCAAACTGCTCAGTAGACCTCTGGGGTTCATATTTCAGGTGTTTTATATTGGTACCTAATGATACGTGGGAGATAAGATGCTGGAAACTGGAAGCTTTGAGTGGATTTTTGGAAATATTTCCAAAAATATATGACTTTCTGGGGTGAATGTACTTTTTACTAGCATTATCCCACATATAATGATGATGATTTTGCAGAAGCTGAAATGACAGAAATGATAGATCATATGGGGGTATGTTCACATTGGGGCCCCTACATGCCACATACTTAGGTAAACCTATACATATTGGGCATCAAACTGTTCAGTGGACTCCTGGCGTTCATATTTAGTGTGTTTTATCTGGTTACTTTATGACCTTTAGGAGATATAATAGACTGGAAGCTTTGAAGCGATTTTTAAAAAAAATCACAAATTTTGATAAAAACCAATAACTTTAGGAAAGCATTGCAACTTGGTAATTTGGAGTAGACAGACAGTTGTGCTTATGGATTCCCCAGAATCTGTTCTTTCTAAAAATGTATAATTTTCTGGGATAAACCTTCTGTTAGTGGAACCTCTGGCCTTGAAATCTAAAGTATTCAGCTTTCTGGAGCAGTACTTTGGAAATTTGGTAGTGTACTGCAGGGAGTTTTTGACCTATACAAGTGAGAAATCTCCATAAAACTATATATATTTGATATTGGCACATTCATGAGACATGGGACTTTCCAAATCAGTTGTATTTTCATCCATAAAATAATTTTTATTTCTGGTGTATGTGTTTATATTATGGAAAATATTTTTATTTTCATTTTTTAGACATTTAGAAGCCTATATCTTGTTACAGAAATGGAATTACACAAAAATTCTACCATATTTTAAAAGCTTAGGTTGTCCTGAAAAAAACAATATATTGTTTTTCTGGGTAAACTAAAAGTCCCCTCGAGGAAAGGTCCCTAAAGTGAAACAGTGCAAAATGTTCAAAAACTGTCTGGCAGTAGAAGTTCCGCTTTGTCCAAAACGGCTGGCAGTGAAAGGGTTAAAACTAAGTAAGCTTTATCAGAAAGGTCTATGTAAATACAGCCATAAGCACTTAAAGTAATGCTGCACCCTATCAAAATAAACACAGGATTTCTTGGTGTTTGTAAACATGATGTTCCAGTGTCTGACTTCCTCTCTCAGAAACATCCTTAATTCCCGTGGCCAGAGTCTGTGCAGTTCTCTTCTCTCCCCTCTCCTGCGAGAATGCTAAGAACTCCTTCCCCCCTCCCTTAGGAATGTGTGAGCTGAACTATAACGACTAGAGCTGCAGCAGGAAGTTACTTAAAATGACAGCTGCTATCTTAATCATACGGAGAAAGCTTCTAAAGCTGTTTACTCAGATATGGTAATGGTTTCTGCAGAATAAATATATTGTTCTAGGTGGCACTAATGTGGCAAATCTATTGTCAGTAAATTTCCAAAATTACTTTCCTTCTCTTTTAAAACCTTCTCCAGGATGAGAACCTAGCCCCAACTGTGCAGTACTTACATACCTCCCAACACTGTAAAATGTACAAATATGCATTGTGCCTATGACTAAAGGTACATTCGGATATCGATCATACTTTTAAATGCAACAATCTAAACTAACATTCAGACTAAAATTGTAGCATAAAGCCCTAAAAATAACAAATCGGAGGATGTTCTGAACATGAAACAGTTGGCAGACATCGTATGAAAGTGACTGTCACGTTCGGTATCCCAAACCCAGAACAAAAGCCAAGATCCCGGTCAGAGCTCACTCTTCTGCCTATAACAGCCACCTTTCGCTTCGGGTGGAGCCCTCCGCTACTCGGGTGCCGCCAGGACTTGTGGTGAGAGGATCAGGGCAAATGTTCTGGGCAGGCAAGGGAACCTTGCGTTTAATGTAAAGTTTAGGGAGCTGAGATGAAGTGGAACAGGCCGAGGCCAAAACCGAACAGGCAGCGAGGTACAAAATCAAATTCCAGAAAACGTAGTCAGAAACAGGCAAGGTCAAGGTCAGGCAAAGGGTCAAAACACAAATCAGAATCAGAATAGCAAAAACAGTAATCAGGAGGCAAAACCGAAGTTGGGCGACGGAAATATGCGCAGGCGCCTTTAAATATTTTAAATATATTTTGCGCCGGCTCAAGAGGGAGCGCGAGCATCACCGCTCGCCAGAAGAGCCAGACGCGTGCATTGGCGCGCATGGAGAGGCGGGCGTCCCCGCCACCCAGGTATCCTTACAGTGACTTCATGGTAATGAATTGTAGGTCCGGCAAGAATATCATCAGATCCAATATATGCATAGATTTTATCGTTATCCTAACAAAATTTTCTAACCTGCTTGATCAAATTTATCGGATTGTGTACAGCCAGCTTAAAAGACTAGGGAAGCCTCATCATAAATGTTGTGATCTGACAAAAGGCATAAAAAGCAGCTCTAAATTCTGCACAATATCCCCTGAAGCTCTCAAAGGAACCAGGCATTTTAACAGGATAGAAGGATGTCACATGCAGCGAGTAGTGCAATCGGGACTACGACCAAGACTGTGGTGCATGCGCAGTTTCGGTCTTTCAGCACACAGAAGCACACTACAATCTGCAGGTTCACCAATAGGTGGCACATGCGCACAAGGAATTTAAGGTCTGGAGGATAATGTGAACAGAATCAAGATGGTGTCTACAGTATGAGAGCAAGGAGGATTTTCTTGGGCTCTTACATTTTAAAAGTAAGGAGATTTCAGGGGAAATAAAGTAGCGAGAGGCAGGGGTGGACTACTATGAGACAAAGTAAGGGTTTGGGGGCTTTCCTTGTTCTTTAAGGGACGTAACACCTGAAACACGTAAGGCCCTAGCCATATTAATTCCTTTAGCAAAACAGAATAGATTAATCATTTTAATGGAGGATGGTGCTGCTGACATTTGCTGCTGTATGAGACACTGGATGACCATGCCCCCCCATTAGATAATGTGAGCCAAGAGCAGCTGTGTTTCCTTTCCATTTGTAACATTTTTAAAACAGACATTAAAGGTGTAGTTCACCTTTAAACTTTAACTTTTAATATGATGTAGACATTGATATTCTGAGACAATTTGAAACTAGTCTTCATTTTTTATAGTTTTTCTGTTATTTAGGTTATGGTTTGATATTTTAGCAGCTATCTGGTTGCTAGGGCCTTATTTACCCTAGCACCAAGCAGTAGTTTAAAAAAGAGTTGAGATTATGAATAGTAGAGAGCCTGCATAGAAAGATAAGAAATAAAAAGTAACAATTGTAGCCTTACAGAGGAATAGTTTTTGGCTGCAGGGGTCAGTGACCTCCATTTCAAAACTGGAAAATGGCAGAATAGAAAGGGCAAATAATTCAAAAATTGTAACAAATAAATAATAAAAAACAGTTGCAAAGTTGCTAGTAATAGGGCACTCACTACTTTAAAGGGGGCATTTACTAAGGCACAATTTTTTCTAGTCATGCTTTTTGTCTCGAAAACTCGAAAAATTTTGTTGCAGAAAAAAACACAAATTTGTCATGATTTATAATGTGACTCTAAAATACATCAGCTAGAACCTATTTAGATCATGCAGAAGTCAATGGCAGATGTCCCTTTAACAATTTCTTTCTTACAAAAGTTCTTTTTTTTGCTTCATGGTTTTAGAGGTTTTCTGTTTTTTTTATGCTGGCTTTTGTGGAACAATACGAAAAAGTGGAGTTTTTCGTGTGACAAGTTATCACCAAATATTGGCTATTACCCATAAATACTATCATCCGAGAGGTTTACTCCTATGTACTACTTGGCTAAGTGATGATATATCACGGCTGGTGGACTCACGAGGACACAAGAGACCACCAAAAACGTTAAATGCTAAATTAGAGTCACACTACAGGTAAGTATAATAAAGGCATACTTTATTTGAACTAAACCATAGCCATTAAATAGACAAGACACATTAAAATCATATAAAACACCCTATTGTACCCACACTTTCCACCATATGCCCCCTAGTTTATTTAAATTATGTCAGTAATAAATCAATAAAGGTAATCACAGTATTTCAGCTATGTCCCCCAAACTTCAGGTGCTTGTCATAACAATACCTGAGTTATAACCACACCGCCATGACTGGAGCTGTGAGTGTAACGATGGTCTACGGTGGTCTACTGGGAAAGTCGCTATCATCATCTTCTAGACGTGTGTGCATCCGTCGTTCGTCTCCCTTTTGATGTGCGTGCACATCCGTTTATGAGCATGCGTGCGCGCACTGTTCTCTTCGTTGCGACGATTATGTCATTTTGCCGTGTAAATATTTAAAGCGTTCTCTGCCTCTGTTCATTGTCGAACGTAGGTTTCTTCTTGTGAGTTCCTGGGTGTGTTATTAGTGTTTTGCCGTGTATTGACTCTTACCTGTTCCTGACCATTCTTGTTTGCTGCCTGAACCGACCTTTGCCCGTTTGACTATTCTCTTGGATTCTGATTCCGTACTGCGCTGCCTGACCGTTGATGACCCTGGCCTGTCCCAGACTACCCCCCATCTTCCTGCCACACGATTGGTTCCCTTGCCTGCTCAGAACTTTCTCCTTGGGTCTCTCACAATAAGTCCTGGCAGCATCCAAGTAGCGAAGGGCTCCTCCCGACGTGAAAGGCAGCTGTTATAAGCAGAAGCGTGAGCCGTGACCGGACCCTTGGCGCCTGTTCTGAGTTTTGGGATACCGATTGTGACAGTGAGGACACAGTAGCACAACTGATTTTGTTCAAGAAATTAGAGTCTATAATCCCACAATTTGTTAATCCTGCAGGCAAGTATCACAGCTGTGTCTTACATACTGTTTGATGTGGGCAACCCTTGTTTAATAGATACTAATACGAGACTTCTTTAAAGGGCTGATTTATCAATATTCGAGTTTATGCTTAACAATTCGAGAAAAAACACAGTGAAAAAATGCAAATGCAACTATACTCCAGAATATTGTTAAGAACCATGAATAGTCGGTATTTATTAAAGAAAAAAATCAAAAAGTAAATTTGCCAGAAAAAACTCAGCAAGTAAAAGCTAGCTAGAATCAATAGAAGTCAATGAGAAATGCTTTTTTATTAAATAAGCTAGCAATTGATAAGAAAAGTAGCACAAGTTTTGTCACAGTAATTTTTTTTATATTTTAACTGCTGTTTTTATTTCCACAAACTCAAATTTTGATAAATCTGGCCTTAAATGTCTGGACAATTAGGAGAGTATAAAGGGAGAATACTTGCTCCTATACACATTATCATGTCATGAAAAGCACCTGCAGTTTGGGTGGACATAGCTAAAATACTGTGAATACCTTTAAAGGAGACATATTGGATAAATTAAAAAAAACCCTAATTTTGTAGGTAATTATGAATAATATATGGTGCTGGTTTCCCATTCGACTAAAATTGAATACAGTCTGTAAAAATAGCCCCTTTATTGGAGCTCCTTATAGACCCTATCAGGTCCCTGTCTGTGTTTCAAATGAAGGCTGGGCGTGTTCACACATAGAGAAGATTATCAGTAAATGATCAGCATTGTCTGTTTTTGTAGTTGCGACAAGTAGCTCTGTCTCTTCACCCTTACAAATAATTATGGCGATTGTTAAGCTAATTAAAATACTAGCATAGATTAGAAAATGTATACACAAACGCTATACATATTATGTTATGAATCAGTAACATAACTGTTACCTAATTTGGCCTTCATTTCTTTTTAATAGTGTTCATCTGTGTATTACTGACTCTTCCAGATAAACTGTTACCTGTCATAACACAGATCTGTATTTGTGAGATTAATACTGGTAACTGTTAAATAAACTTGTCATAAACACAAACATCCCAGTTCCCACAAAACCTGTTTCCTTTTTTATTAAATTGGGAGAAGCGATCGTTGGCAATCAAGAAAAGGTATTTTTTAGTTCCCTGGCAAAGAGTTGGAACTCTGCGCTGAAAATATAAATAAAAAATTATGATATTGGGAGCTTATCGAGCATGGTGACAAACCAACACGAGAGACTTCTTTTCTATTATAAAGGTTAGAGGTCTGTACAGGGAAAAAAATTATGAAAACTACGATAACTTGAGATCATCTTAAGATTTTGTCACGCCTGCTCGTCACTCTCACAGGGCCCCTATGTGTTGCGTCACTGCGCATATGTGAAGTCATGACGCCAGTCTCGCGTGATGAGACTTGTGGCTTTGGGATTGTAAGGGAAAGAGCTTGCAGGCATTCTATCAATAACCCTCCCTTCCAAAGTCGGTAGGTTACTGACAGCAGGGGACCAGATAATCTAAACTAAGTAAGTGAAGCGTTGTCGGGCCCACTTAAAGACCCAAACCCACCGGGTCTGGGACGACTATCCCCACCATGACGGGCATGTTTATGTGTCTCCTGGCCTACCCATGTTAAGATATTATTAACAATTAACAGGATAAAAATGGGCGAAGTGGATTGTGCTAGTACGATTTCATTTGTTTGGTATAAGCATATTTTATTATTTTTTAGCCGCCTTCAGGCCTGTACTGTGGGGCTGCTGTAATACTTAAGACAGTCATTATTGGCTGGCCCTCCGTGTACCTGAATTGCCAGGCCATACTTTGCATCTCCGGACCTGGACACCTTGCCCCCTTGTTCTGTAATGAAGACAGCTGTTCTTATTCTTTATTTATCTTGGATGGAAAGTATAATGCTTTTGATGATGTTGAGGACTCAACTTGGGGTCTTATGGCCAGTATAATAGTGTTGTGTTTATTGAATTCTCTGAATTTTCATGCCTCTTTAATGATATGAATGTTAGTTAAGAAACATTCATATCAATGTTAGTTAAGAAAGTGTAAACCTTATTGTGCACATACTGTAGTGTATTTGTGTTAAATATGAGCAGTGCTGGCTGATTTGGTTACCTGTGGTAGACATCAGTAAATATCTGTTGTGCTTAAAATAGACATATTGGATAAATGGAAAAAGCCCTAATTTTGTAGACAGTTACGAATAATATATGGTGCTGGTTTCACTTTGGGCTAAACATTAAAGAAAAAGTAACAAGTAAAAAATCTATTCCACCCTGCTCCAATAATTGCCCTATCCTGCACACCATTTATTATTTTGAATGCTTTATTAGTATATACCTTCTAAAACTTTGCATCCAGTCATTTCAAATGCGGTGCTACGCCAATCTTCCCTCTGCACAATCCACTATGCGACAATCAACATCTCCTCCTTGCCGAGTCCAAAACCAGAAGTCTGTATGAAGTTTGCCTGTACAGAAGGAAGGCTAGGAGGAGATGTCAATCTTCGCATAGTCGATTGTGCAGAGGGAAGATCGCCGTATTTTCCTTTAATCCTGTCTGTAAAAGTGGTCCCTATATTGGAGCTTCCTATAGATCCTATCAGTTCTCCATCTGTATTTCAAATGAAGAAGTGAGCATGTCCTAATGCTCCCTGCCAGAAGCACAGCAGGAGGGGGATAGCCATTCACAGCCCTGCACTCACACAAGCAAAGACGGGCTTCAGTTCCCTACAGTGCAGTGTGCTGCTGGCTCCCCTGCACATCCAGAGAATTCAGCAAGCAGGAAGTGAAACAGATGGGCGGGACTACTGGGGTTATGGTGGAATTTCTCAATAAATCAGTCCGAAACACAACTTTTTTCAGCACAATCCTTCTTCTATATTCAGAGGAGTATAATGCACTGGTACATTAATAATTTTTATACGATATGTCTCCTTTAAAAGAGCATGAAGTTCTTTGGTAAAGGGTAGTAATTGTCTCTTTGCCCATTTTTCTGGTGATATTCTATATCTATTAAGGGCCCCATTATAACAGTCTTGCAGTTATCTATTCATATGGCTTTGTCAGTGTGTCCAGAGGCTTAACTAATTAATTTACAGTTAGCATTACCCAAGTTAAAAGCCATAATTTTTTTCCACTGGCTTTTGCCTTGGGGAACTATTGCCTTCATTCTATGGTTGGACCATGTTATAAATATGTGTACCAGATTTACCTGATCTGCTTTAGGTGTCATGGATCAGATGATAGTATAGTGTTAGTCCTGATTTTTTTGGTGTACTGTTTATTTTGAAATTTACACTGCTTACATAACAATTATCTATTAAAATCTATTAACTGATGCATTTTGAAAAATACATGTTTTTCCATGACAGTATTCCTTTAACAAGGATATGAGATTTTCCCATAAATGATTTATATCATGGAGGTAGGGAGATTTACACCTATCTCTGGTAAATATTCGCTCTCAACCAAATGGCACCACACTGCAAACCGCAATTTAGAGCTATAGTGGATAGTTTAGTGCTATAGTGGATAGTTGCCTTTAAACTGTAACAACATACGATAACCATAATAATCAATAAGTTTACTAAGCAGCTGAAAATTATACTACTAAATGTAGTATCCTGTTATTCATACTCAAATATTTCAACTAGAATTTGCAAGTTTTCTTTTACTGTGGCAGTCATTATCCTGGGTTTCATTTAACTGAAAACTATTGAAAAAATTAAAATGTAATACAGGTATGGGATCCCTTACCCGGAAAAACCCGTTATCCAGAAAGTTCCAAATTACGGAAAGACCATCTCCCATAGACTCCATTATAAGCAAATATAATTTTTAAACATTATTTCATTTTTCTCTGTAATAATAAAACAGTACTTTGTGGTTGATCCCAACTAAGATATAATTAATCCTTATCGAAGGCAAAACAAGCTTATTGGGTTTATTCAATATTTAAATTATTTTTAGCAGATTTAGTGAGATCCAAATTACAGAAAGATCTTTTATTCGGAAAACCCCAGGTCCGAGCATTCTGAATAATAGGTCCCATTCCTGTACAATGAAAAAGAAAACTTTCGAAATATAATAAATACTTTTTGAAATGATCAAGTTAAACTCTTCTTTTCCTGTCTTATTAAAAGTTGGAGTCAGAATTGGGAGTCGGAAATTGATTGACCGCTTTAATATACCATTAGTGTGTGCTTTCATGTCTAGGCAATGCATTACTGTTAAAGGAGACATATACCATAATTTTTCAGTTTATCTTAAATTGCAGCTAACACTCTAAAATTGAATAAAATAAAGTGTATTTTATACCTACTGTTGAAGAAGGCTGTGTAATCCCTGCACAAATGCTAAAGCCCCTCCCTTTCACAGGGCTTCCGGCTGGAAAATAGTCTGTCTGTAGCTGGGGCCGCCGGCCCTGGCTTCTTTCCTATACAGACGCTGCAGCCACTGAGAGAGGAGTGGGCGTGAGACGTGGGCGGCGCCTTTGATGACGTCATTTCCCCGCCCACGTCAGTCACGCTGGGGTCCTTCTCAGTGCTGCTCCCGGCCAGCCCTGCTTTCCTGACTAGCAGCTCAGTTGAAGGAAGATTCGCTGCTTCTGTGACATGCTGGAATGTAAGGCACCTTAATTCTCTTTCTTAAAAAAAAAAATTATTTACCAAATCAAAAAAAACGTTATTTACAATGAAGATTGTGTTTATTCATTAGACTGTACCTAATGATAAATGATGTGTGTTATTTGCTTGCAACTCCCTGCATCCATGTTAGGTTCCAATTATATATAGTTACAACTCCCTGCACCCAATCCTACAGTGTCCCTGCCCATCAGTATTACGTTCTGCAATCGCTATGAGAGTTTTTTTTTTACATGCAACTCCCTGCAACTTGTACTTTGACACCTAAACTGGCCGTTTTTTGGTATTTTCCCCTGCAACAACTCCCTGCAACTTGTACTTTGACACCTAAACTGGCCGTTTTTTGGTATTTTCCCCTGCAACAACTCCCTGCAACTTGTACTTTGACACCTAAACTGGCCGTTTTTTGGTATTTTCTCCTGCAACTTGTACTTTGATACCTAAACTGGCTGTTTTTTGGTATTTTCCCCTGCAACAACTCCCTGCAACTTGTACTTTGACACCTAAACTAGCCGTTTTTTGGTATTTTCTCCTGCAACAACTCCCTGCAACTTGTACTTTGATACCTAAACTGGCTGTTTTTTGGTATTTTCCCCTGCAACAACTCCCTGCAACTTGTACTTTGACACCTAAACTGGCCGTTTTTTGGTATTTTCCCCTGCAACAACTCCCTGCAACTTGTACTTTGACACCTAAACTGGCCGTTTTTTGGTATTTTCTCCTGCAACAACTCCCTGCAACTTGTACTTTGATACCTAAACTGGCTGTTTTTTGGTATTTTCCCCTGCAACAACTCCCTGCAACTTGTACTTTGACACCTAAACTGGCCGTTTTTTGGTATTTTCCCCTGCAACAACTCCCTGCAACTTGTACTTTGACACCTAAACTGGCCCTTTTTTTGGTATTTTCCCCTGCAACAACTCCCTGCAACTTGTACTTTGACACCTAAACTGGCCGTTTTTTGGTATTTTCCCCTGCAACAACTCCCTGCAACTTGTACTTTGACACCTAAACTGGCCCTTTTTTTGGTATTTTCCCCTGCAACAACTCCCTGCAACTTGTACTTTGACACCTAAACTGGCCGTTTTTTGGTATTTTCTCCTGCAACTTGTACTTTGATACCTAAACTAGCCGTTTTTTGGTATTTTCTCCTGCAACAACTCCCTGCAACTTGTACTTTGATACCTAAGCTGGGGTTTTTTTGCATTTTCTCCTGCAACAACTCCCTGCAACTTGTAAAGATCAGGCAGCAGTACAGGACAGCTATGTGCAGACTGGTAACAGATACACAGGCAGGGGAGTGGGAGGGGTTTCCCTGCTACAGCAGAGTTCAGCCTGTCAGTCAGTGCTGTGACCATTTCCTGTGGGAGAATGAAGAGACACTCCCATCTCTCATTTCAGTTTAGCTTCAGAGGAGTGAAGATCTCTCTGCAGCTCTGATATAAAAACGATTTTAGCAGGTAAAATGCATTCAAATCGTTTTTTTTCTGCAAGATTACATAGATTGAAGAAAGATGAATCATATAACTGAATATGAAGGTAATATGAAATGTCTCCTTTAAAAGTCTTAGACACCAGAAGATAGAGTGCTGAGAAGGGGATATTAAAAAGTAATTTAATTATTTCTAACACAGTACAGTATTTTTAATAGGTTATAATTTGCAGGTTTCTTATATCCATGAAATGAGGTACATATAAAATATTAATTTCCCTTTCTTCTGGTATAAGGGCCAGAGCTCTTGTTAGGGGACTTGTCTTAGGAAAATACTATTGTTTCCCCCATACAGAGTGTGGGCTTTGTTAGCTTGCAGCTTCCGGCAGGGGATACAATTTTTAGGTGATAGGTGCCCTTTAATTTTGCTACATAAAATTACTTAAGTAATACATATATACCATATTTTTCCTTTGTATTTACAGCTTTTTTTAAGAAGTTGAACCAACGTTTCCTTCTCTGTCAGGGATAAGTAAAGCATACAATTTCATCCATACGCTCCAGGTATGTGGGCACTACAGCCATCTACATCCCTCAAATCATTGTACCCTCTAAAGCATTGCTTTCCAAAGTGTGAGAATGACCTTAAATGCAAAGCCTTTGTATGCTCTTTATTTTCTATATGTTGCTCTGCTAACGATTTTAGAATAGCAATCTTTTGGACTAGTTATCCTATGTGAAAGGGAACGTTACGCTATTATTTACCCTTTAGTATATTATAGGTTGACCTATTATAAGCAACTATTTAACATTTCTAATTTTTAGCCTCCCTATTTTGACTGTTGTTGGATATTGGGATCACTAACCTGTGCAAGTAACAGATCAGCTGTGACACTTACATTGTATTGTTAGAGACATAAGTCTACTCTTGTAAAAGTAGTCTGTATTGTTGTATTGGTAGTCTTTTGGAAAATGTACATAGCATGTAGCATAACATAGTGATTAAGGTTAAAAAAAGGCACACATTCATCAAGTTCAACCCTTTTCATCTAACAAAAATTGTCTAACGCTAGTTGACAGTATAGTGTAAATTTAAAGGAATATGCCTAAACTGTTAATACACAAATACACACTCTAAGGGGCAGATTTATCAAAATGTGAGTTTAGAGTTGAATAGATTAAAACTCACCCATAATAGATTAATTCCTGTGGGATTTTTAGAGGTGTGTTTATCGAATGGTGAGTTGTTACTTTCACCCATTGATAAATATGCTTCTAAAAATCCTATAGGATTAAATAGAATGTGCGTGAGTGCACAGAAGGGGTCATTTAGAAACAGGGGCTGTGGAGTCAGTAGATAAATTCCCCGACTCCGACTCCTCAGTTTCTGATACTTCCGACTCCACGACTCCGACTCCTCTGTTTTAAATATGCTAATGTATTTTATACATCTAGGAAGGGGAAGGGGAACTTAAAGGAACAGTAACACCAAAAAATGAAAGTGTATAAAAGTAAGTAAAATATAATGTGCTGCTGCCCTGCACTGGTAAAAGTTGTGTGTTTACTTCAGAAAGTCTACTATAATTTATATATTAAGCTGCTGTGTAGCCATGGAGGCAGCCATTCAAAGGAGAAAAGGCACAGGCACATAGCAGATAACAGATAAAACACTATTGTATTCTACAGAACTTGTCTGTTATCTGCTAAGCAAACCTGTGCCTTTTCTCCTTTTTTCCAGCCTGAATGGCTGCCCCCGGGGCTACACAGCAGCTTATTATATAAATTATAGTAGTGTTACTGTAGCAAACACACCAGTTTTACCAGTGCAGGGCAACAGTGCATTATATTTTTATTACTTTAAAGCTCTTTTATTTTTTGGTGTTACTGTTCCTTTAAAACACAACTGAACTGATAATAAACTAACTGAAAGACAATTTTATCTATACTCCTACTACTAATGATTTCCCTAGAATCCCATAGTCATGTTTAAAGTTTAAGCTAACATTACAGCTGAATTACAGCAGTTTTTCAAATGTTCAGTCTTAAAGGAACAGTAACACCAAAAAATAAAAGAGCTTTATAAAAATATAATGCACTGTTGCCCGGCACTGGTAAAACTGGTGTGTTTGCTACAGTAAAACTACTATCATTTATATAATAAGCTGCTGTGTAGCCATGGGGGCAGCCATTTAAGCTGGAAAAAAGGAGAAAAGGCACAGGTTACATAGCAGATAACAGATAAGTTTTGTAGAATACAATAGTGTTTTATCTGTTATCTGCTATGTGCCTGTGCCTTTTCTCCTTTGAATGGCTGCCCCCATGGCTACATAGCAGCTTATTTATATAAACTATAGTAGGGTTCCTGTAGCAAACACCCCAGCTGTACCAGTGCAGGAATGGCTGCCCCCGGGGCTACACAGCGGGGTATTTATATATACTATAGTAGGGTTTCTGTAGCAAACACCCCAGCTGTACCGGTGCAGGAATGGCTGCCCCAGTGGCTACACAGCGGGTTATTTATATAAACTATAGTAGGGTTTCTGTAGCAAACACCCCAGCTGTACCGGTGCAGGAATGGCTGCCCCCGGGGCTACACAGCGGGGTATTTATATAAACTATAGTAGGGTTTCTGTAGCAAACACCCCAGCTGTACAGTGGAATGGCTGCCCCGGGGCTACACAGCGGGGTATTTATATAAACTATAGTAGGGTTTCTGTAGCAAACGCCCCAGCTGTACCAGTGCAGGAATGGCTGCCCCCGGGGCTACACAGCGGGGTATTTATATAAACTATAGTAGGGTTTCTGTAGCAAACACCCCAGCTGTACCAGTGCAGGAATGGCTGCCCCCGGGGCTACACAGCGGGGTATTTATATAAACTATAGTAGGGTTTCTGTAGCAAACACCCCAGCTGTACCAGTGCAGGAATGGCTGCCCCCGGGGCTACACAGCGGGGTATTTATATAAACTATAGTAGGGTTTCTGTAGCAAACACCCCAGCTGTACCGGTGCAGGAATGGCTGCCCCGGGGCTACACAGCGGGGTATTTACAGTGGTGTGAAAAACTATTTGCCCCCTTCCTGATTTCTTATTCTTTTGCATGTTTGTCACACAAAATGTTTCTGATCATCAAACACATTTAACTATTAGTCAAAGATAACACAAGTAAACACAAAATGCAGTTTTTAAATGAGGGTTTTTATTATTTAGGGAGAAAACAAATCCAAACCTACATGGCCCTGTGTGAAAAAGTAATTGCCCCCTGAACCTAATAACTGGTTGGGCCACCCTTAGCAGCAATAACTGCAATCAAGCGTTTGCGATAACTTGCAACGAGTCTTTTACAGCGCTCTGGAGGAATTTTGGCCCACTCATCTTTGCAGAATTGTTGTAATTCAGCTTTATTTGAGGGTTTTCTAGCATGAACCGCCTTTTTAAGGTCATGCCACAACATCTCAATAGGATTCAGGTCAGGACTTTGACTAGGCCACTCCAAAGTCTTCATTTTGTTTTTCTTCAGCCATTCAGAGGTGGATTTGCTGGTGTGTTTTGGGTCATTGTCCTGCTGCAGCACCCAAGATCGCTTCAGCTTGAGTTGACGAACAGATGGCCGGACATTCTCCTTCAGGATTTTTTGGTAGACAGTAGAATTCATGGTTCCATCTATCACAGCAAGCCTTCCAGGTCCTGAAGCAGCAAAACAACCCCAGACCATCACACTACCGCCACCATATTTTACTGTTGGTATGATGTTCTTTTTCTGAAATGCTGTGTTACTTTTACGCCAGATGTAACGGGACACGCACCTTCCAAAAAGTTCAACTTTTGTCTCGTCGGTCCACAAGGTATTTTCTCAAAAGTCTTGGCAATCATTGAGATGTTTTTTAGCAAAATTGAGACGAGCCATAATGTTCTTTTTGCTTAAAAGTGGTTTGCGCCTTGGAAATCTGCCATGCAGGCCGTTTTTGCCCAGTCTCTTTCTTATGGTGGAGTCGTGAACACTGACCTTAATTGAGGCAAGTGAGGCCTGCAGTTCTTTAAATGTTGTCCTGGGGTCTTTTGTGGCCTCTCGGATGAGTTGTCTCTGCGCTCTTGGGGTAATTTTGGTCGGCCGGCCACTCCTGGGAAGGTTCACCACTGTTCCATGTTTTTGCCATTTGTGGATAATGGCTCTCACTGTGGTTCGCTGGAGTCCCAAAGCTTTAGAAATGGCTTTATAACCTTTACCAGACTGATAGATCTCAATTACTTTTGTTCTCATTTGTTCCTGAATTTCTTTGGATCTTGGCATGATGTCTAGGTTTTGAGGTGCTTTTGGTCTACTTCTCTGTGTCAGGTAGCTCCTATTTAAGTGATTTCTTGATTGAAACAGGTGTGGCAGTAATCAGGCCTGGGGGTGACTACAGAAATTGATATTGAAATTGAAAATTGAAATTGATAAACCACAGTTAAGTTATTTTTTAACAAGGGGGGCAATTACTTTTTCACACAGGGCCATGTAGATTTGGAGTTTTTTTTCTCCCTTAATAACGTAAACCTTCATTTAAAAACTGCATTTTGTGTTCAATTATGTTATCTTTGACTAATAGTTAACGGTTTTTGATGAGCAGAAACATTTAAGTGTGACAAACATGCAAAAGAATAAGAAATCAGGAAGGGGGCAAATAGTTTTTCACACCACTGTATATAAACTATAGTAGGGTTTCTGTAGCAAACACCCCAGCTGTCCCGGTGCAGGAATGGCTGCCTCCATACTACACAGCAGCTTATTTATATAAATTATAGTAGATTTTCTGAAGTAAACACACAGTGCAGGGCAGCAGCACACTATATTTTAGTTACTTTTATTCCCCTTTATTTTTTGGTGTTACTGTTCCTTTAAACTATTGACTATCCATTCCCTTCACGTATACAAGTATTTCTAGTCCTGCAAATTTTTTTTACTTAATTAGTTATCAGTGAGAGTTAGGCTGGGTTCCCAGTGGGCATTGGGTTCCCTGTAACAGAGGGACACGACGCAGTGGAGCTTCCGCACCGTAACTGTGCATACGTCCCATTTAGTGAAGCATACAGTCAATGAAAAGCATGCTTCATGGTCACTCAACGTGTTCGTTTATGCACTACGTGCATTGGGCTTTATTCTTATAGCAGAGAAGTAATTAATTATGACTGTTTTTTAATTGGGACATTTAAACTTGCTTTATTTATTTATTTTTATTCCCATATAAATTTAGTAGGAGTCGGAGTCGGTTCATTTTTTGCCGACTCCGACTCCAGGTACCCAAAATTGCCTCCGACTCCTCGACTCCGACTCCACAGCCCTGTTTAGAAACACTGGGCAAATTAGCATTTAGGCAGTAAACCATGGGAGCCAATGAGATGTTTGCTTTTATCATTTTATCTCCAGTTGGCTAGAAAATAACCACTGATTGGTTGTTATGGATAACTGCCTAATTACAAATTTTCCCAGAGATTTTAAAGGAATTCCAGAGTTAGCCTAATGTAACATCAAAGGGGAAACTGTCAGAAGGGTGCAATGAATGCTATGTGCTTTGTGCTTATCACCTGCACTTAGTAATGGAAATAAAGCCATCATTGTTGATAGATGTATGCTTATGCACATTGGATGTGAAAATATGTAGTTTATGTATACCCTTATTTGAAGTAAGATAGTGAATTTTTGAGAAGAAATTAGCAATACTTGTGGACAATACATTTACTTGTTGCAACCAATGCCACCAGCAGCAGTAAGGGCTAGGAATCTATTGCAAGAGGGGTATACATTCAAATATTTAGATTTATGTTTTCATATTTTTGCAGTTTTCTTTTGGGCAAAAAGGAAGATCACAATGTCCTTGCACCAGTTTTTACTTGAACCCATTAGCTGCCATGCCTGGAATAAGGATCTAACACGTAAGTTATACACAGTCTTTCACTGTCAGATAGCTGCCTGGATAGGCGCTATAAGAGTGTATAGGTTTTCTATAGAGATCCATGTGTATATACTTACCACAGGATATTAGACTAACATCTAAAAATGAAATAGTGTTACAATGTATTTTAAAGTGTAAACGAAATACCCTCCACTTTATCAATAGAAAACTTGACAAAGCTAACCAGTGACACTTCATCCCCATCCCAAATTCCTATACAATTGTCAATACAGCGAATAAAGAAATATGTGCCCTATTTGGATTACAAGCTCCGATATTTTGTTGGTTTTAATAGTAATTATTATGTTCTTGATTATTAATAATTAATTATTATGTCTTGAACTAAGGGTTATTGTTGAGAAGGAGGGATTATGGACTATATATAGCCTCCTTAAATGTGGGCTGTAAGATGCTTCTGAGGAAGTGGCGAGAGGCCACGAACCGCGTCAACACCTGTGTACATGCACTCTTAAATTTTAAAATGACTGAATAAAAATATTTTTTTTTATTAGCAGCTTTTTTCTAGTGCTCCATATATATATTTTTTTATAAAACGGTGCTGAGTGATATCATCAGTTATAATTGGAGCTTAGTGATGTAATTTCTGTCCCATGACTCACTGAAACTTATTAGTACCCCCATTGTAAAATATCAGAAGTCCCCTCCAAGTTCCATGACCTGTGTAAAAGCACAAGGTCGTGGAACTCCTTGGTGACATAATAAACCTATATTTTACAATAGGGGGTGCATTATTCACTATATAAACAGTCAATATGTTATAAGTTATAATTGGTGCTTGGTGATGTAACTTGTGTCACATGGCTCACTTAAACTTTTGTATTATCATAAATAATGTACCCACTGTTGTAGAAGTCATCTCAGACTTCTATTAACTCATGGGTGACGTAAAATATCCTTATATTTTACAATAGGGGTTACATTATAAAGTGATACTGTCATGATTTATATTGGGGTTCCTCAACCTTTCTTACTATGAGCCACAAGGTAAATGTAAAAAGACATGGAGAGCAACACAAGCATCATAAAAGTTCATGGTAGTGCCAAATAAAGGCTAAGATTGGATATTAGGTAGCCTCTATGCACACTATTCGCTTACAGGAGGCTTTATTTGGTAGTAATTCTTGTTTTTATTCAACCAAAACTTCCCACCAAGTCAAGACTTCAAAAATAACTACTTGGTTTGTTGGCACTGAGAGCACCATCCAAGGGGTTGGTGAGCAACATGTTGCTCACGAGCCACTGGTTGGGGATCACTGATTTATATGGTATACATTTTACTTCTAAATTACACTGTTTACATAGCAAATAATTCAATGTACCATTTAAAATGTTATTCTTAAACCAACAAATGTATTTTCTTTAATTGTAATATTGGCGTGTAGGTGCCATTTCAGTGCATTGTGCCTGAGTCTGAGCTTTCAGAAGGAGCCAGCGCTACACATTAGAACTGCTTTCAGATAACCTATTGTTTCTCCTACTCCCATGTAACTGGAGTAGTCCCAAGTTGGACTTGGATTTCTTATCCAAAAATAAATTTGTTGGCTCAAGAATAACATTTTAAATGGTAAAGTGAATTATTTGCTATGTAAACAGTGTAATAAAAAAATCATTACCGTTTTCCTTTAACTAGCGATAATTACATTCTAACATTAAATATACTATTTATGCTGTAAAACACTTATGTGGATTTTTCTGCTAAATTCTGTTTGCTTGGCTTGTTTTTAAGTCTGTTAGTCATGCTTACTTTAATATTCTTCACTAGAGATTGCAATTAGCCCAAATAACCACGAAGTTCATATCTACAAGAAGAGTGGAAATCAGTGGGTAAAAGGGCACGAGTTAAAGGAACACAACGGACACATCACTGGTAGGTTATGAAGGAGGGACATTTCTTTTGTGTACGAGTTGAGAGATATCCAACACACACACACACACACACACTGATCCAGTGTGGTGACCTGTTGCTTGGCCTGAAATCCTGTATTTAACATGAATTATTTCACTATGGCACCCTCCCCTTCCTAATGGCAGCCTATATTCTTGTAATACCTTTGCTGGCTCATTCTGTGAACAAAAGGAGAAGAAAGAATCCTAAAAGATGTTGCTCTGCTTTACAAGCAATGTCTTTCAAGCAAGATTTGAATGTGTCTAGCTTATGTTGCATTCTAAAACAGACAGCAGCTTAATGATTATTTAACATTTTTTTGTAATTCATTTTTATAAAGAGGAGTCTGCTTCATGAAAAATAGTTGCAGTTGCAGCTGCAGTATTTGGATTTGTATTATTCTATATACAGGAATAACATTCTGCAATATTTGGTAGAGATTTTGTGCTTCCGTCCCTGCCACAGTGGAGTTTACCTTGTATTGTTGTAATCTTATTGCATTTAAACACACACTATGGAACACTATCATAAACCAATCTTATACCATTTGCCATAATCAAAAAAACAGGACTGGTCATCTGCTGGCTGTCTGATACATATTGGGCTCCAGTACATTTTATTGGACCTCTGTATCTGAATAGGAGGAGTTGAGCAGCAGAAACTGAAGTATGCGGTAGAAAAGTATATAGTGTTGGCTTAATTATCTTTGTTACATTCCATTACTTTAATTAAAGTTCAAAATATAATTGGTTCTGGTTAAACTGAAGCAGAAAAGGAGGTCAATTGGGTGAGGAGTGAGGAGATGGGACTGAAGAGATAGAAAGACATATCAGAAAATGGAAGAAAAGGTACACCATTCAAGGAAAGGGAGAATGAAGAAAGAGGAGAAAACAGGTGCTGGAGAGACTGAAAATAAATATAGGTTGAAATAGGTAAGCGTAGATAAAGGGTAGGAAAATACGCCTGGAGAAGCTAGACATGGATGCCTCCTGGTGGCAGTAAACTATTTTTCCTTCAGTCATAGTGCAGCCCACACCTCCAGTGGGGTAAACAATATTTGGGTGGTGGTGTAATTTTAAGACAGTAGTTATATATGGTACATTAGCTTTTAACAATCCACATGTGCTGCTGAGAAATACATCAACTAATGTAGCAAACTGTTCAGACCTAACTTACTGAGCTGCCAGACTGAAACACCAAAGGGAGGAACATCAAACTTTGAAATGCTCAAAAATAAAAGAAAATAGAAAGCTGTTGAAAAAAGTTTGTATTTCTGGTATACTGTATGAAAACTGTAAAACCCCATATAATGTATCTGCCAGTACAACTTCCAGTACAACTGATTCGGGGAGGGAATTCCACAACTTCACAGCTCTCACAGTAAAAAATCCTTTCCGAATATTTAAACGGAATCTCCCTTCTTCTAAATGGAGTGGGTGCCCTCGTGTCTGTTTGAAAGACCTACTGGTAAATAAAACATTTGAAAGGTTATTATATGATCCCCTTATATATTTATACATAGTTATCATGTCACCATCTTAAGTGCCTCTTCTCCAGTGTAAACAGACCCAACTTGGCCAGTCTTTCTTCATAACTGAGAGTTTCCATACCCCTACACACCCTGCACACCAGAAAAAACTTCCTTAGGGAGGTATTATAGTTAAAAAAGCATTTTATTCTACCTTGTTTGGCGCCAAAAATTACAGCATTAACGTGCGCTCGGGTACCGTGACGTCACTTCCGCATATGTCACTTCCGCGAACGTTACATTCGCTTCCGCGATATTGCACCCCATCTACTACACATGCGTACTTTCGCATGTGCGTAATCACGCACGCCCATACGTGAAAGTTCACACAAACCTCCTGCAAATACACATCTATTGTTTTTCATGTTACCTAGCAACCCGTTTTCAATGCAAATTTCTTCACAATACATTACTTTCTCCACACAATATGTTCACACATCAAAATACAATCAGGATATACAGTATAAACGTTCTCTATAATGAGCCTTCATTTGAAATATCACACAAAAAGTGACCATGTGTATAAAGTGCACAAGTGCTATATAAATATAATAAGTTATCATCTCAAAAAAATACATGTCAATGTAGAGCCATGGGACAGTAATAGAATATTATTTAAACCAAGTTCTACAACTGTATAATTGCATAATAAACCTAATTAGTTTCATAACAGTGTCAACACCATATATGTCAGTGTTAAACATATTAACCCACAATAGTATAGTGAAATATAACAAATATACAATACATGTAAAGTGCTTGTGCATGAAATAATGGATATATTCTCGTTATTAAAACACAAAAAGTATCCATAGTACACCCCTAAAAAAACCATTCATAATCCCCTAGGACCACGGAGAAACCATGATTCAGTATCGTCATTCTTAATTTCCATGTCCTTGCTGTATATGCATCTCTCTCCCCCATATGGAAGGTCAAACTGGAAGATTTAAAAAAAAATATCCATAAACACACACAGATACTCACATATAACCTAAAAACACTAGAGAAAAATTCCCTATTTATACCACAAGCTGATGTCAAATTAGAGATCAAAAAAAAGAAGAGAACTGAATGTGTATATATTGATATATTAGTGATAGGATAGACCTCAAATATCTAAAAAAAAAATAATGACAATTCCCTGTCCTCATTCAGACCATCAGGTGAAAGGGAATTCAATCTATAAATCCATTTTAATTCCCTTTGCTTTAATAGCAGCTCCCTATCTCCACCTCTTTTGGGTACATGTACTTTTTCTATACCCATATATCTAAGCTGACATTAGAGGGGATTATAGGCAGTTGGGGGATGTTCTTTTTTCCCATAAAAACAATCAACGCACCAGAGGTCACCCCTTTAGATTAGAGGAAAGGAGCTTCCATTTGAAGCAGCGTAGGTGGTTTTTCACGGTGAGGGCAGTGAGGTTATGGAATGCCCTTCCTAGTGATGTGGTAATGGCAGATTCTGTTAATGCCTTTAAGAGGGGCCTGGATGAGTTCTTGATCAATCAGAATATCCAAGGCTATTGTGATACTAATATCTACAGTTAGTACTAGTGGTTGTATTTATAGTTTATGTATGTGAGTGTATAGATTGGTAGGTGTGGGTTAGGTGTGCTGGGTTTACTTGGATGGGTTGAACTTGATGGACACTGGTCTTTTTTCAACCCTATGTAACTATGTAACTAACCTGATGTGTCTCTGCCTGAAAGTGTGTTGCAACCGGTGAATTCGGCTTTCCAAGTCTAACATCACTCATGTGCTCACCAATCCTGGTTGTAAGTGGTCTCTCCCACATATATTTTTCCACAAGGACTTTTGAGGATATAGATCACATGATCACTCACATGATCACCTGTGGATAGCACAGCAACCCCCAGTACATAATTACACACCTTAGGGACCATTCAATGGCTATTTCCAACTGCTAACAAACTCCCACAGCAAACCCCTGCCAGGTTCACCTCCCACAAGCAGCATAGGGCAAGCAAAGTATGGCACACACAGGCAGCATAGGGCAGGTAGAGTATGGCGCACACACAGGCAGAGTATGGCACACACAGGCAGGGTAGGGCAGGCAGAGTATGGAACACACAGGCAGGGTAGGGCAGGCAGAGTATGGCACACACAGGCAGGGTAGGGCAGGCAGAGTGCTGCCTGTGTGTGCCATACTTTGCTTGCCCTATGCTGCTTGTGGGAGGTGAACCTGGCAGGGGTCTGCTGTGGGAGTTTGTTAGCAGTTGGAAATAGCCATTGAATGGTCCCTAAGGTGTGTAATTATGTACTGGGGGTTGCTGTGCTATCCACAGGGGAGGAGGAGGCATATGGAATTTAAGGGTATATCTTAATATGACATAATTCTTTCACATATGAATGACTGTTGATATCCCCACAGTAAGGACCAAGCAATTGGGATTTTGCTGTGCTACTGCCATTGTGATAAAATAGGTGTGGTTTCAAAAAGGGGAGTGGTCAAAACTGTCTTCCATTAGCGGCCCTCCACCATGTATGCTAGAGAAATTCTGGCCCTCGGCACCGCAGAAGTTGGATAGGACTGCTCTACTTTAACAAATCCTTTCTCTCCTTTTGATCTACTTTCCTCTTTGCTTCATCCAGTACAACTACACTGTAACCTCTAGCCTTAAACTGCATGCACATTTCCTCAGCTCTCATCTCTAATCTTTCTTCATTACTCACAATTCTTTTTACCCTCAACAATTGGCTATATGGTAATCCCTTCACAAGTGATGGTGGGTGAAAACTATTAGAACTCAAATAAGTCACCTTATCAGTAGGTTTACAATAAAGATCAAATATAAATGTATTGTTCTCAACTCCCACCAAAACATCCAGGAAATGTACCTTATGCCGATCCCTTTCCAGGGTAAATTGTATTTTTGGTAATCTCGTATCCAGGTATTCCTTAAACTCCAATAGTACATCCTCTGTACCCTGCCAAATAAAAAAAGATAATGTCTATATAGCGTAGCCAAACTAGAACATGTTGCCAAAACCTCTCATTTCCATAGACAAACTCATCCTCATACCAAGCCATGAATAAATTTGCATAGGCCGGAGCTACATTAGAGCCCATTGATGTACCCTGGCTCTGTTCAAAAAATTTTTCTTCAAAGACAAAATAGTTTTTAGTCAATACCATTCTCAAAAACTTCAGCAGCATTGTTGGTACCCCACTAGGTAGGTCAAGTTTATCGAGCACCCCTTGTATCACATCCATACCCTGTTCATGTGGGATAGATGTATACAAGGAAGCCACATCCATTGTACATAGCCAGACTCCCTCATCTAGCCCCTGGACAGTATTTAATTTATTGATAAAGTCAGTGCTATCCTTCACATAGGATTTAGTACCTACCATCACCGGATTAAGTACACTATCCAGTAGCATCGCAATCGGTTGAAAAATGGATGATACTCCTGCAACTATAGGTCGGCCAGGGGGATTCTGAAGATTTTTGTGTATTTTCGGAAGAAGATAAAATGCTGGGAAATCAACAGTCAAATAATCATATAGTTTCTTTGTAATTAAGCCATCATTCAAGCATTCCTTCAGGTATTCATCTAGCACCTGTTTCAACACATTCGTTGGATCCTTATTCAAACGCTTATAGTGTTTAATTTCCCAGTTGTAGCCATACTTCCTTTCTATATGCTTCCGCATCCATTACTACAATGGCTCCCCCCTTGTCCGTAGGTTTTATCACAATGGTTTTATCGGAACTTAAAGTCTCTAAGGCTTCTTTTTCAGATTTCTCAAGATTGATACCTGCCGGCAGGAGGTGCCATTTCAGTTTTTCCACATCCTTCCCTATTCTAGCCCTGAGTGCACTCTATTACTTTAAATACTGTATGAAAATAGCAGAGCTGAAAAAAGAGTTTGAAGGTGTACAACCCCTTTAAAGTGCTAGAGTTTGTCAGCTGCCATTTTTTATAAATAATTTTTGGGTTGCAGAACATGCTTTCTCTTATTGTATAATATTTGGTCATAATGCTATTACCCAGTTATCCTAATGTATAAAGCAGTGGAAATGTCAGAATTTTGGGAACAGCACATGTGCAGTTGAGCGAAAAATGCCAGCTTTGTTTGTTAGTCATTTTTCACTCTACTGTGCATGTGTGAAGACCGAAGCAGGAAAAATCGCTAGCTCACATACATCCCTAGCCGGTGCAGTTTTCTCCTAACAGGAGCACCAACCAGGGGTTTCAGGTAAGAGATTACAATCACTAGGGGGTGCCTAACATTTTGGACCCCCCCCCCCCTAGTGATTTAACCTTTCCTTCTCCTTTTAACTTTATTCCCCTGCCCCCTTTCAAAACAAAGCAATTTTCTGCTACCTATATTATAGAAGTTTGTTCTTTCATAAAAGCATTAAAAACAACCTTTGATTTTCCTAGGCATTGACTGGGCTCCTAAAAGCGATCGTATAGTAACATGTGGTGCTGACCGTAATGCATATGTTTGGAGCCAAAAGGATGGTGTATGGAAGCCAACATTGGTGATTCTACGCATTAACCGTGCAGCTACCTTTGTAAAGTGGTCTCCGCTAGAAAATAAGTTTGCAGTGGGAAGCGGAGCAAGACTCATATCTGTGTGCTACTTTGAATCTGAAAATGACTGGTAAGTTATTCTTCCTCATTACACTAACAATATGTAGAGTTACCCGACTAAGGAACCTGGAAATCTTACCTTCGAGCAACATGCTCTCAACATGTTGCTTACCAACCCCTTGGATGTTGCTCCCAGTAGCCTTAAAGCTTGTGCTCATTATAAAAATGTCTGACTTGAAAGCATGTTTTGGAAGCATAGACACCATGTGTACTGCCAGACAAAGACTCTTGTAGTCTGCCAGTCCACATTGGGCTACAAAATAGCCAATCATAGCTCTTATTGGGTATCCCTTAAGAGAACTGTTTTCCAACTTATTTATTTTTAAATTGTTCTCAGAGGTTAAGAAGGTTGGGCCTGCCTGACGTATATGTTGGTGCAGTGCTGAAAAGTACTCTAGTCTGGTGCATTTTTGATTGTTTGGGTGCTTAACAACTTGCCATCTTACATTCTTTCATGAAGGTGTTGCAGTATGCAAGATTTACCAATTGGTGCTTCACATGTTTCTGACTTACGTCATTGATCATAATAATTAGCTTATTAGTGTTATGGTCATTCTGTTTTTTTGGTATTCCACTCTAGCAATCAAGTTATGAAACTGTTTGTTTTATGTAAATGTGGTTAAAAACAAAACTATACAATTTTTATAAATGTAGTCAATAATAAATTAAAGAAGAAATTACAGAATATTGTTTTGGTTTCTACTTTTTTTTTTTTTTTCAATTCTGTGTGGCAGCTTTTTGGATAGCTACGACCCATAATCCTTTATGTTCCAGCAAAATATCACATTTAATTTTCATTTTACATTTTATTCTCATCTTTTCTTCTGGAAAAATGTATTTACCCAGTAAACCTATGTATTTTTTTAAAGGCTTTGTAAATCTCCCTGATTGTTTTTTCTGTGTAATTGTACTTCTGTATCAAGATAATGAACTCAAAGATACAAATCTTTTGGAATGTTTTTTTTTTTTTTTTTTTTAACCCTTTTACTGCCAGCCATTTTGGTCAAAGCGGAACTTGTATTGCCAGACAGTTTTTGAACATTTTGCACTGTTTCACTTTAGGGGCCTTTCCTCGGGGGGACTTTTAGTTTACCAAGGAAAACAATATATCGTTTTTTTCAGAACAACCTAAGCTTTCAAAATATGGTAGAATTTTTGTGTAATTCCAATTCTGTAACAAGATATAGGCTTCTAAATGTCTAAAAATGCAAAAAAAATCAAATTTTCCATAATATAATCACACATACTAGAAACAAAAATTATTTTATGCATGAATATACAACTGATTTGGAAAGTCCCATGTCTCCTGAACGTGCCAATACCAAATATATATAGTTTTATGGAGATTTCTCACTTGTATAGGTCAAAAACTCCCAGCAGTACACTACCAAATTCCCAAAGCACTGCTCCAAAAAAACTGCATACTTTGGATTTCAAGGCCAAAATTCCACTAACAGAAGGTTTATCCCAGAAAATTGTACATTTTTGGAAAGAACAGATTCTGGGGAATACAGAATAGGCACAACTGTCTGTCTACTCCAAACTATCAAGTCGCAATGCTTTCCTAAAGTTATTGGTTTTTATCAAAATTTGTGATTTTTTTTAAAAATCGCTTCAAAGCTTCTAGTCTATAGTATCTTATCTCCTACAGGTCATAAAGTAACCAAATAAAACACCCCAAATATGAATGCCTGGGGTCCACTGAACAGTTTGATGCCCAATATGTATAGGTTTACCTAAGTATGTGGCATGTAGGGGCCCGAATGTGAACATACCCCATATGAACTGTCATTTCTGTCATTTCAGCTTCTGCAAAATCAACACATTTACATCATTATATGTGAGATAAAGCTACAAAAAAGTACGCTCACCCCAGAAAGCCATATATTTTTGGAAAGTACACATTCCCCCGAATCTAAAATGGGTACCCATGTCTTTCTACTCCAAAGTACCAAGCCGCACAGCTTTTCTAAAGTTAGCAATTTTGATGACATTTCCAAAAATCCCCTCAAAGCTTCCACTTTGCAGCATCTTATCTCCCACATAGCATTAGGTACCAAGATAAAACACCCTGAATTTGAACACCAGGGGTCCACTGAACAGTTTGATGCCCAATATGTATAGGTTTACCTAAGTATGTGGCATGTAGGGGCCCCAATGGGAACATACCCCCATATGATCTATCATTTCAGCTCCTGCAAAATCAACACATTTACATCCTTTATGTGGGATAATGCTACAAAAAAAGTACATTCACCCCAGAAAGCCATATATTTTTGGAAAATACACATCCCCCCGAATCTATAATGGGTAAATATTTCTTATTGCTACAAAGTACCAAGCTGTAAAGCTTTCCTAAGTTTGCAGATTTATATGACATTTCGAAAATCGCATAAAAATGTTGCAATTTGCCGCATTTATCTCTCACAATTTCTTGATAAAGATCAGATAAAGACAAATCACCCCAAAAAGGAACACCAGAGGTCTACTGAACAGTTTGATGCCCAATATGCATAGATATACCAAAGTCTGCGGTATGTACTGAACCCAAAATGAAAATAGCGCATAAGGATTTCTCGCCTGCCAGCTCAGCTTTTGCACACAGAGCCCCCTGTCAGTGTATTATGTGCCAAAACTTCCCCTAACCATACAGTGACCCCCACAAAACCATATATTTTTGGAAAGTACACATTCTGACAAATCCAACAAGGGTAAAGAGTCCTTTCTACACCAAAGTACCAATCTGCAGAGCTTTCCTAAAGTTATTGGTTTTTATGACATTTCAGAAAATCGCCTAAAAATGTTGCAATTTGTCGCATTTATCTCACACAATTTCTTGCGTACAAAGGCAAGTCACCCCAAATAGGAACACCAGAGGCCTACTGAACAGTTTGATGCCCAATATGCATAGATATACCAAAGTCTGCGGTATGTACTGAACCCTAAATGAAAATAGCGCATAAGGATTTCTCGCCTGCCAGCTCAGCTTTTGCACACAGAGCCCCCTGTCAGTGTATTATGTTCCAAAACTTCCCCTAACTATACAAATCCCCCACAAAACCATATATTTTTGGAAAGTACACATTCTGACAAATCCAACAAGGGTAAAGAGTCCTTTCTACACCAAAGTACCAATCTGCAGAGCTTTCCTAAAGTTATTGGTTTTTATGACATTTCAGAAAATTGCCTAAAAATGTTGCAATTTGTCGCATTTATCTCACACAATTTCTTGCGTACAAAGGCAAGTCACCCCAAATAGGAACACCAGAGGCCTACTGAACAGTTTGATGCCCAATATGCATAGATATACCAAAGTCTGCAGTATGTACTGAACCCTAAATGAAAATAGCGCATAAGGATTTCTCGCCTGCCAGCTCAGCTTTTGCACACAGAGCCCCCTGTCAGTGTATTATGTGCCAAAACTTCCCCTAACTATACAGAGACCCCCACAAAACCATATATTTTTGGAAAGTACACATTCTGATGAATTCAAAATAGGTAAAGTTATTTTTGTACACCAAAGTTACACCTGGCAAAGCTACGCTAAAAACAGATCAGGAACACTTATATAGGGATAAAATGTGATAAAACCACAAAAATTGTGCAAATCAGTGAAACAACAAAATAAGTTACATGACAGTGTAATTAGTGGCCAGAATATCTGATCCAATAGTTACGCTGTCAAAATAAACAGTTTTTAGGTAAAAGAAAATAAAAACAAAGTGGTAAAATGAAAAAAAAAAAAAAAAAAAAGCAAAACAAAAAAAAACCAAAGTGTTTGTGTATACATGTGTGTACATGTGTAAAAGTTGTGTGATAGTGTGTAAGTGTGTATATGAGTGTAAATAAGTGTATAAAAGTGTGAAAAATGAAAAGAAAAAAAAAAAAAAGAAAAAAAGAAAAAAATGCTAAAATGTGTGCTGTAAGTGTGTGTAAATGTATGTAAGTGTGTATAAATGTATGTAAATGTGTGTATAAGTGTGTAAAAGTGTGTAAAAGCAATAAAAAAAAAACTCCTTACCTGTTCCTGAAGACCCGATCGATCGCTCCTGGCTCAGTTGGGCCGGCGCTGGGGGAGAGGGAGGAAGCAGGAAGCAGCAGATGCGATGCTATCGCGTCTGCTGCTTCCTGGAGGGTCCTGCGAGCGATCGGCTCGCAGGACCCTGATGACAGCCCCCCTGGCACATTGCCCAGGGGGGCTGTCATTGTTAGAAGCCCTCTGCAGCGGCGGCACATGCCGCCGCTGCAGAGGGCAGCGCTTAAACGCCAACGACGTATGAGACACGTCGTTGGCGTTTAAGCCCTTTTACTGCCAGCACGTATGCCATACGTGCTTGGCAGTAAAAGAGTTAAAGGTTTTTATTTTGCATTTTTAAACAAACAAACAAACATAAACAAAGGAAAAACAGATAAAGTAAAATAAAATACTTGGCACTTACATCATCTTTGTCACTTATATATCATTTACATTATATACTTGGTGACAGTTAGAACTCCATGTGGTATCAACTTGTCAAGGTACACCAGGGGTTATGTGCATATTAATCATCCGGTAGAGATATACTGGGGTTGGCATCTAGCCAGGGTTCCCATATTTTCTCAAATTTCTCAGGTACACCCCGGGCATTGTATGTCAGTCTGATCAGTGGAAGTGTCCCATTTATTAGTTCTATCCATTGTTGAATTGTGGGAGGAATGGGGCTCATCCACTTCATTATTACTACCTTCTTTGCGTAGAACACAAGGGAGCGTAGTAATGTTCTTGATTTTTGAAGAGGTATTAATTCGTCAATTATTCCTAGCAAGCATACTTCAGGGGACCTGATGCCAGGAAGGGACAGGTGTTCCTCTATATAGTGAGTGACTTCTGTCCAGTATGTTAGTACTTTGGGGCAGTCCCAAATCAAGTGGAGGAACCCTGCTTCTGCCATATTACATTTCACGCATTTAGATCTTTCTAATTTCCCCATGGCCTTGAGTTTCAGGGGGGTAACGTATATTTGGTGAATCATCTTAAATTGGATCATTCTATCTCTGAGTGATATTAGGAAGTCATATAAGTTATCAGTTGTTTCGTCCCACTGATCCTCGTCTAGGGATGGAACAGTTGCCAGCCATTTACGTTTGGCCTTATTAAATGGAGCCGGGTGTGAGGCCTGGATTATGCTATATAGTTGAGAGACTAGTTTGGTGGGGTCTAAGGCCCAAAGTCTAGCTTCCCACGACAGTAGTGTGGGTGAGAGTTGGTAGGACCCAAACTGGGAATGAAAGGCATGTCTAAGTTGAAGATACCGAAAAAACTGAATATTTGGCCCATTGAGTTTGACTTTCAGTTCTAATGATGCAAAACAGTTTTCCACCAGTAGATCATCTAGGTGTCTGATTCCTAATTGTGGCCAATATTGGAAGTCGACTAAGCGTCTCATATGTGGTAGGTTGGAGTTTCTCCATAGGGGCGATTTGCCTGATAATTGAGAAAGAGGGGTAAGGACCTTAGTTTGTAGCTTAACCCAGGCTTTCCTAGGAGTGGTAAGTACCTCGGGCAAAGGGGGAAGGTCAGCCTGTCGTCTATATGGCAAGTTGCGTATAGCCTCTAAGGAGCCCATAATTGCTGCATGCAGTGCAGTCAATGAGTTGCTGCGGTCAGGGTTAAACCAGTTATGTATATAGGATAGTTGGGCTGCAAAGTAGTAATCTTGTAAGTGGGGTAGAGCTAGCCCCCCTTTTTCTTTTGGGGCCGTGAGTGTAAGCCATGCTATTCTTGGGGCTTTGTTGGCCCAGATGAAAGAAATTAGTTCACTGTTTAGTTTTTTAAAGAACTGGTTAGTTATATATATCGGCAAGTTCCACAGTGGGTATAAAAATTTGGGCAGGTATAGCATTTTAAAGAGGTTTACTCTTCCCCATAGCGTCAACGGTAATTTGTTCCAGTGGGGAGTTACAGATTTGAATTTTGCTAGGATGGGCTCTAGATTCTCGTTGGTGTACAGTGATGGGTCTGTTGTGACTATAATGCCAAGGTAGCGGAATCTAGATACTAGTGAAAGCGCGGGAGGGTTATCTCCTGCAACTGAACTCCCCAGTGGAAAAAGTACAGATTTAGTTTTATTTAGCCATAGGCCACTTAGCCTCCCAAATTTCTCCAGTATTTCTAGTGCTGTTTGTAGTGAGAGATTAGTGTCTGCTAGGAAGAGTAGTACATCATCTGCGTATAGTGCCACTTTCTCCTCTAGGTTGCCAATCTTAATTCCTTTGACCATGGGAGTTTGCCTTATTTTTGCTGCCTGAGGTTCAATGGCCAGTGCAAATATAAGGGGTGACAAGGGGCATCCCTGCCTGGTACCTCTTTTTAACTCAAATACTTCAGATAGTGTGTTGTTGACCCTGACTTGGGCTACAGGCTTCTTATACAGTAGTTTGACCCATGAGATAAACATAGGGCCACACCCTATTTTCTCCAACACCTTCCACAGGTATTGCCAATTGAACGCCTTGGTTATGTCTAGTGAGGCTACTGCCCCCGCAGTTTGACATTGGTGTGCTAGCTGAATATGCGTGTATAGTCGCCTGAGATTGATAGAGGTCGTCTTATGCGGCATAAAGCCTGTCTGGTCAGGATGGATGAAAGATGTAATTACTTTTATGAGTCTGTTTGCTAGTACTTTTGCGAGTATTTTAGTGTCAGTGTTGATCAAAGAAATAGGTCTGTAAGACTCACATGAGTATGGGTCTTTCCCATCCTTAAGTATTAGTGTGATTATTGCATTGTAGCATGAGGAAGGGAGTTCCTCTGTCTGTGATGCATATGTGTATGTTTCAAGGAGCTTAGGGGTAATTTGGTCAGCCAGTAATCTATACCAGCCATCCATCCGGACCAGGAGTTTTGTTTGCTGGGAGGTCTGCAATAACTGCGTCAATTTCTGCTTTTGTGAGTGGGTTGTCCAGGAGTTTTACTTCTGCAGGTGACAGTTGGGGGAGTTCAGAGGATCCCAGAAATTGCTCTAAATTAATCCCGGAGGTACAGGTTTGCGGTGAGTAAATCTCCTTAAAGTATTCTGCAAACATGTTGGCCATAGTTGTGGGATCAGTGACTATTTCTTGGGTTGGGGTTCTAATGCCCGGAATTACAGTAATTGGGTCAGTCAACTTTGCCATGTATGCCAAGATTTTGCTATTCTTATCGCCTAAGTCAAATCCCCGTTGTTTAGAGTATAGTAGTTTTTTCCTAGTACTATCTGCTAGCAGAAGATCTAGATCTCTTTGGGCCTTAGATAATGAGTCCTGGGTGTCTTTGGATTTCGCTTGACAATGGGCCTGTTCTGCCTTAAATAGTTCATTTTCTGCAGCTTTAATCTCTGTCTTTTTTGATTCCCTTGTTGCGTGTATTGTGGCAATCGGGGTACCTCTAGCCACCGCCTTTGCTGTGTCCCACACAACCAGAGGGGATGCTGTGTTATTATTAACCTCCTAGTACTCCCCAAACTCTTTTGTACAAGTGTCTGCTACCGTTTGGTTTGTGAGCCATAGCGGGGATAATCGCCACAGTCGCTGGCCTTGGGGTGGTCCTAGTTGGATTTCTAGCCATAGCGGGGAGTGATCTGAAAGTGCTCTGGGCAGGTAGGCAACCTTGTGGACTATTTGGGCAAAGTCTACTGAGCCAAGTGCTAGGTCTATTCTTGACAGTGTGGCGTGACCTGCAGAGTAGCAGGAGAATTGTCTATCACTAGGATGACGGTCTCTCCAAAGGTCGCTCAGACCCATGGCCTCCATCCATCTTGTTAGTTGTGGGGTTGCTGGATCTACTCCAGATGTTCTATCCAACATAGGATGGAGAGTAGCATTAAAATCCCCTAGTAGGCATATTGGGTCGGGTGGGAGGGCTGTGATTTTTTTAGTTGCAAAACCTCTATAGCGAACAGAGGTGGGATATAAACATTGACCAGAATCAAAGTTTGATTGTTAATTTTACAGTGTATTATGATGTACCAGCCATAGAAGTCAGTGTGTAGCTGTAGTAGTTCAAATATCAGTGTTTTCTTAATATTCTTGATCTTTTCTTTTTTTTTTTTTTTTTTTGTCATTAATTTTTTTATTGTTTTATAGCAATCACTACAATATTTCACATTCTGCGCACGAAATTGCATTCTTTTTTGTTTTTTTACAAACATTAGCATTTAGGAAGTAATGTCATGGTGTTACAGATTGCAAGTTTAGTATCAAATCTAACCGGTAACAGTAGCAAATATTATTTTCTTATGTAAATAAAGGCTAATGTGCTATTCAATATCAAAAAACGGGGAAAAACAAGGGGATAGTTAGTACCAGAGGAGCATGATGTTAAACATAAGTGTATTAAAACTTTTCACTACAAATTGTTAAGCAGATAGTGTCAAGGTAGAAAGAGTTCCTCCAAACCTATAGTCAATCCACGGTTGCCAAATTTTAAGAAACAGTGGGTATTTATCTAAGGCAATACTAGTTAGCTTTTCATTTGTGAATATCCAGTCTATCTTGGGTTTAAGTAAATTGTAATTGATGGAAGGGGATTTCCAAGATTTCGCTAAAACTTGCCTTGCGGCTAAGAATATTTGATTGATTAGTTTCTGCTGTATATTGGTCACCCCTTGGGCCGGTGCTCCCATTAATGCCTCGTATGGGTCTTTTTGTAAATTCACATTTAAAACAGCAAATATCATGTTATATACTCGTATCCAGTATCTAATTGCTTGCTTCACCATACATGGGCCACCATACATGGTCCCTGGTATAGAGCACCCCCTAAAGCAGTTTATTCTTGATCTTTTCTTAAGATAGAAACACCCCTAGAATATGTTGAGAATGGGGCATGGTACATATGTCCAACCCAGAACTTTTTCAAGGCCAATAATTTCTGTCCTGTAAGGTGGGTCTCTTGAAGCAACACAATGTCAGGTTTAGATTTGTACACTTGGTTAAGAACAAGTGCTCTTTTAAATTTTGAGTTGAGACCTCTAACATTCCAGGACAAAAGTTTAACCGAACCCATTGGAGTGTTGCATATCTAGTAATTGTGCTGTCACCGTATACGGGTGCCTATGATATAGCAGATCTGTACTCACAAGATAAAATGATCTGTTGGTTAACCAGATAGTTTGATTCAGTAAGCGCAAGTAGTGTGCCAAAACAAACCCATCCCTACCCTCCCTGCCCACCCCCCAAACATAGGTGAGCCTATACCCCAAACCAAAATTTACCAGGGGGAGTGACATTGTGGCGACCAGACAGCACTCTTTCCCGGTATTAACACATGATAAACAGTAGTTATATAGTAAGCAACTGTAACAATAAACCATAAATGGGCTGCAATTTGCAGCTGTTTCCATGCACCAATGTTAGTGTCCAGGATAACTTTAGGACGGGGACTGTGTCATCCCCTAGCTATGGGTCTGGAGTCTCTTGGGCTGGTATGCTCCAAAATTGTGGACCTGGGCGTGAGAAAGTTCTAGATGTTATCAAAGTTAGTTGTCATGGAACTCTATACTCACATTCAACAGTTATTAATACTTACTCGCCGCCGTAGCAGTTTCATAGAGCCCAGACCGTGCAGGTAGGGGGGCTAGGTAATACCAAGTTTACCTGATATCTTGGGTAGTCCTGCCTCTTAATTGTGGGAAGGCGACCTTCCTAAATTTTTTCGGGTGAGCCAGTCATCGGCTTCTGTTGCTGAGTTAAATAGCTGGACGCAGTCTCCATCTTGAATGCGCAGTCTAGCTGGGTAGATCATGCTGTAGAGGATGTGGGATTCTCTGAGCCTTTTTTTTACTGTAATGAAGGTGGCTCTTTGCTTTTGAATGATGGGTGAGAAATCTGGATAGAAAGATACTGTGGCTCCGTTAAAGGAAATGGGGCCCTTGAGTCTAGCTGCTTTCAGAGCCGCATCCCGATCTCTGTAGCATACGAATGAGAAATGGACGAGGAGGAGCTCCTGGTGCAAGTGGTCTGGTTGGGACCCTATGGGCTCTCTCAACCACGAACATGGAGGAGAACGTGTCGGTGCCGACTGTTTCTTTAAGCCAGTTTTCAATAAAGATTTCTGGGTGCTGGCCTTCTGATTTCTCAGGTAAGCCAATGATGCGCACATTGTTCCGGCGCAGCCGGTTCTCTAAGTTGTCTGACTTGTCTAGCGCCGTTTTTAGTTGCTGCCTGATCGCTCCTATGTCATTCTGTAATGGGTTCACAGTGTCCTCCAGAGTGGAGACTCTGGTTTCTATTTCTGTGGTGCGCTCTCTGATCTTTTGTAAGTCGTGGCGCAAAAGTGATAGGTCCACCTTTATTTCCTCCAACTGAGTGGTTGTTGCAGTGCGACTCTCCATTATTGCTGCAAGTAATGCTGAGGATGATGGTTGCCTCATTTCTGAGTCTTGTGGAGGTGTTGCTGGTGAAAGTGGGGGTGAGTTGCTGTCTGATTCTGGTGGGGGACCCTGTGATGCCGTTCGCGCAAATCTTTCCAGCTTTGCTGCTGCGTCTGTTTTCTGCTTTTGTGAGTGCTTACCCATGTTTGCAGCTCACCACTTGTCAGAACTTGTCTCTTTGAAGTTTAAGCTTTAGGGCAGTGTTTAGTGGGCAGGATTCTGGTCAGGATAGTTGTTGGTGCATGGGGTGGCTGCAGGTTGCAGAGTTAGGTTATCATGCCTGGCAGTCCATTATTGTTACAGTCCTCTGAGGGATATCTCCTTTGAATTGCAGGCATCCATTCCAGGTGGTAGGTGTGAAGTAGTCTGTTTAGAACTCTTCCAGTTTTATTAGGGGCCTTTTAGCCAGTATATCTTGTTATAGTAGTTTATGCAGCTAGGTTCTGGGTTCAGTGACTTTACCACATGCAGTATGATTTAGTCTGTAGTGCTGTGTTGGGGCCTTGGCTGGCTTGTCTATTTTCAGCCTGCACTGCTGCTAATGGAGAGGGGTCTTGGGGTATTTCAGCCACTCACCCCTTGTTGGGCACTTCAGTGGTGCCTTTGATCCGGTCTGTGGGTCTCCGTGTGTCGCTCCCCCAGATGATTTTTATTCTTTGGGGGAGTCTGTAGTGTCAGGATGCAAGGGGATTGTATGATGCCCCCGGGAGCACTATCAATGTGCATCTGCTCTGGTGCTTGGCTGGCCACGCCCCCCCACAAATCTTTTGGAATGTTACATGTCACATGAATACTCCAATACATCTGAAAATTTATGAAAATCAAGTCAAGTTACCAAGATAAAACATAGGCAACAGCTTCAGGGGGATATAAATTCCTTTCCGACTCTGAGGGTAATCAGACAAGCCCCTGGATCACTTTGTACTAAAGGTATTTTTTCACTTTCTAAAAAGTCATCCAACCCTGTCTTAAAACTAATGAATCTTCTAAGTACATCTGCTTCAGGTATTAATGAATTTAATAACTTCACAGGTTGAGAATTTCACAACTTCACAGGTCTCACTTTAACCAACACCTCTTCTGATTTAAATACATGCCCTTGCATCTACTGGTAGCATCTACTGCATCAAAGAGTTTATTTTATGGTGCCCTTGTATATTTCTAAAAAGTAATATCCCACCTTAAGGCTGGCTCAGGGGGAGATTAGTCGCCCATGGTTAAATCTCTGCTACCACAGGCGACTGATCTCCCCTAAATGCCTTTCCACACCAGCCATAAGTAAATCACTGGTGGAAAAGTAAATGCGTTGCTTCCTTTTCCCGAAGTCCTGCTAGCTCAGAGCTGTATTCCTCAACATCTTCAATCAAAATCGCAAATCTACTGGGGCCAGTTAGCTGTGGACCAACGACCCTGCCTTTTTTTTTTTTTACTGCCTGCCTCTTTTACCACAACTGATCCAATAGCATCTCTGACTTTGCTGTTGTCTGTGAACAGTCTATCTTTCCCCGGGTTTGAACTGCCTCTCTGTACTGCAAAGTGTATTTTTAGATTTTATATTATCTGATTGTAAACACTGAGAAAATAAATTGCAAATAAATACATAGACAAAAAAAAGAAAATTTGAGTCAAAAGTAATACTTAAAGCTTTATAGTTTATTTACTGTTTTCTGCTTTCCTTTTTTTGTCTGATCTGCAAATTATAAAACAACTATGCACTCATTCACTTGAGAGTTAAGTCAAATAGTTTTGTGTAGCAATATTTAATTATATTGTTTTTCTATCTACAGGTGGGTAAGCAAACACATCAAGAAGCCTATCCGTTCAACTGTGCTGAGCCTGGACTGGCATCCCAACAATGTGTTACTGGCAGCTGGATCCTGTGACTTCAAGACAAGGTATCCATTGTTGGATGTATGTATAGTGTATATGTCTACACACCCCTGGTAAAATGTCAGGTTCCTGTGCTGTATGAAAATGAGACAAAGATAAATCATTTTAGAACTTTTTCCACCTAAAAACTGTACCACTCAATTGAAAAACAAACTGAAATAGTTTAGGTGGAGGGAAGAAAACCAAAAAAACTAAAATAATGTGGATGCATAAGTGTGCACACCCTTAAACTAGACTTTTTATATCCACTATATATACACACACACGTCAGTGCAATAAATCTAAATAAATGTTCAGCTTAAAGGAGACATATCCTATAAAAAATAACAATGTACCAATGAATTATACTCCTCTAGATATAGAAGGATTGTGCTTTAAAAAGTTGTGTTTCTGACTGATTTATTGAGAAATTCCCCCAAACCCCACTAGCCCCGCCCATCTGTGCCACTTCCTGCTGGCTGAATTCTCTGGATGAGCTGGGGAGCCGGCGGCCCTCCATACCCTGCACTGTAGGATAGGAACCAATCAGCAGCTAGACTGACCTGATAGGGAACTGAAGCCTGTCTTTGCTTGTGTGAGTGCAGGGCTGTGATTGGCTCTCCCCCTCCTACTGTGCTTCTGGCAGGGACCGTTAGGACACGCCCACTCTTCATTTCAAACTGGGACAGAGAAGTGAGAGGATCTATAGGGAGCTCCAATAAAGGGGCCATTGTTACAGATAGGGTTAATGTTTAGCCCAAAGGGAAACCAGCACCGGATATTATTCATAATTGCCTACAAAATAAGCGTTTTTCCCCATTTATCCAATATGTCTCCTTTAAGTTTTTGTCTGTTTATTGGTCAATCATAATATTTGTTTTAATTTTCTATTATCGTATCACTTTTTCTATAAAATTAGAGTGTTCTCTGCATATATTAAGGAAGTGGATGAAAAGCCTGCAAGCACTCCATGGGGATCCAAAATGCCTTTCGGTCAAATGATGTCAGAGTTTGGAGGAGTTAGCAGCGGAGGCTGGGTTCACAGTGTCAGTTTCTCAGCTAGTGGCAACAAACTTGCATGGGTCAGTCATGACAGTACTGTGTCAGTAGCTGATGCTTCTAAAAACATGAGGTAATATACCTGTTGTCATTTATTTTTCATTTGTGTATCTGCATCATTGAAGTCTGCAGGCCCTGAAGCAAACAGGAGTATTACAATCAAAAGAATATGTTTAATCCTTTCACTGCTAGACGTCAAAGTGGAACTTGTACTGCCAGACAGTTTTTGAACATTTTGCACTGTTTCAATTTAGGGGCCTTTCCACGGGGGAACTTTTAGTTTATCCCCATATAAACCCCGCACACCATAAAAAACTTCCCTAGGGAGATATTATAGTTAAAAAAGCATTTTATTCATCAAAAACATGATGCAATATATATCCATCAAGAAACAAATACATATCACCCCGCAATTTAATTGAAAAAAAGATTTGAAGGCAGATACTCTGGATGAGAGAATACCCCAACGTTTCGGCTCAAACAACTTTGTCAAGGGAGCTCTAGTGTCCATAGTGTAGTACACAGTTTTTAAACCTTGTATGACGGCAAAAATTACCGTACACCGTGCACCTGGGTACCGTGACGTCACTTCCGCATACGTTACATTCGCTTACGTGATATTGCCCCCCCACATCTACTATGCATGCGTGTTTTCGCATGTGCGTAATCACGCAGGCCTCTACCTATACGTAAAAAGTTCACGCATACCTTGCAGAAACACTCATCTATTGTTTGTCATGTTACCTAGCAATCCATTTTCAATGCAAATTTCTTCACAATATGTTACCTTCCCCAAGCAATATGTTCACACATAAAAATACAATCAGCATATATACACATTCTCTATAATAAGCCTTCGCTTTAAATATCACACAAAAAGTGATCATGTGAATAAAGTGCACAAGTGTTATATAGTGAATTATAACAGATATAAAATATGTATAAAGAGACCGTCTATCAGTTTGCTTCAAATTTTGAAAGAAGTTTTCATGATTCAGTATCATCATTCTTAATTTCCATGTCCTTGCTGTATATGCTTCTCTCTCTCCCATATGGAACTTTTAGTTTACCTAGGAACACAATATAACGCTTTTTTCAGGACAACATAAGCTTTGAAAATATGGTAGAGTTTTTGTGAAATTTCAATTCTATAACAAGATATAGGCTTCTAAATGTCTAAATGAAAAAAAAAATGTAATAATATAAACTCATATACGAGAAACAAAAATTATTTTCTGCATGAAAATACAACTGATTTAGAAAGTCTCATATCTTCTGAACGCGCAATACCAAATTTATATAGTTCTATGGAGATTTCTCATTTGTATAGGTCAAAAAACTCCCAGCAGTACACTACCAAATTTCCAAAGCCCTGCTTCAGAAAACTGCATACTTTAGATTCCATGGCCAAAAAAATTCCACTAACAGAAGGTTTATCCCAGAAAATACTTTTTTAGAAAGAACAGATTCTGGGCAATCCAGAATAGGTAGAACGGTCTGTCTAATCCAAACTACCAAATTGCAATGCTTTCCTAAAGTTTTGGTTTTTATCAAAATTTGTGCAATTTTTGAAAAATTACTTCAAAGCATCCTGTCTATAGTATCTTATCTCCTACAGGTCATAAAGTAACCTAAATATGAATGCCAGGGGTCCAGTGAACAGTTTGTTACCCAATATGTATAGGTTTACCTAAGTATGTGGCATGTAGGGGCCCCAATGTGAATATACGACCATATGATCTATCATTTCAGCTCCTGCAGAATCAACACATTTACATCTTTTTATGTGGGATGCAACTACAAAAAAGTGCGCTCACCCCCAAAAGCCATATATTTTTGGAGAGTACACATTCCCCTGAATTCAAAATGGGTACCCATTAGGGATGCACCGAGTCCCGGATTCGGTTTCGGCCGAATCGAATCAGAATCCTAATTGGCATAAATTAGCGTATGCCAATTAGCGTTTGGATAGGGTTAAATGGTTGGGGGAAAATAATTTTCGCTGCGATCCTAATTAGCATATGCTAATTCGGATTCAGTTTGGGATTCAGCAGAATCCGTCAGGGTGGGTTCAGCCGAACCCAAAAAAAAGTGGGTTCGGTGCATCCCTAGTACCCATGTCTTTCTACTATACAGTACTAAGCCGTAAAGCTTTCCTAAAGTTTGCCGATTTTTATGACATTTTCAAAAATCACCTCAAAATTTCTACTATGCAGCATCTTATTTTCTACAGGTCATTAGGTAGCTATATAATACACCCTAAATATATACCTCAGAGGTCTACAGTTTGATGCCCACTGTACAGGTTTATCAAGGCACTTAGAGACCCCAAAATATACCTTGTGCACACTTATTTCCTTTACCTAATTCATAAACGCATGGCAGTTGTGTGTTGGATAAAAGCTGCAGAAATGTAGGGTGGCCCCTGAAAACTATATATTTTTGGAAAGTACACATTCTGACAAATCCAACATTGGTAAAGAAGCCTTTCTACACCAGAGTACCAATCTGCAAAGCTTTTCTAAAGTAATTGTTGCAATTTGCCACATTTATCTTACAACATTTCTTATATACAATGACACATCACCATAAATATAAATGCCAGAGGTCTACTGAACAGTTTTATGCCCAATATGCAAAGATTTACCAAAGTATGTGGTGTATAGAGGCACCCAGATGAAAAAAATAGTACATATGAATTTTCTCAGCTGCCAACTGTTTCTGCAAAAAAAAAAAAGCCCAATGACCATGTATTATGTGCCATAAGACCCCCTAACTGTACAGTAAAACCAAAAAACATATATTTTTGAAAAGTACACATTCTGACAAATCCAATATGGAAAAGAGTCCTTTCTACACCAAAGTACCAATCTGCAAAGCTTTCCTAAAGCTTTCTATGACTATTCAGAAAATCACCTATGTTGCAATTTACCACATTTATCTACTGAACTTTTTGATGGCCAATATGCATAAATATACCAAAGTCTGTGGTGTGTACCGACCCCAGAATGAAAATACGGCATATGAATTTCTCGCCTGCCAGCTAAGCTTTTGCATACAGAGCTCAGACCCCCTAACTATACAGAGACCCCCATAAAACCATATATTTTTTTTTTTGAAAGTACACATTCTGATGAATTCAAAATAGGTAGTTAGTTTTCTACACCACATGGCCTAAGTAAGTACCACATGGCAAAGCTAAGCTAAAAAACAGATCAGGAATACTAATACAGGGTTAACGAATGCAATAAACCACCAAAATTGTGCAAATCCATGAAACAACAAAATAAGTCCCACAACAGCGTAATTGGTGGTCAGAATATCTGATCCAATAGTCACGCTGTCAAAATTAACGGATTTTAGTGAACAAAAACTAAAGACAAAGGGGTAAAATGAATAAGTGAGTGTTTCTGTATACATGTGTCTACAATCTAAAAGTTGTGTGTAAGTTTGTATATGAGTGTATGTAAGTGTGCTGAAGAGTGCAAAATGGAAAAAAAAAATTGTGCTAAATTGTGTGCTGTATATGTGTGTAAAATGTATGTAAGTGTGTGTAAGAGTGCAAATAAAGGGCACTTACCTGTTGCTCAGTGTGCTCTAAACAGCTATTGGGAAGCTAAGCTCAGGGGTTGTCACAAATTATCGGGCAGAAAATTAGGCTGGCCTGTCACATAAGCTGATGCTACAGGGCTGATTATTACATTTTGATGGTAATTGCATTGGTTTCTGAGCTGCCATTTAGTAATTCTCTTTATTACTAGTAAGCCTTATATTTTGACATATATATATAGTATATTGTAAGTCGGTCCCTAAGTTCACAGCAGCACAGAGCATGTGCAGTGAATCAGCAGAAAATAAGATGGCAAACTTCTGGGGCTTCTTTGGAAGCACAGATCTTCCCCAAGGGCTGTAGTTGTCTTGGGCTGGTACAGGACCCCAAAACATAATGTACAATATTTCTGCCCAACTTCTTTAGCTAGTCTTTAGAGCTTCTTTAAGCAGTACATTTTACAGCTACATTCATTCATCAGTTAATGCATATACACTAGTCTGCAGTGCATGCTCTCATACATTTTATAGAGATGGTGTAGCTAATTAAATCAAGTTTTTTATTGTTTGGGATACAGCTTTAAAAATTATATAACCATATTTCTCCTGTTAAAAGGCAGCACTGGCCCCAAATTTAACAACATTGTATGTTAACTCACAGATCTCATAAAAAGATGAAATCACTGTATTGTGTGATACAAAGCTTATTTGCTTTTTACTTTAAATAAAATACCAATACTTCTGCAGCTTTATAAAACATTAGTGCAAACAAAAGAATGCATACAGTATTTTATCAACTGATAACCAGGCCTGAAAAACGCAAAAGCGGACTTTGAACCGTTCCGCGCTGTGTGACCACACTTGGTCGGATGCCACAATTTTTAATGCAGGCACATGGAGTAGCGTTGGCAAGCTGGATCCGCTTTCTTTAGCCTGGACAAAAAATGAGGTCTGAAAGAATCATAAAAGGCTTGGCATCATAGGAAATTAAAAGCTTGGCACAAAGCATAGCTTTTCTGTAAGTTAAAAACAAAAGCTGTCATCGCTGTTTTTTATTTATTTTTTTTAATAGGCACACAGGGGCTTGCGCCTAGTGCAGCAGCTTTAAGGGGGTGGCTCCTTAAGTAGTAGGATAGAATCCAGCTGCTGAACGCTTGTAGTTAAATCCAGCATGGAGCTGAGGGAGACTTATAGAGATGAACTACTAGATTTTTAATAGTATTTGCTTTGATTAATTATTTGCACCACCACAGATTTGAATGTTTTCTATGTTTAAAAAAAAAAAAATACTACAGTGAAATAAAGCATTGAACTGTTTTTTTTTCTTAATATATAATTAGAACAATGCCTATTTAATGATAAGCAATACTTGTGCAGAAAACTAATGCAGTAATACTTTTTTGCATTATGTCTAGAATAAGTGTTTCACAACTTCTATAACATACTGTCTTTTATCTTTAGTGTTTCCCAACTGAAGACGGAGTTTCTTCCTTTATTAAGCGTCATCTTTGTATCTGAAAACAGCTTGGTAGCTGCAGTAAGTCTTTGTCTTTTAAGACTTTTTTTTTTTTATTTTGCACTGATTCTGTGTCTGTATGTGGATCCATAAGCTGTGTATCTTGCTGCAATAAATCTTTTGCCTGCATGCTCGCAACTTCCGGGTAACTACGGAAAATTAAGCGCCACTTATGCCTTCACTCTGGCGATTCCCTTTATTGCCAGTGGGAATTTATTTCAAGGATATTAGTCACTTAACCCTTTAAGTGCCACAGGACGTAGAATCTACATGCATTCTATGTGCCAGGCTTTCCCTGCAGTCCCTCTCCCCTGCCTCCACTCCCCCTCTGCTCTCTGCCCCCCCCCCCCATGTGCACCGGCTACTCACGAGGGTCTGCAGCTGCTGTGTGATGTCTCTCCTGTGTCTTCAATCTTCAGCCCAGGTAGGTGCCAAATACACACACAAACACACACTTATTACATTAGTACACACATACATTTTGGGGGGGGTTTGGGGGTTTTCACACATTCACAGCACTTACAGCACTCACACTTACTTGCGCGCACACACACACAGAACACCTTTTACCTAATGTACACACACACACACTTACGTAATTTTTTTTTTTATTGCATTGTTTTTATTCTTGCCTGAAAAAATGTTTTATTGCCATTGCGGATAGCGTATTTGCTAACTGCACTGCACAATACCTTTTGTGTATTATTTTGGTGTTTATACTACATTTTCTGTGATATTGGTGCATTTTTGGGTATTTTATTGCATTTTTAGCCATTTTATTGCATTTTTAGTTATGCATAGTTGTTGTTCGCTTGACTTTGTCTGTAAAACTAATTTGCCCAAGCCAAAATACTCAAACTGTTATTCTGACCGCTGATATTATTAGGCAAAAAAAAAATGATTTTAGTGGTCTTTTTTTTTATTTTTTATCAATTTTATTGCTTTTTACATTGTTCTTTGTTACTTATCTTTGCACATGGCCATTTTGTCTGCTGTATTTCAATTTGGCATCCTCTGTACCCCACATAGTTTGGTAAATCTATGCATATTGGGCATCAAACTGTTCAGTAGACCCCTGGTGTTCATATTTAGAATGTTTTATGTTGATACGGTACAAAATGTGAGGGTACATAATGGGGTAAAATGCAAGCTTTGTGACAATTTTCAGAAATGTCCTAAAAACCGTTCTGTTTAGCATAGCTTTGTAGTTTGGTAGTTTGCAGTAGAAAGTTGTATTTACCCATTTTTGTTTTGTCAGAATGTGTACTTTCGGAAAATGTATAGTTTACTAGGGTCTCCATACTGTTATGGGGTCTTATGGCACATAATGTACATGCCGGTAGCTTATATTGCAGCATATACACTTTGTATGCACTAACTTCCTTATGGGGTCTCTAAATGCCAGATACATGGTGATCCTATGCACAATGGGCATCACACTGTTTAGTGGACCCTTGGCTTTCATATTTAGGTTGTGTTTTCTTGGTACCTAATGTTATATGGGAGATAAGGTGCTTGAAAGTGGAAGATTTGATGTGATTTTCTGGTATTTCATCAAAACCGGCAATTTTGGAAAAGCATTGCACCTCTGTAGTTTGGAGTAGAAAGACATGGGTACCAATTTTGAATTCACCCGAATGTGTACTTTCCAAAAATATATGGTTTTGGGGGGTCAATGTATTTTTTTGTGTTTTTACCCCACAGAAAATGCAGTAAATGTGTTGAATTTTCAGTAGCTAAAGAGACCGCTGGGGCAATTTCTATGCAGAAGTGGAAATACACAAAAACTCAAAGGCAGATTTGGAAAGCTCAGGTTATCCTGAAAAAAACGATATATAGTTTGCCTACCTAAATGTAACCCTTCCCCCAGTAAAAGCCCCTAAATTGAGAGAGCACAGAATGTTTACAAAATGTCTGGCACTGAGGGGAACCAAAATGTCAATTTCTGCTTTCACTTAAAGGGTTAAAGTAGCAGAGATTTGACTGCAGGCGACTCATCTGTCCATGGGCCATGAGAGACAGGGTGCTTCATCCCCTCTCCTACGAGCGATGAAGCAATACCTGCCCCAGAGCATTAAATGTGTCGAACTGTGGTAACCACCTAAAAATGCTGCCATCCCTGCAAATTGCTTGAAAATTCAGATGGAAACATTTCTGCAGTATTTCTTGTGATCACCACTTGTATTGTGTTTTGTTTGAAAGGTGCATTTTATTAATTTTCATACAAACAAAAACATAAAATAACGCATTTTACAAATACAATGAGGAAAACGTATTGGTCTTTCTTTTCCAGGTCTATCTCTAAAGTTTGTTATAAACATTAAAGGGATAGGTGTGTCATTACAGAGTGTATATGTGTGTCTGACAGCAGTTCCAGCATATTGGGTCCGTCACCCTACTGAACTAGGTATTCAGGGTGTGGCAGAAAAAGGTGGTAAGACGCCGGTGGGCTTGCTATGTAACTCTGAGCGGGATCGTTCAGTTTCCCTCTAGGTCACACCAAGGGCCCCAAACCTTGTCAGATTTATCAGGTGCGCCCCTAGTCTCGTATGTGAGTTTATACAGAAGAGCAACCGCATTCACTAGATTCTTCCAGGCTGTAATGGTGGGCAAGGTAGGGCCCATCCAATGCATTGCCACTTTTTTTTCTTTGCATAGAACAACAGTATTCTGTAGCGTATCCAGGAGCTATTTTGAGCAATTATACTGTCTAGGACTCCTAGCAAGCAGGTTTCGGGAGCGGTCACAGTAGGGAAGGCTAAGTTATTTGATAAGTATTTAGTGACTGCTGACCAGAACTTAGCGATATGGGGACATGAACAGATCATATGAAAAAAGTTAGCAGGGCTTGCTGCACATCTCGGGCACTGATCTGTTGCGGTACGGCCCATCTGGTGCAACCTTAATGGTGTGATATACAGGTGATGAAAGGTTTTATACTGTATTCACCTAGACAAACTGTATAAATAGACCTACTGACACTCCAGTGGCGCTTGCTCTGGTGGTTGGTGCTCTGTAAGTGATTGCTCTTTAAGTGGGTGCTCTGTAAGTGGAGTTATAAACCACAGGAGTTACAAACTAAGGGAGTTAAAACAAGGTACTAAGTTTGCTTTTATTTTAAGTCTTTTCACCTATTTCTGTTTAACTGTTTCTGTAACTGGGAGAATGAGAGTCGGCAACATTGAAGGTCTGACACAGAGCACAGCCTGCCACATGTATGCAGTTGTGGAACAACAGTTCCAAAGTGCATACCTCTGTTGTTGTGGTTGTGAGCGAATTGCCACTTTAGAGGCTCGCGTTAGAGCCCTAGAGGAAGAAGTTGCAACACTGCGTTCGATTGACAATCTTGAGAGGAGTCTCTTGCTTACCGAGCAAGGAGTTAGCAGGGTCAGATAGTTTGGGGGGAGGGGAGAAAGGATGATAAGGCAGTAAGCTGGGTGACAGTTAGACAATCTAGTGTAAGGAAGAGGGAGGCTGTGCCAGGGTTTGCGCATGCCAACAGATTTGCCAGATTGTGTGAAGAAGATGGGAGTGTGAACTCTGGACTGCCGGTTCTAGATGAGGCTGATCTCTCTAACAGCTGGGAGACCAGTTTCTCTAGTAGTGGTGGGGAGCAGAGCTAGGCCTAAACAGATGGTGGTTATAGGGGATTCAATCATTAGGAAAGTGGACAGGGTAATCTGTCAAGCGGATCGCTTCAACCGAACAGTTGTCTTCCTGTTGCCAGGGTTCGGCATGTGGTTGATCGGGTTGACAAATTATTAGGAGGGGCTGGGCATGACCCGGCTGTCATATCGGTACTAACGACAAAGTGAACGGTAGGTGCAGGACCTTAAAGAGTGAGTTCAGGGATCTAGGCTCTAAGATTAAGCAAAGGTCCTCCAATGTCATATTTCCAGAAATTTTGCCGGTGCCACGTGCAAGTTTAGGGAGACAGCGGGAGCTAAATTCGTGGCTAAAGTCTTGGTGTAGGAAGGAAGGGTTTGGGTTCCTAGAGCACTGGGCTGACTTTTTTCTTTTGGGGTACAATCTATACAGCCGTGACGGATTGCACATCAATGGCAGGGAGTCTGTTGTGCTAGGGGAGAGAATGGTTAAGAGGCTGGAGGAGTGTTTCAACTAGACAAGGGGGGGGTGGGTGAGCTAGAGTTTTATGGGAAAGCTAGTGTAGAAGGGGCAGTGGGACTAGCAAAGGGTTGTGGGGGAGGAGTGAGGGGGGCATATAGTTTATCAGAAAAGGGTAAATTAGGGGAGCTGCAGGCTATTGCATGTATTGAAAATTATGATTTAATTGGTGTATCACTGAGACTTGGTGGGATGAAAAATGCGACTACAGACGTGCAGACTTTGACAGTATAAGGGCATCTCTGCAATGTGTCAACTGGGATAGGCTTTTCATAGGGTTAGACATATCTTTAAAACGTTGCTTTGCAGGTATATACAACAGTATATTCCCCTTGTAAGCAATCAGAGGCATTGCAAAGCAAAACCTTTGTAGCTGAATAAATGTGTTGGTGTCGAGGTAGGTAAGAAAAAACGTGCTTTTAAAAAGCATTCAAGTTAGCTGGGACAGCGGAAACTTTCATCAGGTACAAGGAAGCAAATAAAGCGGGCAAACTAAAATAGAGATGGAAAGGGATATTGCAGCTAGGAGTAAAAAGAATCCAAAATTATTTTTTAATTATGTGAATAGTAAACAAATGAAGTAAGTAATGGGTGGGAACCTTATTATCACAGGGGGGTAAGTTGGTTGATGAGAATGGGGAAAAAGCAAAAATTTTGAACTCTTATTTTTCATCTGTCTATACATCTGAGGAGCCAGCTAATGAAGGCTTCCCTTTTAATATGCCCAGTTCTAGTAATTTAGCTACTGACGCATGGGTCACTCGGGAGGAGATTCAAAAGAGACCTGAAATCGCTATATTCCTGGCTTGCCTAATGAAAGATTTACAAAGATACACATGCTAGAACTTACATGCTTGTTTCAGTGAACGGCGCCGCCATCTTATCCATCATGTCTGAATGGGCTGAAAAGTACAAGCCGGCTCCCTGCTCCTGTTAGAAAGTTTCTGCAGCTCCACAAATTCCCCCTCCATAAACAATCTCCCTGACAGCAGCAGCCCGCCCTCCCCCCTGCTTGTGAGGAAAAAAAAACGGAGCTCTCTGCTGTGCACTGAGCATGTCTGTGTCCGGGACAATCTGTGTTCAGTGAGACAGGAAGCTGCACAGGCTTAGAGCAGGTACTGTATTTACTGACAAGACTTTTCCATGTCAGAGCCAGATTAAGCAACAGCACGGTGAGTTCAGGAAATATGTTAAGGACTGTGTTAAGGCTAAGTTATTGAGCTCATGTTGTTTTTAGACTTTCCTTCTATAAATGAAGCCGAGCACTGTGATTGCCAAGCCTCTTCACATAATTTTTCAGGATTCGTTGAGGTCTGGCATGGTGCTGAGAGACTGGCGAATTGCTAATGTGGTGCCATTATTTAAAAAGGGATCCCGTTCTCAGCCTGAAAACTATTGGCCTGTTAGTCTGACGTCAGTAATAGGAAAGATTTTGGAAGGGGTAATAAGGGATAGGGTACTTGAATACATTGCAGTTCACAATACTGTAAGTTTGTTCCAGCGTGGTTTTATGCATAACCGATCTTGCCAGACTAATTTAGTCACCTTTTATGAGGAGGTGAGCAGGAACCTCAATGCTGGAATGGCAGTTGATGTCATCTACTTGGACTTTGCTAAAGCATTTGATACTGTACCTCACAGAAGGTTAATGATCAAATTGAGGAATATTGGCCTAGAACATAATATTTGTAATTGGATAGAGAACTGGCTGACGGATAGATTACAAAGAATGGTGGTAAATGGAACATTTTCTAATTGGACCAGTGTGGTAAGTAGAGTACCGCAGGGGTTAGTCCTTGGTCCTTTGCTTTTTAACTTGTTTATTAATGACCTGGAGGTGGGCATAGAGAGTACTGTATTTATTTTGCTGATGACACTAAATTGTCCAAATCTATAAGTTCCATGCAGGATGCTGCCACTTTGCAGAGCGATTTGACAAAATTGGAACACTGGGCAGCAAACTGGAAAATGAGGTTCAATGTTGATAAGTGCAAAGTTATGCACTTTGGTAGAAATAATATAAACGCGAACTATCTCCTGAATTGTAGTGTGTTGGGGTATTCTTAATGGAGAAGGAACTAGGGGTTTTTGTAGATAACAAGTCTTATCCAGACAGTGTCATTCTGTGGCTACTAAAGCAAATAAAGTGCTGTCTTTATTAAAAAGGGCATTGACTCAAGGGATGAAAATATAATTTTGCCTCATTATAGGTCCCTGGTAAGGCCTCACCTTGAGTATGCAGTGCAGTTTTGGGCTCCAGTCCTTAAGAAGGATATTAATGAGCTGGAGAGAGTGCAGAGACGTGCAAGTAAACTGGTAAAGGGGATGGAAGATTTAAGCTATGAGGTTAGACTGTCGAGGTTGGGGTTGTTTTCTCTGGAAAAGAGGCGCTTGCGAGGGGACATGATTACTCTGTACAAGTACATTAGAGGGTAATATAGGCAGAAAGGGGATGTTCTTTTTTTCCCATAAAAACGATCAACGCACCAGAGGTCACCCCTTTAGATTAGAGGAACGGAGCTTCCATTTGAAGCAGCGTAGGTGGTTTTTCACGGTGAGGGCAGTGAGGTTGTGGAATGCCCTTGCTAGAGATGCGTTAATTGTAGATTCTGTTAATTACTTTTAGAGGGGCCTGGATAAGTTTTTGAACAAGCAGAAAATCCAAGGCTATTGTGATACTAATATCTACAGTTAGTATTAGTGGTTGTATATATAGTTTATATATGTGAGTGTATAGATTGGTAAGTATAGGTTGTGTGTGCTGGGTTTACTTGGATGGGTTGAACTTGATGGACTCTGGTCTTTTTTCAACCCTATGTAACTATGTATTAATCTGTCTCTAGTAGATATGAGATAGTTATACATGGTGTCTGTTGCCTCCTCCCAATCATCTTGGGTGAGTGCTGGTATTTGGGAAGTCCACCATATTTGTGCGGAGTTAAAGGGTTTGGGGCCTGCTGAGAGTAAGTTTTGGTATAGATTTGAGGTAAGCTTTGCTGGATTACTAGAATGAAGGATTACCTCCACTGTTTAAGAAATGAGCTGAGGGGTGAGAGTGTCAAATTGGTCCCTGAACACTGATCGCAGCTGCAAATATTTGTAAAAGGGAAGAGTAGGTTGTTGTTCTCTCGGATCTGTGCATATGTTGGGAAGGCTGAGTTCCGTAAGACCTCCCAGATATTTAATATTGTGGCGAAGCCAATATATAAAGTTGTGTAGTGACCTAAATTGTGGTAAGTATTGGTTACCCCAAGAGGAAGCCTAGACGTAAGTAAGGGTGGCGGGTGTTTGAGTAGTGTGAGTGCCTATGATCCAAGCTTTATGTGGTATAGTTAGTTGTATTCAGTGGGCCTGTGTCTTTAAGGTGTCGATATGGAAAGTTGCTTAGTCCTTCCAGTGAGCCAAATATTGTTGCCTGGAGCTGCATATTTGGGTTATAAGGGTCTTGAATAAAGCACCAGTGTAAGTAGTGTATCTGCTAGGCTAAGAAGTAGTGATAAAAGTGAGGGAGAGCTAGGCCTCCTTCGGTTAGGGGGAGCGCAAAGTTTCATCCAGGCCATTCTAGGGGGCCGATTATTCCAGACAGGATAATCTAGGTAGGATAATTTTGATTACGTTTCTTAAAGAAGGTTTTAGGGATAAAGATTGGGGCATTATGCAGTATGTATAGAAATTTGGGAAGATATATCATTTTTATTATAATTATGCGACCCCAGAGTGAGAGTGGGCCAGTCGGGTTTTAAGATCCGAAAGTAAGGGGTCTAGGTTAAGTGACAAGTATTTAGTAGGATCTACAGTTATCCAGACTCCTATGTATTTAAATTGACTGGCCCACTTTAGAGGTATATTGGGTACTACGGGTTGCAGTTGGAGAGGGTCTACAGGACAAAGGATTGATTTATCCCAGTTGATTCGCAGACCGGAATAATGGCCAAAGCTCTCCACTTGTTTCAACGGAGAGGTTAGCGAATCCCTGGGATCTGCGAGATATATTAGTAGGTCATCTGCATATAATGATACTTTTTCTTTGATATTATCATATGTAAAGCCCTTAATACCTGGGGAGTTCCTGGTCAGTATGGCTAGGGGCTCTATTGCTAGGGCAAATAATATTGGTGAGAGTGGACAGCCTTGGCCAGTCCCTCTTTCCAGGGAAAATGGGGGAGATGTAATCCCATTTACTCTGACTCTTGCTGTGGGACGTTGGTATAGCAGCTTGATCCACTTTAAAAATGATTGGTCGAAGCTGGACAAGACCTCCCATAGATATCCCCATTCAATTGAATCAAAGGCTTTGGCGGAGTCTAGGGAGGCCACAACCCTGGTGCCTGTCTCTAAGTGAGGGATTTGGTAAAGAGTCTTTTTAAATTAATGTCAGTGGATCTCCCGGGTATAAAGCCTGATTGATCAGGGTGTACAGGGTCGGGGACCACCCGTTGAAGCCTCACCGTCCGGACCTGGTGTCTTATTAGAGGGAAGGGTGGCAATTGTATCAGCAATTTCTTGCTTTGTAATTGGGGCATCTAAGTATGCTCTATCTGCGGGGGTTAGTTTTGGAATTGGGGATGCTTGCTAAGTATTGTACTAGTTGTGTCTTAGGGTAGGTGACTGTAGTTGTGTATAACTTTTTATAGTAGGAGGCAAACTGTTGTGCAATGGTTTTTGATTCTGTGGTAAGTGTGCCATCTTCTTAACGAATGTGGGATATCGCTGTGGAATTGTTCTGGGGTTTAGACAGGTAGGCCTATTTTTATCCCCTCAAAAATGCGCTGATTTTGGTATAGTACTGCCTTTCTTGTTAGTGAAATAGTAGCCCGACTAAGGTAGTTCCTTGCAGATATAAGCTGTTCATATGTGTGCTCTGTAGGGTTTTGGGTGTGTGTAGTTTCTGCTGCAATAAGACTTTTCTCTGCCTCATTTAACTGTTCCTTTTTTTCATCTGTCGCTTGGGATATTACTGCTACTAGTTCACCCCTCATAACTGCCTTAGAGGCGTCCCAATGCATTAGTGGTGAAGCTGATTTATTGTTTAGTTCCCAGAATTCTGTGTATGCTTTTTGGTTCTGAGTAGCAACTACATCATTTTTAAGCCATAGAGGACTCAATCGCCATAATCTGTCTTCTGGAGATGGGTTCCAGTGGAGGGAAAGGCTAAGTGGTGAGTGATCTGACAGGGCTTGCAGTAGATATTGTATTGTGTCAACCATGGGCAATAGATCTGCTGAGGCAAAAGCCAGATCAATTCTAGAGAGGGACTTGTGGGTAAGTGAATGGCAGGAGAGAACTCTTGCTGTGGGATTTTTCCATCTCCAAACCTCTGTAAGGTGTAGAGCATCTGCCCACACCGCAAGTCTGCTAGATCAGTGCTGTCCAACTGGCGGACCCCCCTCTGTGTGGCCCCCTACCTGTCTGGCTGCTTTGATGGCTTACCTTTGAGTAAGCATTAAATGGTATCAGTACTGAGATTAACTGGCCCCCTGCATGGTTCTCACCTCAGATTCAGGCTGTAATCCCTCTGTATTGTTTAAAAATGTAATCCCCTGTGTTTTTCACACCTTTTAATACCTGCATTGTTCACCCCCTGCAGTGTTCACACCTCAGGCTCAGGCTGTAATTACTCCCATTGTTCACTTCTTCACACCTCAGACATAGGTACTGTAGGCAGAGTATGGCACATACAGCCAGCATAGGGCAGGTAGAGTATGGCACACACAGGCAGCATAGGTCAGGGAGGGTATGGCACACACAGGAAGGGTAGGGCAGGCAGAGTATGGCACACACAGTCAGGGTAGGGCAGGCAGAGTATGGCACACACAGTCAGGGTAGGGCAGGCAGAGTATGGCACACACAGGCAGGGTAGGGCAGGCAGAGTATGGCACACAGAGGCAGCATAGAGAAAGCAGAGTATGGCACACACAGGCAGGGTAGGACAGGCAGAGTATGGCACACACAGATAGCATAGGACAGGCAGAGTGCTGCCTGTGTGTGCCATACTCTGCTTGCCTATGCTGCTTTTGGGAGGTGAACCTGGCAGGGGTTTGTTGTGGGAGTTTGTTAGCAGTTGGAAATAGCCATTAAATGGTCCCTAAGGTGTGTAATTATGTACTGGGGGTTGCTGTGCTATCCACAGGGGAGGAGGAGGCATATGGAATAAGGGTATATCTTAATATGACATAATTCTTTCACATATAAATGATGGTTGATATCCCCACAGTAAGGACCAAGCATTTGGGATTTTGCTGTGCTACCACCATTGTGATAAAATAGGTGTGGTTTGAAGTGGGTGTGGTTTCAAAAATGGGAGTGGTCAAAACTGGCTTCCATTAGCGGCCCTCCACCATGTATGCTAGAGAAATTCCGGCCCTCGGCACCGTAGAAGTTGGACAGCACTGTGCTAGATGTATTGGGTTCTGTTTTAGATCTAGTTAGAGAGGGATACTTGCAATTATTAAAGTCTCCCATGATGCCAGTTTAGAAACAACTTGATCTAAGATGGACATCGCAAACGACAGTGTTAAATATATATTCATAATTGTTATGGGTTTATGGACTAGGAGACCATGAAGAATCATGAATCTACCATAGTAGTCTGTATGTAGCTTGATTAATTCAAATGGAACCCCTTTACGTATTAGTATTGAAACTCCTCTGGAATAAGAGGAATAGGTAGTGTTTGTGCCATCCCACCCAGGGTTTTTTAAGTGCTAGTATTTTTTGGCCCGTAAGGTGGGTCTCCTGCAGTAGGAGAATAGAAGGAGGGTATCTCTTTAGGTAAGTAAATATGGGACTCCTTTTGAATTTGGAATTAAGCCCTCTTATATTCCAAGAGGTCACTTGTAATGTGTTTATAAGAAATGCAAGACTAAGGAAATACTTTCTGTGCAAATATGATTATACATTATTTATAGAAATTGCACAAAATACAAGTAGTATCAGCAAAATTCTTCAAAACCTTTCATTTTAGTATATCCTTTTGGAGGTTTTAATTTTAAATACCTTCTCTAGAAAAATCTTTTAAGGTTCATTTTGTGTGAAAAAAAGACTGAACATATTTATTTATGTTAATGGGCTGTCTTTCCTTGTCTAGCTCCTTTAAGTCTTTTGTTTTAGCTGTCTGTTTAGCTTTTTAAAAACCACCCATTCAACATCTTATAACTTAATTCTGATTAACTGTAATTTGTTTATAAAAACTTGTGTTTATAACAAAACCAAAAATTGCAAATTGAATTTTCCAGGTAGTGTAAATATGTGGTCAGTATCCCTTTTAAATGGGTTTTTCACTTTACATTAACTTTTCGTATGATGTAGAGAATGCTATCCTGAAACAATTGAAGTTGGTCTTCATTTTTTATTTGTGGCTTTTGATTTATCTAGCTTTTTGTTAAGCAGCACTGCAGTTTGGAATTTCAAGGGCTATCTGGTTACCAGGGGGGCAATTTAACCTAGCAACCAGGCAGGGGTTTTAAAAAGAGACAGGGACATGAATTGAGGAGGGCCTAAATAGAAAGATAAGTAATAAAAAGCAACAATACAATTGTAGCCTCACAGTGCAATAGTTTTTTGGCTGCTGGGGTCAGCATGCCCCATTTGAAAGCTAGGAAGAGTCAAAAGTAAAAAAAATAATTTTAAAATCTATAAAAAATAAAGACCAGTTGAAAAGAATTGTCCATTCTATAACATACTAAAAGTTAACCTAAAGGTGAACCACCCCTTTTTCCTGATCATGATTCCTGCAGTGACATCAGGCTGGCCATTCGCCTGAAGCATAAAACCCAGGCCATATATCAGTTGTTAAATGTACTTTTGTGTTTCAGGGCCATGATTGCTGTCCAATGCTTTTCACCTATGATGAGCATGGTTCCTTGACATTTGTTTCCAAACTGGATATTCCGAAACAGAGCACTCAGCGTAATATCTCTGCCATGGAGCGATTTCGCAACATGGACAAGAGAGCTACCGCAGAAGACCGGAATACCACACTGGAGACCCTTCATCAGAACAGCATCACGTAGGTTTGATGGGGGAAAAGTAGTTCATAGACTGCATCACCGATGGGAAACAAAGCTAGACTAATGTAGATGTAAATACCAAGTGAGGGTAAATGACCGAAATGGCAAAGTAGATTTAGGTGCAATGTGTCTGATAAAGACTTGAGTATAAGGTTTATTGTTTGTGGGATGGGTTGGGGTTACTACAAAGCCAGACCAACAATAAAAGGGGAAATTAGATGCACAGCTTGGATACCTGAGAAGTGGTTTTAACAGGAAATTTTGCAGGGAATTTGCAGAAATAGCTTATGTAGAATACCCTAGAATTACCAGATCATACAAAAAGTCAGAGACATTTGTATTAAATGCAGCTGCATTAAATATTGCTACAATATCCGGTACTGATCCAGAGAAACATACTCGATGTTCATGAAAAGCGCAGTATAAAATACTTTTTATACCTCAGTAGATGTCAGGATGTAGCCGGATTAAAGAAGTGATAAGGCATTTTAGAGGTAGATAGTTGGCTTGTTTTTTTGACCAAACTGGATGACCGTTGCTTAACTTCTTCCATGATTGTGCAACCTCGTTTGACTGCAGTCTGTTACTCTATGCTGAAAATCATGTAGTAACAAGAAGGTATGTGGTTTGCTCCTTCAGCTGATCTGTTAAATCAGTACCCATGTCCAGCCAGATATTAAAGGTTACATTTGAACCACCAGGAGCAATTTTTAGAGCTGAAAAACCATATCTAGATTTTTGTGCTACAACCTCCATGTAAAACTACAGCAATAGAAATAAATGGAAGCAGGAACATACAGAAACTCTTCAGTTCAGTAGTTATGTGCATCAAGGTATATAAATTAATGAATGCAGGCACCGGAAATTGCAGGAGATTTCATTTTAAATGCAACCCTCCACAGCATAGCTTTCTGTGTTTTCCTGTGCCTGCTTTCACAAATAGAACAGAATAGATCACAACTGTGATCAAAGTTAGCTGTTGATCCCATCATTTTCATGAGGTTCAACAGCCTGATTTTAGATTTAGGACCGTAGAGTAGTTGTCCTAAATGTTTTTCAGGATGAGCACAAACGTAGAGGGATCATCATCCATTTTTTTTCCCTTGATAGCCAAGTGTCTATCTATGATGGTGACAAAACTGACTGTCGCAAGTTCTGTACTACAGGAATTGATGGAGCAATGACTATCTGGGATTTTAAGGTAATCCATCCTAATAACTGCCAAAAAACATAGTTCTGTGCATTTTTGCAACTAACGATGTACAGCAAGGGGAGGGGTTGCACAAGGTGCAGTTTTATAGCAGAAAATTCTAAAATATGTATTGATTGTGCAATGCTAATTCAGTACATGTATAGGACCTGTTATCCAGAATGCTCGGGACCCAGGGCGGCTTTCCATAATTTGGATCTCCATACCTGAAAGGAGAAGGAAAGGCTAAGTCACTTGGGGGGTGCCAAAATGTTAGGCACCCCCAAGTGACTTTAATTGCTTACCTTTTACCCCGGGCTGGTGCCCCTGTTAGGAGAAAACCGCACCAGCCCGGGGTAGCTGCAAGTGGGGTGTCCTCTTCCTTCTTCACGTGCTTGCGCATGCGCAGTAGAGTGAAAAGCCGAACTCTAACAAAAAAGTTGGCTTTTTGACGACAAAAGGAAGAGGAAACGCTTACTGCAGGTACCCTGGTCTGGTGCAGTTTTCTTCTAACGGGCACCAGCCCAGGGTAAAAGGTAAGCGATTAAAGTCACTTGGGGGTGCCTAACATTTTGGCACCCCCAAGTGACGGCCTTTCCTTCTCCTTTAAGTCTTCTAAAAAATAATTTAAACTCAATAGCATTCATTATATCTTACTTAGGATCAAGTACAAGCTACTGTTTTATTATTACAGAGAAAAAGGAAATAATTTTTAAAAATTAGAATTATTTGCTTATAATGGAGTCTATAGGAGATGGCCTTTCCGTAATTTGGAACTTTCTGGATAATGAACTTCCGGATAACTGATCCCATACCTCTATGAGTACACTGCAAAAGTTAGAGTTTTCTAAGGATGCACCAATTCCTCCATTTTGGGATTAAAAGATTTGATGAATCCTGAATCCAAAGCCTAATTTGGGATATGCAAATCAAGGCACAGAAGGATTGACAGAACCACATGTGAAGTCACATGATTTGGAGGATTCGGATTCTGTTTGGCCAGGCACTTGAACCAATTCTGTGCATCCCTAGAATTTTTGTGAAAGTTTTTTTTATGTCAGTTTAAATCAAAGCTTGTGGATCTGAAAACCAGTGGGCAAAGGATTAACAATGTGTGTGGGTTTAGGGACATAAATTAAAGTAGTGCACATTTTTTTTATAATATTGCCCTACAATATTATGTGTATTGAATATATTCTGTGCCTCACCGTATGGGAAATTTTAATCTTATTACTCCAATGCTACTAATTTATTAACAGCCTTTTGCAGACTCATTGGTATATCTGCATATGACAGGAGAGGGGCATATTAGGATCATGAAACAAATTCTCAAATGCGTTGTATGTGTGATTAGACTTTGCTGGATCCCTGTTCCTTAGGCTAATGCCACATGTAGCATATGGCGCATATTTAATTGAATTAGCTCGGGTGCAAGCATATGTAGCCGATATCCACCTGAAAACGCAAGACATTTTTTAAACGGATATCAGCTACATGTGCCTGCACCCAAGCATATTCAATTCATTCGGGTGCAGGCACAGGTAGGGGGAGTAAAACTCCCATATGGAGCATTTTTCGTCTTCCCGAAAATATGCGCCATACAGTACGCGTGGCATTAACCTTAAATAAATAGAGTTTCTCACTTACACCTGATTGTCATTCCATTGACTAAATACACCAGACTTTGATTTCGCCTTCAAATTATATAGGATTCACTTACTTTTGCCACATGCAAATATGTTATTTTGTTTCTGAGCACATCAGTCTGGATAAATGTATCTCTACTAAAATTACTACAGGTATGGGACCCTTTATCCAGAATGCTTGGGACCTGGGGTTTTCCGGATAAGGGATCTTTCTGTAATTTGGATCTCCTACCAAAAGTCTGCTAAAAACATTATTTAAACAGTAATTAAACCCAATAGGATTGTTTTGCCTCCAATAAAGATTCATTATATCTTAGTTGGGATCAAGTACATGGGACTGTTGCATTATTACTGAGAAAAAGGAAATCATATTTAAAAATGTGAATTATTTGATTAAAATGTAGTCTATGGGAGAAGGCCTTTCCGTAATTTGGAACTTTCTTGATAATGGGTTTCCGGATAAGGGGTCTGATACCTGTACATGTTTTGTTAAAAAGTTAGCTTTTTATAAAGTTTATAGCAGCTTATCTCTCCAATGTTTTTGGATGTTTTTGTAATTATGCATGTGATTTTCCTAAATTTTTTGAGCATGGAGACCCAAATTTACAGCAGAACCCCCATTTTACATTTTCAGGGGGATATTTACGTTAAACAAAAGTGGTGTTTTATAACTTAACTGCCAGTTCTCGATCCTTTTAAATGTAAAACAGCAGTATGCCCTTTATGCAAAAAGTGTACATTTAGTAAAATCAATTTGACTCATGTTAGCACAAAGAAATATATGTGCTAGTTGTATTTAACAGTTGATTGTTTTCCTTTTAGACCCTGGAGTCATGTGTTCAAGGTCTCCGGATTATTTGATAAGTAAAATTGCCTTTCCTAGCAGGACAAAAGACCTCGTGGGACCCAATGCACTGATCAAACATAACAACCAGCTGCCAACAGAAATCCTTCAATGTCCAGCTGGCCCCATGAGCATTGGAAGAAACTCAGTAATATTGATATGGCTACGTAAAGATGGAGGCTGTATGACATTATGTTTGGAACTGTTTATATTGTTTTCAGCTCCAAATACAACTGGGATGTTTGGGTTTCTGACTAAAATACGTGGTGGTTAATCTGTGGTGAAAATCAGTGAAATTAGTTGCACTTTTTTGTTTTTAATTTTTTCTTCATTTAATTGCATAATTTATCAACGCTCGTCTTAGTAGATTCTGTGGGGTGCACCTGTTACTAAGTTAAAAGGTGAATTTTATGTAAATTGTCTGCTAGGAAATAAAAAAGCAAAACATTCTAATGTGCATATGGATTTATTTTGTACAATAAGTGGTAAAAGTGCCAAGTGTCGGGCTGTAGGGAATTTATAAAATGTAAAAAAAAATCCTTGCTTAGAAGTGACACATTGGCAAAGAAAGGCAAGTTGGGAAGGATACAGAGCTTTAATTACTCTGATTGCCTCCCATGGGTAAAGTACTGCCTGAGATGTATGTGAAGGGGTGCCCTACTTGCAACAGTTTGCTTGGTCACATCCAGCTCTAAACAGTTGGCTAGAGCTAAGGTAAGTCTGCGAAGTCAGGCAATTTGCTTTGGCAAGCACTCTAGATGAGAATCCCCTCCCTCTTAAACTCACTTCTGTAGTAATTATTACCAAAAGATGAGGAATAAATGTATAACTTGTGCAAAGAATTTGACCTTGCAGGTACTAAATTAATAATTATTTTACTTATAGCAGAATCCAGTTTTTTCAGAAGGAGTCTACTTACTTATTTATTCCATTTTAAATATTTTTTTTTTTTTATGCTTGGCAGAGAACTGCCAGTATGAATGCAGATAATAATTCCAGGACCTGCAAAGTATCCTTAACCCTTTCACTGCCAGCCGATTTGTCCCAAAAGTGAACATCTACTGCCAAGCCGTTTTTAGACATTTTGCACTCATTACTTGCTTCGGTTTCTTGACAAGAAAACCTACATGAAATAAAGCATGTTATATATCGTTTTTTCCGGAACGAATTGGGCTTCAACATTGTAATAAAATTTTGTACTTTTTCTGGAGATTTAACACATTTTTTGAGTGAAATATGTTAAAAAAAAAAAAAAAAAAATAAAGAAAAAAGTATTTTTATTTTGTGCTTACAAAAATTTTACTGTTTCTAAAAGCCCCGATTCTGCTGAATCCAACAATACCAAATATGTATTGGTAACCCACTTTTCTTGTCCAGAAGACACCACAATAATAAAACAGCATTTTGTGCAATTTTACATCGAAAAAAAAGTGAAAAGGTCATCTCTATTTTAACATGGCATATCTTATGACAGAAATGGAATACCCCCATAAGTCACACATTTTTAGAAACTGCACACCTCTATATTTTTAGTTGTGGTGTAGTTTTTGCTCTAAATGTAGCTCCTGTCATACAGATAGCGTAAAAACATATGCCATATTTTTAATTTATTTTTTTTTTTCTGAAACACTATCACAGTCACAAAGTCCAAAGTAAATTTGAGAATAAAACACCAATGAAAATTTTCAAATGAAGGCAGGTTATAAAAGAACAAGTTATCCCGAGTAAAACGATACCCCACATGCATGGGTGCACCTAAAGACACGGCCTCCAAACAGCCCAAAACAGGGGCAATACATAAAAGCAATTCCAGCTCGAAAGTTTGGAGCTGCGCTCTAAGTGCACACCATGCAGCTTTTCAGTCTAAACGCCCCCTTACCTGTGAAATACCCCCACAAACTATATGTTTTCTGAAAGTGCACACCTGTAGCTATTCAGCAGTGCCATTCTTGCTTTCCTGCATGCAGAATGGTGGACACAGTTCTCCATAGAAGTTTGCGGTTTGGCCTGGAATAAAGAAAAAAAAAAGATCCAAAGTTAGATTTTTCCCCGAAATTGCCATAACAATGAAATAAAACCTATAAAACATCAATCTGCAACTTGTCCTGAAAAAAACGATACCCCACATGCATGGGTGCACCTAAAGACACGGCCTCCAAACAACCCAAAACAGCGGCAAAACATAAGAGCAATTTCAGCTCGAAAGTTTGGAGCTGCGCTCTAAGTGCACACCATGCAGCTTTTCAGTCTAAACACCCCCTTACCTGTGAAATACCCCCACAAACTATATGTTTTCTGAAAATGCACACCTGTAGCTATTCAGCAGTGCCATTCTTGCTTTCCTGCATGCAGAATTGTGGACGCAGTTCTCCGTAGAAGTTTGCGGTTTGGCCTGAAATAAAGAAAAAAAAGATCCAAAGTTAGATCCAAAATTTCTCCCCGAAATTGCAATAACTAAAAAACCTGCCCAATTTAGCCCCAAAATATATTCTATTTACCTTTATCTGTTTAGTTGAACATCTTTTGACTGTATAGCTTCATCTGTATTCCTGAGAATCTTCGGGTGATGCGGGGAGGTGGTGAAAGGGAGTCATTGCCCCCACCGAGTAATGACAACTGGCGGGGGCAAGAGAAGGGAGCGCGGGCTAGGGTTAGGCAGGAGAGGTTTCTGCCTGGCACCCCCCAATTGTTGCACCCTAGGCAGGTGCCTCTTCTGCCTACCCCTAGTTCCGGCCCTGGCATTAGCTAAAGCATACCTCTCAACATTTGAAAAATGAAAAGAGGGACAAAAAGATTTGGTGCGTGCAGCGCGGCAATTTTTTGTGCGTGCCCACTTTTGTGGCCCCAATTTCCACACCCCATTTTTTTTTTTTTAAATAAATACTCCTTATATATAGTTGAAATGGTGGGATCAGACGCAAATGTGCTATACCCTCATACTGTACTATCTAATAAAAATAAGATAAGGCAGTCAGTTATTAGTGAGTTATGACTATGTACCAGTTTTGCCCCCCCCATACACAATGCACCTATAGAAAGTCAATACCCCCATACACAGTGCCCCCAATTGCCCCCAAAGACAGAACCCCCATACACAGTGCCCCCAATTGCCCCCATACACAGTGCCCCCAATTGCCCCCATACACAGTGCCCCCAATTGCCCCCATACACAGTGCCCCCCATACACAGTGCCCCCAATTGCCCCCATACACAGTACCCCCCATACACAGTGCCCCCAATTGCCCCCATACACAATGCTCCCCATACACAGTGCCCCCCATTACACAGTGCCGTAATCTATTACATAAGTTACATTGCACCACAATTCTGGAAAAAGCTGAATGCCTGCACCAAGAACAAAATATATATTGCCCAAAATAAAGGCCTCAATATCTGCATTGAAAGCTGAGCTAATGAGTTGTGAATTCACCAGTTCCTCTCCAACCAAAAGAGCGATGCCATCAGAGCTACCAACAAACTATAACTTTCTTTTCACTACTGCAAACAAAGACCCTAACTGTGCAAAAATAATAAAAAAAATATTCCATGGAGACCTAATACTGTACACTAGTAAAACCTAAAATGTCACCCAAAAATACATATAGCCATAGCAACTGCCCTGAAAGGGTAGCTTATGAGGTGTCAGTAAAAGAAAACCTTGTGGCATCAGCAGGGGAGATGAAATCATCCGCAGGCAAGATGAAACATGATCATCACGCACCACAAATTTTTAGGGGCCCAGTCCGTCAAGCAACACCTCAGTTGGCTATACATAACCTAACATAACATTTTAGGTAAGGAAACACCCAAACTAACCACAACATAAAATTCTGACCTGAATACATAAACCATAAGGCTATTATATAAATTTTGCACAAAGCGGGATGCCAATAATTATTATAAATTCCATCAGTGCACAACAATTTATTACCCTTTCAATAGTGCAGCCGAGTATGATATATCTCAAAACATTGAGACATAACCCGGGGTTGCGAGGGCACTTAGGGCAGTAGTACCGTGTATCTTGTCTTATACCCCTTTTGCGGCACACTCTGCAAGCTTTCTGGGCAAATACTTTTCCAGGTGTGGGTGGAAGCGTATCAATAAAGTGCTTCCCAATCAATCGGGCCACATTGTCACTAGGGGGCATCTCAGGCTCTGTCTCCTCTACGCCACTAAACAACAGGGCAGGGATTATCTGCAGCTGGTATTTATAGTAGGATAATTTGGGGCCTGGTACTGCTGCCTTATATACAACGTATGAATTTCGAAGGGCCATTTGAATAAAGTATATACCAACTTTTTTGTACCAGGCCTTAGTTTTTCGAGTGGCGTTGTAGTAATGTTGGAGTTCTGTCAACGCCACCCATGTACCTGCTGTATTCCCTGCTACAGAGAGGTTTTGTTTTAGGGGGCCTACCAACTCTCCGTACCACAGTCAGTACTCATCGTGGATTGTCGTCGGCATGAATACATTTTTTGTGTCATAATAATTTATGGCAAGGAGCTCATCATTTCTTAGGGCATAAACTTCTCCACGATTAAGTTTTTTGCTGACCAGATCCCTGGGCAATCCCTTTCGGGTACAATTTATAGTGCCACAGGCTAGAGTATCTAAACAATATAGGGCAGTGAACAAGGGGATACTAGAGTAAAAGTTATCCACATATAAGTGGTAACCTTGGCCCAAAAGTGGAGAGATGAGCTCCCATACAATTTTGCCACTGGTAGTCAAATCAACGGGACAACCAGGGGGGTCTAATTGGGAGTCCTTGCCTTCATAAATCATGAAATAGCTGGTGTACCCCGTAATGCTTTCGCACAGTTTGTAAAATTTGATCCCATAGCGGGCACGCTTGCTTGGGATGTACTGCCGAAATGCAATGCGTCCTTTGAAGAGGAGAAGTGACTCATCTATACAAATGTTTTGGGAAGGGGTATACACTTCTCCACACCGCTCAGACAGGCTATTTATAAGGGGCCTCAATTTATGCATCCTGTCATGGCCGGGCACATCAGGGGGTACAGCCGTTGCATTGTTATTGAAATGCAGAAACCGGAGCAGTAGCTGATACCGGTTTCTCGGCATGGTGGCAGAAAAAACAGGGATAGACAACACAGTAGTGGTATCCCAGTAGGACTCCAAGGAATTTGCTTTTATGAGACCCATAGCTAAAGTGAGTCCCAAGAACTTTTTCATTTCGGCAATGTCAGTGGGATGCCATGCCTGCGCTCGAGCATACCTAGGTAGGGGATTATGGGCAAGGTATTGCTCGGCGTTTAAATTTGTATAGAGGACCATATCCTGTTGGATGGCCTCAGTAATATATAATTGAAAAAAATCAACTGGTTCAAAATTCCTGGTGTCCACCTTAACACCAGCGACTGCAGTAAATGGGGGAATCTCAGGGGGAAAGTTACAAGGAGGCCTCCACGCAGGCTCTCCTCCAGCTGCAGCATCAGCCCTATCACCCTCCCTCATTTGGAACACTCTCCTCTACCTCCACCTCCATGGGCTCCTCAAGAGCACCAACCGTGCTACTACTAGTAGCACGGTTGGTGCTCTTGAGGAGCCCATGGAGGTGGAGGTAGAGGAGAGTGTTCCAAATGAGGGAGGGTGATAGGGCTGATGCTGCAGCTGGAGGAGAGCCTCCTCAGTAGAGGAGTCACTCTCTGAATCAGGGGGCACATACTCGGAATCAGAGTCACTGAACTCCTCCGAGCTAGAGGCCATGCACAGTGCAGCAGCCTCTTCAACTGAGAACAACTTTCTAGCCATGTTGCCAACAAAATATTTTCAAAACAAATATAACACCCTAGTCTAAATGCCCCCAATCAGTCACACAAAAAATCAAGTAAATCACAATATGATCAGAAGCCAGACAAACTACAGCAACACAGGCAAGGCAGAGAGTAGAAAAAAAAAACAGATAAGATAAACAAATCTGGCAAAGAAACCCCCACCCCTCCCTTGAACTCTAGACCTCCCTAAAAAAAAAACCAAGGACAATGAAGAGCAAGAACAATCAGGAACTATCCAGAACAAGCAAAAAAAAAAAGCAAAAGCCAGTAGACCAACAGCAACACAAATAAAAATGCAATATACAAAAAAATGATTATGACCTAATTACTATTGAAATAAATGTAACACAGGCAAACTTCTGTAAATACAACCAAGAACAATCAATAAGCAAGAACAGTAAATGAACAGCAACACAAATCTAAAAATGCAATGAAACCACTGACAAATGCAATAAAATGTACAATAAAAGTACAACGCAGAACTGGAAACTCAGAAAATCACTGTGTGACTTGCGTTCAGGCTACCGTGTGACTTGCGTTCAGGCTACCTGATCACTTGTCACATTGCAAAATCAAGCTAACACAAGCAATATAACAGTAATAAAAGTACAACACAGAACTTAGAAATCAGAAAATCAATGAAAAATTAGATTATGCCGTGTGACTTGCGTTCAGGCTACCTGATCACTTTTCACACTGCAAAATCAAGTTAACACAAGCAATATAACTTATCAAAAGTACAACGCAGAACTGGAAACTCAGAAAATCACTATTAAACCCAAGAAAAATTAGATTATGCCGTGTGACTTGCGTTCAGGCTACCTGATCACTTGTCACACTGCAAAATCAAGCTAACACAAGCAATATAACAGTAATAAAAGTACAACGCAGAACTTAGAAAATCAATGAAAAATTAGATTATGCCGTGTGACTTGCGTTCAGGCTACCTGATCACTTGTCACACTGCAAAATCAAGCTAACACAAGCAATATAACTAATCAAAAGTACAACGCAGAACTGGAAACTCAGAAAATCACTAATAAACCCAAGAAAAATTAGATTATGCCATGTGACTTGCGTTCAGGCTACCTGATCACTTGTCACACTGCAAAATCAAGCTAACACAAGCAATATACAGTGGCTTGCAAAAGTATTCGGCCCCCTTGAACTTTTCCACATTTTGTCACATTACAGCCACAAACATGAATCAATTTTATTGGAATTCCACGTGAAAGACAAATACAAAGTGGTGTACACGTGAGAAGTGGAACGAAAATCATACATGATTCCAAACATTTTTTACAAATAAATAACTGCAAAGTGGGGTGTGTGTAATTATTCAGCCCCCTTTGGTCTGAGTGCAGTCAGTTGCCCATAGACATTGCCTGATGAGTGCTAATGACTAAATAGAGTGCACCTGTGTGTAATCTAATGTCAGTACAAATACAGCTGCTCTGTGACGGCCTCAGAGGTCGTCTTTGGGAGCAACAACACCATGAAGTCCAAAGAACACACCAGACAGGTCAGGGATAAAGTTATTGAGAAATTTAAAGCAGGCTTAGGCTACAAAAAGATTTCCAAAGCCTTGAACATCCCACGGAGCACTGTTCAAGCGATCATTCAGAAATGGAAGGAGTATGGCACAGCTGTAAACCTAACAAGACAAGGCCGTCCACCTAAACTCACAGGCCGAACAAGGAGAGCACTGATCAGAAATGCAGCCAAGAGGCCCATTGTGACTCTGGACAAGCTGCAGAGATCTACAGCTCAGGTGGGGGAATCTGTCCATAGGACAACTATTGGTCGTGCACTGCACATAGTTGGCCTTTATGGAAGAGTGGCAAGAAGAAAGCCATTGTTAACAGAAAACCATAAGAAGTTCCATTTGAAGTTTGCCACAAACCATGTGGGGGACACAGCAAACATGTGGAAGAAGGTGCCCTGGTCAGATGAGACCAAAATGGAACTTTTTGGCCAAAATGCAAAACGCTATGTGTGGCGGAAAACTAACACTGCACATCACTCTGAACACACCATCCCCACTGTCACATATGGTGGTGGCAGCATCATGCTCTGGGGGTGCTTCTCTTCAGCAGGGACAGGGAAGCTGGTCAGAGTTGATGGGAAGATGGATGGAGCCAAATACAGGGCAATCTTGGAAGAAAACCTCTTGGAGTCTGCAAAAGACTTGAGACTGGGGCGGAGGTTCACCTTCCAGCAGGACAACGACCCTAAACATAAAGCCAGGGCAACAATGGAATGGTTTAAAACAAAACATATCCATGTGTTAGAATGGCCCAGTCAAAGTCCAAATCTAAATCCAATCGAGAATCTGTGGCAAGATCTGAAAACTGCTGTTCACAAACGCTGTCCATCTAATCTGACTGAGCTGGAGCTGTTTTGCAAAGAAGAATGGGCAAGGATTTCAGTCTCTAGATGTGCAAATCTGGTAGAGACATACCCTAAAAGACTGGCAGCTGTAATTGCAGCAAAAGGTGGTTCTACAAAGTATTGACTCAGGGGGCTGAATAATTACGCACACCCCACTTTGCAGTTATTTATTTGTAAAAAATGTTTGGAATCATGTATGATTTTCGTTCCACTTCTCACGTGTACACCACTTTGTATTGGTCTTTCACGTGGAATTCCAATAAAATTGATTCATGTTTGTGGCTGTAATGTGACAAAATGTGGAAAAGCTCAAGGGGGCCAAATACTTTTGCAAGCCACTGTAACAGTAATAAAAGTACAACGCAGAACTTAGAAATCAGAAAATCAATGAAAAATTAGATTATGCCGTGTGACTTGCATTCAGGCTACCTGATCACTTGCCACACTGCAAAATCAAGGTAACAAGCAATATAACAGTAATAAAAGTATAAAGCAGAACTTAGAAATCAGAAAATCAATGAAAAATTAGATTATGCCGTGTGACTTGCATTCAGGCTACCTGATCACTTGCCACACTGCAAAATCAAGGTAACAAGCAATATAACAGTAATAAAAGTATAAAGCAGAACTTAGAAATCAGAAAATCAATGAAAAATTAGATTATGCCGTGTGACTTGCATTCAGGCTACCTGATCACTTGCCACACTGCAAAATCAAGGTAACAAGCAATATAACAGTAATACAAGTATAAAGCAGAACTTAGAAATCAGAAAATCAATGAAAAATTAGATTATGCCGTGTGACTGGCGTTCAGGCTACCTGATCACTTGTCACACTGCAAAATCAAGGTAACAAGCAATATAACAGTAATAAAAGTATAAAGCAGGACTTAGAAATCAGAGTAATAGAGTAAAACAAGTACAACAGAAAATAAAGCACAATGCAGAACTGAAAAAGCAATGAAACACAAAAGCAATGAACAAATGAAATCAATAATATAAAATAAAACTGATCAAACAGTGATAAGTGTGTAAAGGCTAAAAAATAAAGGCAAAGTAAAAAATATGTATGTGTGCACACTTGCAAAAGAAGTGATAGGGTGTATAGGTGTGTATATGTGTGTGTAAGTGTATGTAAGTGTAAAAAAAAGTAAAAAAAAAAAAAAAAAATGAAAACTGCAAAAAAATTAAAATCCGCAAAAAAAAAAATTACAGTTAGTGTAAATGGTGTAATGTGTGTGTAATAGTGCAAAAATTGTACCTGGGGGCAGATCTCAAAGGCAGGCAGGCAGATCTCTGTGCTGGAGGGTCGCAGGGGGCTGCAGGCAGGTCCACGAGGCTCCAAGAGTGAAGGGGACGCCAGAGGGGGGATTTTAATACCCCACGCAGCAGGCACGTCTTGATGACGTCGCTGCAACTTGGGGTCAGTCTGGGGGTGATCGGAGGAGGGAGAGGACCATCAGCGCCGGTATGCTCGTTGCCTAGGGGGTTGTGGGACTGGCAGCGCGTCTCTGCACTCGCATTGATCGGCGAGTGCAGAGAACGCACTGGCTTAATGTAAAACGTAGCTCCTACGTGCTGGGCACTTAGCAACTTTTTTTGTCAGCACGTAGGAGCTACGGTCTTGGCAGCCAAAGGGTTAAAGAGGTTGTTTACCTTTGTACAACATTCACAAATCTAAGGGGCTTATTTATCAAAGTAATTAAATAGAACATGGGTGAGTTTTTATGTATTGAGCTCTAAACTCACATTTTGATAAATCTGTCCCGTATATAAGTGTAGGGGATCAGAGAACCCTGTCCCCTGTTTCTCAGTCTGTGATCTCATCCAGCCTAGCTACAGCCTGGGGAGGGATCCGGTTGGCTGGCTGCCCCAGTGCACGTCTGGGAGAGGTGTGCCTAAGCTTTGGAGCCAAAAATCTAGGGGTGGGCTCAGCAGCTTATAAAGGGAGCCCCTGCTGTTGTTTGCCAGAGTTGAAAGAGATACAGAGTGAGCAGCCAGACAAAGTATTGTGTGTTAGACTTGAAAGGATAAAAGTCTGCTGGGCTGCCAGGAAGGAATCAGTCCTCTGTGGTACCTCTTAGTGTGTATCCCCTGAGGAACAGGTATTGCTCGGTTATCTGCTATTTGGGAGCAGCCACCCTTTTCAATGGGGAAGGTACTCTGGGGCAGGTAACGCTACCTGGGGGGAATTAAGAGCTCTTTGGGAAGGGACTGAACTGATTAAAGGGTTGGGGTTATATCCGGATCAAAGTTGGGGCTGGGCAAAGTACAGAGACTGTGCCAGCCGTGGATAGCCCACACAAGTTCCCCAGGATAAGAGTATCAGTCATTCCTAAAACTGTTCTACTTCTATTCAAAGTTATATAAAGTTTGATATTGCTGCAACCTGTGTGTTATTATTTCCTAGTGGAAATCCCCTAGAGGTGTGTTCCTCAGTGTCCACTAGGTGGAGGCACTGCACTGTTCCCAGTTCCCAGTATCAATATTCTTTGAGAACACACATCTCCTGTGAAAATACAGCCCATATTAAGTGAATGTGCCAAGAAAGGGTTACATAAGGCTTCAAAATGCCGAAATGTTCGTGTTGAACAGGAAAATTGTCCAAACAAGTGATTAACCATTGTCCGCCTGTCCTTTTACTACACACCTTTCAAGGGGAAATTACCGTATATATATTAGCCGATCCGAATATAAGCCGAGGTACCTAATTTTACCTAAGAAAACTGGAAAAATGTATTAACTCGAGTATAAGCCTAGGGTGGGAAATGCAGCAGCTACTGCTAGGTTTTTTTTTTAACTGTCTATACTGTCTAATAACTTCTATTTGTGAGAGTGCATCAGCTCCACTAAATAGATAGGAATTTGCAAATATCTACTTTCCTGCTATAATGCATTCACAAAAATATGTGTCCTTTATATAAGTTTAATAAGCAGAATATGCATTTAGCATTTGAGCTTTTCACTTCCATTACTAGTCTTTTAATGCTATAGTAATGAATGAACAACTGAGCATGTACAGTATTGCTAATGGCACACAAAGTGTTTACCACCAGCCGGAAAATGAACTCTTAAGGTTAATGCTACAGTAACATCAGTATATGGCAGGTAGTGTATTACAGGACTGTACGTATCAGCAGGATGGATTATGTTTACGTAGTGTTAGTATGTTATGATGTAGAAAGCACAGCGACAGAAATACTGAAATACACAGCAGATAGGGATTTGTTACATGCTCTGAATATAACTGTATATGGCACTTTTATTTTGTATATATTGTGTATGTTCACTGTTCCATTGCAATTGTTGTCCTTAAATGTCACCATTCGGTGCAAGGGAATATGATGTACATACATAATTTTCTGCTTCTACTGAAGGGCAGCCAGCCCAGTACTTATCCTAGAGCTGTTTTCACATCTGTTGCTTCACAACAGTACATGTGCCCAGTGACTCTCTGGCGCTTAGGGACGTGCTGCTTCTTATTTGGGCAGTAGTTGGGCAGTAAAAATAATGAGTGAAAGTAAGAAATCAATACCTCAAAATTTTAATGTACATTAACCCTTTAAGTGCCAGCAGAATTTGACATTTCGGTTCCCCTCAGTGCCAGACGTTTTGTAAACATTCTGTGCTCTCTCAATTTAGGGGCTTTTACTGGGGGCAGGGTTAAGTTTAGGTAGGCAAACTATATATTGTTTTTTTCAGGAGAACCTGAGCTTTCCAAATATGCCTGAGTTTTTGTGTATTTCCACTTCTGGAACAAGATTTATAGCTTGAAATACAAAAAAAAAAGAAAAAATGCTATTTTTCATGATATAGGGATTTATACCAAAAACATATTTTATTTTATGGACATAAATTCAACTGATTTGGAAAGCCTCATGTCTCCCGAACGTGCCAATACCTGATATGTATAGTTTAATTGAGATTTCTGACTTCTATAGATCAAAAACTCCCAGCAGTAAATTACTAAATTTTCAAAGCATTACAGCAGAATACGGCATACTTAAGATTCCAAAGCCAAAAACCTGAAACATTAGGTTTACCCCAGGAAACCATACATTTTTGAAAAGTACACATTCTGACGAATCTGAAATGGGTAACTATGTCTTCCAACTCCTAAGTACCAAACGGCAATGCTTTACTGAATTTAGCATTTTCTAAATTATGAAAATTTTAAAAAAATCACCTCAAATCTTCCACTTTCAAGCATCATATCTCCCACATAATATTAGGTACCAAGAAAATACATCCAAATATGAAAGCCAAGTCGCAATGCTTTCCCAAAATTGCCAGTTGTGATGAAATACCTGAAAATCGCATCAAATCTTCCACTTTCAAGCACTTTATCTCCCACATAACATTAGGTACCAAGAAAACATACCCTAAATATGAAAGCCAAGGGTCAGCTGAACAGTTTGATGCCCATTGTGCATAGGATCACTAATGTATCTGGCATTTAGAGACCCCATAAGTAAGTTAGTGCATAGAAATTGCCCCAGAGGTCTCTTTAGCTACTGAAAATTCAACACGTTTACTGCATTTTCTGTGGGGTAAAAACACAAAAAAATACATTGACCCCCCAAAACCATATATTTTTGGAAAGTACACATTCGGGCGAATTCAAAATTGGTACCCATGTCTTTCTACTCCAAACTACAGAGTCCCAATGCTTTCCCAAAATTGCCAGTTTTGGTAAAATACCTGAAAATCACATCAAATCTTCCACTTTCAAGCACCTTATCTCCCACATAACATTAGGTACCAAGAAAACATACCCTAAATATGAAAGTCAAGGGTCAGCTGAACAGTTTGATGCCCATTGTGCATAGGATCACCACTGTATCTGGCATTTAGAGACCCCATAAGTTTGTTAGTGCATAGAAATTTCCCCAGAGGTCTCTAGCTACTGAAAATTCAACACGTTTACTGCATTTTCTGTGGGGTAAAAACACAAAAAAATACATTGACCCCCCAAAACCATATATTTTTGGAATGTACACATTCGGGTGAATTCAAAATTGGTACCCATGTCTTTCTATTCCAAACTACAGAGTCGCAATGCTTTTCCAAAATTTCCAGTTTTGGTGAAATACCTGAAAATCACATCAAATCTTCCACTTTCAAGCACCCTATCTCCCACATAACATTAGGTACCAAGAAAACACACCCTAAATATGAAAGCCAAGGGTCAGCTGAACAGTTTGATGCCCATTGTGCATAGGATCACCACTGTATCTGGCATTTAGAGACCCCATAAGTTTGTTAGTGCATAGAAATTGCCCCAGAGGTCTCTTTAGCTACTGAAAATTCAACACGTTTACTGCATTTTCTGTGGGGTAAAAACACAAAAAAATACATTGACCCCCCAAAACCATATATTTTTGGAAAGTACATATTCGGACGAATTCAAAATTGGTACCCATGTCTTTCTACTCCAAACTACAGAGCCGCAATGCTTTCCCAAAATTGTTGGTTTTGATGAAATACCTGAAAATCGCATCAAATCTTCCACTTTCAAGCACCTTATCTCCCACATAACATTAGCTACCAAGAAAATCCTAAATATGAAAGCCATGGGTCCACTGAACAGTTTGATGCCAATTGTGCATAGGATCACCGATGTATCTGGCATTTAGAGACCCCAAAAGGAAGTTAGTGCATACAAAGTGTATACGCTGCAATATAAGCTACCAGCATGTGCATTATGTGCCATAAGACCCCCTAACAGTAAGGAGACCCTAGAAAACTATACATTTTCCGAAAGTACACATTCTGACAAAACAAAAATGGGTAAATACATCTTTCTACTGCAAACTACCAAACTACAAAGCTATACTAAACAGAACTTTTTTTTGACATTTCTGAAAATCGTCACAAAGCTTGCATTTTACCACATTATGTACCCCCACATTTTGTAACGTATCAACATAAAACATTCTAAATGTGAACACCAGGGGTTTACTGAACAGTTTGATGCCCTATATGCATAGATTTACCAAGCTACAGGGGCTCCCAAATAAAAATAGTGCATATGAATTTTCACATAAGACGCCCATGCAAATTTTGCACCCGGTATGTGTATTATGTGCCATAAAACCCCCTAACAGTATGGACACCCTAGAAAACCATATATTTTCCAAAAGTACACATTCTGACAAAACAAAAATGGGTAAATACAACTTTCTACTGCAAACTACCAAACTACAAAGCTATGCTAAACAGAACGGTTTTTATGACATTTCTGAAAATCATCACAAAGTTTGCATTTTACCTCATTATGTACCCCCACATTTTGTAACGTATCAACATAAAACTTTCTAAATATGAACGCCAGGGGCCTACTGAACAGTTTGATGCCCTATATACATGAATTGGCCAAACTGCATGCCGTACAGGGGCACCCAAATAAAAATAGTGCATATGAATTTTCACATAAGACACTCAGGCTCATGCAATTTTTGCACCCAGTATGTGTATTATGTGGCATAAGACCCCCTAACAGTACCGAGACCCTAGAAAACCATACATTTTCCGAAAGTACACATTCTGACAAAACAAAAATGGGTAAATACAACTTTCTACTGCAAACTACCAAACTACAAAGCTATGCTAAACAGAACGGTTTATGTGACATTTCTGAAAATCGTCACAAAGCTTGCATGTTGCCCCATTATGTACCCTACATTTAGTAACGTACCAAGATAAAACACTCTTAGTATGAACGCCAGTGGTCTACTGAACAGTTTGATGCCCAATATGCATAGATTTACCAAACTATGTGGGGTACACAGGATGCCAAATTGAAATACAGCAGACAAAATATCCATGTGCAAAGACAAGTAATAAAGAACAATGTGAAATGCAATAAAATTGATAAAAATAAAAAAAAAAATCACTAAAATAATTTTTTTTTTGCCTAATAATATCTGTGGTCAGAATAACAGTTTGAGTATTCTGGCTTGGGCAAATAAGTTTTACAGACAAAGTCAAGCGAACAACATCTATGCATAACTGAAAATGCAATAAAATGGCTAAAAATTCAATAAAATACCTAAAAATGCACCAGAATCACAGAAAATGTAGTAGAAACACCAAAATAATACACAAAAGGTATTGCGCAGTGCGGTTAGTGAATACGCTATCTGCAATGGCAATAAAACATTTTTTTCAGGCAAGAATAAAAACGATGCGATAAAATTTTTTTTTACAAAATTACACAAGTGTGTAAGTGTCTGTGTACACATGGTAAAATGTGTTTTGTGTGCATGTGTGTGAGTGTGCAAGTAAGTGTGACTGCTGTAAGTGCTCTGAATGTGTGAAACCCACCAACCCCCCCCCCAAAATGTATGTGTTTGTGTGTAAGTGTGAGTATAAGTGTGTATTATGTGTGTGCATGTGTGTTTTTTTTACACTTACCTGGGACAAGCAGGCACACACATCAGCTGGAGGTGGGAGGAAGGACCCAAGAGCCGCTGAAGCTTCTTCCTGCGTCCCGATCGTGAGTATTCAGAAGGAGGAGGGAAGGAAGAGCAGAAAGTGTCAGGCACGCACAGACAGCGTGTCCTGACATTTCTTATGGGGCCCCTGGGTGATCGCGCCCCAGGGGCCACTCGTTCCCCCCCTCTGACTGTTGTCTGGAGGCTGGGAAACCCAGAAGTGCAGCAGGAGGTAGAATCTACGTCTTGTGACACTTAGGTACTTTGGTACCCAGGACGTAGATTCTACGTCCTGTGGCACTAAAAAGGTTAAAGGTGGCCATACACGCACCGATATTATCGTATGAAACGAGGTTTCGTACGATAATCGGTGCGTGTATGGCATGTCGGCAAGTCGACCGATATCGCAGGAAGCTGCTGATATCGGACGACTCGCCGATCGGACCAGTTTGAAAATTTTGATCGGGCGCCATAGAAGGCGTCTGACCAAAATTCTCCCTTCAGAGCTGAATCGGCAGAAGGAGGTAGAAATCCTATTGTTTCTACCTCCTTACCTGCCGATTCAGCCCTGAATGGTGTGTGGCGGATCTTACGATGTTTCGTGCGACCGATGGTCGTACGAAACATCATCAGATCGCCACGTGTATGGCCACCTTAAAAGTTACCAATTTATGTTGATTGTTTACCTAGTTGTGTTGATAAGTTACCCAGTGATGTTCCTAAAACTAGGAAAGAAGACTCGAATAAATCAAGCCCAGATTTTTCTCTCAAGAAATAACTCCTTAATAAAGTTATAGGTAGTATTTAAACGTACCAAACAGTTAAATGAGGCTCGGGTGTAAATACCCCGAGCCTATCACTTAGTAACCGATCCAGGGCCGCCGCTCCCTATAAGCAGAGTATGCAGTCTGCATAGGGCACCAACTCCCAGGGGGGCACCATCCCAGCTGCTCAAAAAAAAATCGTTTTTATATATAATAACATATGTGAGTGTATAGATTGGTAGGTGTGGGTTAGGTGTGCTGGGTTTACTTGGATGGGTTGAACTTGATGGACTCTGGTCTTTTTTCAATCCTATGTAACTATGTAACTGTCCCGCCAGTTTTTATAGCGCATCCCGCTGTCCTGGATAGTTCATTCAATCTATGGGGGCAATTGGGGGCACTTACTATGGGGGCATTGTCTATGGGGGATATTGGGGGCACTGTGTGTGGGGCCCCTATAGTAGGTGTTTTTTTTATTATTTAATTTTTACTTCCATAATATTTGGGGGAGGGGGCACAAAAGTAAATTTCTGCTTAGGGCACCCATTTGGCCAGCAGCGGCCCTGAACCGATCCCAAAATTATCAAAGTTGTGCCGAGAGAAATGTAGATGTGTGCTCACCGTTATCCAGAAGTGGTCCGGGTGCTCAAGGCCCCGAACCCGCAGCTGAGGGGAGATTTCACCAAAATTGAAAGGAACATCGAACACACTGGACAGTGGAGTCTGCTTAAAATACGATCTTTATTCCTTCATCTTAAAAAACAAGGTGTCTGACGCGTTTCGTGCGTTTAAGCACTTAATCATAGGCAAACAATTGTAATCACAAACAAGTTTAAATAGTGAAAAGGTTGTGACGAGCAATTCTGAAAAACACACCCCCTCCTAATTAAAATAGAATGAGGAACAGATCGCTTCCTATATCCTCTACAGACTTCAATTAAAGTAATAGAACAATTTAATCCCATACGAAATACATAGCCTTAGTCTAAATATGAAAATATCAATCAATATATATACAAAATTTTGTTAAAATGAAAGGGGAGAATTTCATTGATTAATCGACAACTCTCCTCAGTGTAAACAATTATTTGATCAAAAGGATCACTGGACCAAGTTTTCATATTACATAAATATAGCTAAGGATTGACATGTTTCAAAAAATAATTATAAATAAAATATATATCAAATTGGTAAATTATAAAATCTGTAAGTAAAGATATCCATAGACACAACCATTATAAATACGGACACTAGACCTATACATAGCAACTAATGTCAAAAATTGAATTAAGGCCAGCTAAACGCAAAAGTTTAGCAAGTCTGTCTGAATCCCTTTCATCCGGTAAAGCCCTATCAATCACTTGAATTTGTAAGAAAGAAACCTTTGATTCGCAACATTGTATAAAATGCCTAGCTACTTGGACTGGTTTCATTACTAGAGACTATGGGCCCGATTCACTAAAGTCTGAAATAAGGAGTGCTATTTATAGCATGCGTTAAAAATCTTATCACTTCTTATTTTTTGCTCGACTCACTAAAAGGACACTTGTCATAATTAAGAAGCGATGTTCTTGGCGTTATTTATCTTGCAACGACATATTTTCAAGCAACGTGCTGCGTAATATGTTGTGCTCTGCGTAATATATTGCTTGAAAATATGTCGTCGCAAGATAAATAACGCCAAGAACATCGCTTCTTAATTATGACAAGTGTCCTTTTAGTGAATCGAGCAAAAAATAAGAAGTGACAAGATTTTTAACGCATGCTATAAATAGCACTCCTTATTTCGGACTTTAGTGAATCGGGCCCTATGTGTCTAATATGCTCTCGCATTCTATTCTTTAAAGGACGGGTAGTGCAGCCTACAAATATACTACAAATTGTGTATTACAATTGGCATAGAACCACATGTCAAACGACCTACCAGTGAACCAGTGAACTTTGGAAGCTGGTAAAGCGCTTGACATATGCACATGTCACACACTTACGAGCTCCACAGATGTAAGTCCCTTTGGTTTTTAACCAGGTTCGTTTAGCAGGTTGCGATTTCCAGAGTGTTGCAGAGAGGACACTGCCTAAAGTGGGAGCCCTCCGTGCTATAAACCTAAAGCCTTCCTGCAAAATTGGTATCAAGTCTGGATCATTGAACAAAATAGGAACGAGACCATTTATAATGTGTTTGATCCTATAAAACTGGTTACTATAGGCTGTGACAAAATTAATTGTCTGATTCTTATTTCTATCCTGATTACAAATAAAGTTAACATTAGCCTTGTTCTTACCAAAATTTCTATCAATATTATTTTTATTCTTTTTCTTTTTCTTATCAACATCAGTTTCCCTTGACTTTCCAACTCTATTGTTATTTTCATTAGTATTATGATCTTTAAGCAGATCCGATCTCTTAGTACGTAAGGCCTTAGAAAAGGCTGTAAACAATGATTTTTACCTAGTGATGTTGATCATTTTTCAATGATAGATCTGCTTTTGTAAGTAACCATTACTTAAAGTTCCTAAACCTGACTGTTTTGCCAACCTGACTGTCCCTTCTCAGCCTGTCAGAGTTTGTAATCCTAATGAACTGCTGCTGGACAAATATAGCAGCCCACTTAATAGTAGAACATGCAATTACAGTAACTGTGAAATGTGAATTAAAAGGGGACTAGCATAAACAAACCGATTTACGTGCCAGTCACTTATAGGATATGCAATTTACATAGTTGCAGTTTCGTGGCAGAGCGAAGCCTACCTCATTACCTGTGCTGCTTACTAATTACCAGTAGCCAGACCTGACTTTAATATCAGGCTGACAGGAACCTTGGAGAGATATACCTTTCCATGACCTTTACTGCTTTTACTGGTGGGGGGGTGTGTGCGAACGAGTGCACGCGTGGGTTCGCAGTAGCGTACGCCCACGTGGGGGGTGGGGTTGCGAGCGAGAGCGCACGCCCACTAGGGGGGTTGACATCTTAAAACCGTATATACTCGAGTATAACCCGAGGGCGACTTTTTCAGCACATTTTTGGTGCTGAAAAACTCGTCTTATACTCGAGTATATATGGTAGACCAAATAGGGATTTTGCTATCATAACTGCCTTTCAAGGGGAAGTTAAACCAAAGAGGCATGTAGCTATCATACATGCCTTTCAAGGGAAAGTTAAACCAAAGAGGGATTTTCTGCTACACGCCTTTCAAGGGGAAATTAAACCAAATAGGGATTTTGCTATCATACATGCCTTTCAAAGGGAAATTAAACCAAATAGGGATTTTGCTATCATACCTGCCTTTCAAGCGGAAGTTAAACTAAAAAGTGATTTTGCTATCAGGGATAATTGCTATCTGGGATTTTCTGATACATGCCTGTCAAGGGGAAGTTGAGTAGTTTGTGTGTGATTTGTGTTTTACATAGAGTTTAAGATCAAAGAAAAAAATAGTCATTTACAGGCTGTCCTTAGCTTTTCAGATACAGAAACAGGGAAGAGTTAAAGACTGCACAGGTTGCTCGTTAAAGATTGCCAAAGGTATAAAACCCCTCCAGTTTGGGCCAATATGGAGCACAACATATTATTTCCTGTGCTGCATGCAGTCATTAGGATTTGCCAGAAAAGGGCAGAGGAGGAGCGCCAACCGGAGCCCCCTGTTCCTTTGCCGCTTGCTAGGATCAGACAGCCTTTTCGATTCTGGAGTGCTGTCCCTTCCCTTGATGAGCTGTCTGATGACGAGACGGTGCAGATGTACCGCCTGAGCCGTACCGCCATTCTCCAGGTTTTTAATCTTGTTAGGCGGACCTGGATCCTGTGACGGCACAGGCCCTGCCGGGATATGCAAACTGCTTGGGGTTTTGAATTTCCTGGGCAGTGGCAGTTTCCAACAGGTCTCCGCACGCCTCATCAGTGTGAGCCAGCCCACCTTAAGCAGGATACTGGGGCAAGTGCTCAGGGCACTTCTGCTGCAAACTCAAAAGCTCATTTCCTTTCCCTTAACTGAGGCAGAGTGGACAAGGGTAAAGCAGGACTTTTACCTAATTGGCCATTTTTCAAATTGCCTAGGAGCCATTGATTGCACTCCTATTCCGCTCACACCAACTCTGCTTCACCAGGAGCGATACCGTAACAGAATGTGCTCCCATTCCATCAATGTCCCGCCTGCGGATCATGAGTGTGAGATCTGGTTTTCCCGGAAGTGTCCATGATGCCCATATCCTGCTTCAGTCAGCCCTCTAAGAGCGCTTCACTCAAGGAGAAATGCTGCGGGGATGGCTAGTGGATAAGTACTTTTTAACCATGTTTTTACATCCACTTCCACAACTCTCATTAAAGGGACTGTCTTTAAGGGACTGTATGTGATTGCTAGTGACAGTTAATTGGTCATGGTGATACACACCTCTTACTCATATGTGCATACAACTGGCCTAATATTATTTGCATTAGAATTTCACTATATTATCATGTCAGTTGTTCATAGTAACAAAATTTATATCCAAATTATGTGCCACTTTACTTACCCTTGTTTTACTAAGCATCTTGGAAATTGTAGTTTTGGAAAGCATTTGTATGAACCTGTCTCTTTCTAATAGACCAATTAACTCCTCACACCTGAGTATGTGTAATAAGTGGGATTTTGGTGAATGGGAGGCAGCCTTGTTAACTTGGAATCTGTCACATGCATGTGTATGCTGTCTTGAAGGCACTCTATGTGACCGCTAGTGACAGTTAATTGGTCATGGTGATACACACCCATTATGACTAATGGATGTGTATCACCATGACCAATTAACTGTGCATACAACTGGCCTAATATTATTTGCATTATAATTTCACTATATAATCATGTCAGTTCTTAATAGTAAGAAAATTTGGTCACATTATCAGTGCAATCTCTTTAAATGTAACCAATATTTTCCTTTCTTACTTATAAAGAGCCTGCTGATTGTGATGTTCTGGTGTGCCCCTAGCAGTACAGGCCTTACCGGGACACCTTCTGGTGTAAGTAGACACACTTACTACAAAAAATCAGTGATGTACAAATTGTCAACCATTTAAAGGACAATTTAAGTATTTTTATTAGGCCAAAAAATTAATTTTGGGGTTCACTTGTCCTTTAATTATTAGCATTACTAACTAATTGTTCTTTCGGGTTTGTGGGATCCTACTGTGTTATGTGTGCCTACCCCCACTGGAATCCTTTGGTGCTTTGGAATATTGCTACTGAGAAGCTAAAACCTCATTTCTGCTGCTTGGACCTGTCATTGCTGTTAGCAACTTTCTGGGAGACGGACCTGGTGTGGAGAAGTACCAGACATTCTGCCCTTTGCTGCTAACTGCCACATTCAGGTGACTACCACTTACTCTGCTTTAAGAAGCACATTTATTACTGGTGTTGTTGAAAAATATTTGTATTTCCAGCCTAAAATAACAAAATGCATTCTGAATGACAACACCAACCAGACTCCCTGCCAGAATCCATGGGACCGTCCAAGGTGCTGCCCATACCTCTTATTCTTGGACTGCAAGCGTTGTTGTAAGGAGACCCACAAATACTGGGTAAGTGACTGTTTAAACAAAAATAAAATGCTGTTCAAGGCTAAATAAAAGCACTATTTTTTTGTTAATTGAATAATTTTATTTTAGGAAATTTTCCTCACTTGGCTTACAGTGGGATAAGACTACACACTGCTGAGACTGCTGTTTGTTGCTGAGATTTAGAAGGATGGGACTCTTGCCCAGCTGTGTGAAATCACATTGCCTGTGTTCCTTCCAATCAATGGCCCCTTACTGACTAGAGCAATAACTTACCTTTATACCTTCTTCCCTTGAGAACTAAATTGATCTAGAAATTGGATGATGTTCAAGAAAAATAAAGTAAACAAAAAAACATTTTGAATGTGTCTTTTTAATGACAAAATCATAATAAATATCAAATCAATAATTTAAACATCCAGCACACATGTATAGACGTTTTTTCAACAAACAAAACAGCCATGCTTGACCCCTAAAGGACCAAGCCTAAGAAAAGGGTAACGTGTTTGACTCCAAGCACTTATTGCATGACACTTGTTGTGCCCCTACAGCCAGGCAATAGAAACATTATGTTAACAAAAAGACAATACATGATAAACAATATCACATTTGTAAACATATATATATATATTTTTTAAAGATTTTATTTTGCATGTTTTATATTTCAAACAGTTTAACAACCGAAAACAAACTAAAGAAGGAAGAGAGGGGGGGGTGAGGCAAGGTAGCAGTTTTGGTTATAGAGGATTAATATTTATCTGCACTTATCCATACTTTATAGGTCCAACCATGTGCCTCATATGGCATGAAATTTTTCTGGGCACCTCCTTGCTAAATAAGTCAGTTTCTGGCTAGGGAGGGAATCGTCCACCAATTTTCGCCAAAATTGAAGAGGAGGAGGATCTAGGGACTTCAACTGCAGGAGAATGGATTTCTTAGCGTAGTAAAGTAACTGCAGATAGCACAGTCTAGAATATGGGCTGAGTTGCAGGTCACCGGTTGCAGTTCCGGAGAGCGTATGTTTGGGAAGACTAGCTTCTCATTAAGAAACCGTAATATTTCGCCCCAGAATCTCTCTATCACCGGGCAGGACCAGAAAACATGAAACAAAGTACAGGTATAGGACCCATTATCCAGAATGCTCGGGACCAAGGGTATTCCGGATAAGGGGTCTTTCTGTAATTTGGATCTCAATACCTTAAGTCTACTAAAAAATCAATAAAACATTAATTAAACCCAATAGGATTGTTTTGCATCCAATAAGGATTAATTATATCTTAGTTGGAATCAATTACAAGGTTCTGTTTTATTTCTACATAGAAAAAGGAAATCAAACTTAAAAATATGAATTATTTGATTAAAATAGAGTCTATGGGAGGCGGGCATTCTGTAATTCGGAGCTTTCTGGATAACGGGTTTCCGGATAAGGGGTCCGATACCTGTACCTACATCGTTTCTGCACTTGGGACATTGGTCAGACTCGTTTTCATAGATTTTGGCCAGGTGGTGGGGAGTTAGGTACGCTCTATTTAAGAATTTATTCCTCATACAGATTGATATTTCTGTCACTTGTTTTTTGAAAACATATCTGGTTCACTTTTTAAAAGCAGTCACAGATGCATAAGGTAAGTGCTGACCTCTTGACTTAGGCCCTTGCATAGTAGTACACCATTCAATTGGCCTTTTAGGCATTAGTGACTTGCATTTTGGAAAGGAGGAGTTTGTAAAACTGCCCATTAGGAACAATATACCAGGAGGAGGAGGAATTTGCCCAGCGCTGGTCTCTTGACCTAGGCTTTTGACAGCCACCCAGCATTAGTGCATAGTAGTACACCATTCAATTGACCTTTTAGGCATTAGTGACTTGCATTTTGGAAAGGATGAGTTTGTAAAGCTGCCATTAGGAACAATATACCAGGAGGAGGCAGCATATACTTAATCTGCATTGTAATGACATACAGATAACCTGAATAGCATATAGTTGTTTCCTCAGCACAGCAGAGAATAAGGAGCTTAAAGGAGAATGCAAGTCAAAATTTAAAAAGCATAATGCCCAATAGTCCTCCTATTGTCTAGTAAAAACACCACACTTTTGGCTCACCTAATCAAATATTTACTCAGTCACACTTACTTCACATTTTCTAGAACAGGCAGCCATCTCTAAAAAGGTATTCTCCTTTCCTTTCCCTCCTTGCTTCATACTGCACATGTGTTTCATTTCCTCCCCCCCTCCCCTCTGGCAGATCCGCTTCTGATTGGCTGGTGGGCATGTGTAGCTCAGAACAGCAGACAGGATCAAGTTACACACATGCTCAGAGAATAGGAAGGACAGAGATATTTCAGTGATGTCACTGTAGTCTTCACACTGCTGTAGGCTGCCAGCACCATATCTCAGAGAAGCAAGCAGGGATCTGGGAATTTACATATGCAGTAAGTACTTAAAAAGAATGCCTTTAGACTTACTTTTAATTTATTTAAAGAGATGCCCCTTTTTAGTCAGTCATACAACAAGGGAGAAGGAGGCATGTTTCTTTGGTATGTCAGTACAACATGTGCTTTTTCACACACAAGATGCCTTTAAAAGTGCCATTAAAAGAAGAGCCATAACTAAGCAAATTGCAGATTAGAAAGTGTGTTACACCTGCACTGGTAACACTGATATTGTGCTGTACTCATACAATGCACAGCATATACAGCAAGATGTTTTAGATTTCCCCAAATAAAGGAGAATGTTTTTTTTTTTAATCCTTTCACTGCCAGCCGTTTTGAACAAAGTGGAACTTCTACTGCCAGGCAGTTTTTGAATATTTTGCACTGTTTCACTTTAGGGGCTTTTCCTCGGGGGGACTTTTAGTTTACCCAGGAAAACTATATATCATTTTTTTCAGGACAACCTAAGCTTTTAAAATATGGTGGAATTTTTGTGTAATTCCAATTCTGTTACCAGATATGGGCTTCTAAATGTATAAAAAATGAAAAAAAAATAATATTTTTCATAATATAAACACATACACCAGAAACAAAAATTATTTTATGCATGAAAGTACAACTGATTTGGAAAGTTCCATGTCTCCTGAACATGCCAATACCAAATATATATAGTTTTATGGAGATTTTTCACTTGTATAGGTCAAAAACTCCCAGCAGTACACTACCAAATTTCCAAAGCATTGCTCCAGAAAGCTGCATACTTTAGATTTCAAGGTCAAAAATTCCACTAACAGAAGGTTTATCCCAGAAAATTATACATTTTTAGAAAGAACAGATTCTGGGGAATACAGGATAGGTAGAACTGCCTCTCTTCTCCAAACCACCAAGTAGCAATGCTTTCCTAAACTTATTGGTTTTTATCAAAATTTGTGAAATCTCTTAAAAATCCCTTCAAAGCTTCCTGTCTATAGTATCTTATCTCCTACAGGTCATAAAGTAACCAGATAAAACACCCTAAATATGAACACCAGGGGTCCACTGAACAGTTTGATGCCTAATATGTATAGGTTTACCTAAATATGTGGCATGTAGGAGCCCCAATGTGTACATACCCCCATATGATCTGTCATTTCAGCTTCTGCAAAATCAACATATTTACATCATTTTATGTGGGATAAAGTTAGTAAAAAGTACACTCACCCCAGAAAGTCACATATTTTTGAAAAGTACACATTCCCCCAAATCTAAAAAGGGTACCCATGTCTTTCTACTCCAAAGTACCAAGCCGCATCTTACCTCCCACATAGCATTAGGTACCAAGATAAAACACCCTAAATTTGAACAGCAGGGGTCCACTGAACAGTTTGATGCCCAATATGTATAGGTTTACCTAAGTATGTGGCATGTAGGGGCCCCAATGTGAACATACCCCCCATATGATCTATCATTTCTGTAATTTCAGCTTCTGCAAAATCAACACATTTACATCATTTTATGTGGGATAAAGTTAGTAAAAAGTACACTCACCCCAGAAAGTCATATATTTTTGAAAAGTACACATTCCCCCAAATCTAAAATGGGTATCCATGTCTTTCTACTCCAAAGTACCAAGTTGCAAAGGTTTCCTAAGTTTGCCGATTTTTATGACATTTCCAAAAATCACCTCAAAACTTCCAATATGCAGCATCTTATTTTCTATAGGCCATTAGGTACCAAGATAAAACACCCTAAATATGAACCCCAGAGGTCTACTGAATAGTTTGATGCCCACTGTACATAGGTTTATGAAAGCACGTGGCACTTAGAGACCCTAAAATATACCTTGTGCCACTAATTTCATGGCTTACCTTTACCTAATTCATAACCACATGGCATTTTATGTGGGATAGAAACTGCAAAAATGTAGGGTAACTGCTGAAAACCATATATTTTTGGAAAGTACACATTCTGACAAATCCAACATGGGTAAAGAGTCCTTTCTACAGCAAAGTACCAATCTGCAAAGCTTTCCTAAAGCTAGTGGTTTCTATGACATTTCAGAAAATCACCTAAAAATGTTGCAATTTGCCGCATTTATCTCACACAATTTCTTGCATACAAAGGAAAATCACCCCAAATAGGAACACCAGAGGTCTACTGAACAGTTTGATGCCCTATATGCATAGATTTACCAAACTATGTGGAGTACAGGGGCACCCAAATAAAAATAGTGCTTATTAATTTTCACATATGCCGCTCCGGCTTGTGCAGTTTTTGCACCAGGTAATGTGCCATAAGACCCCCTAACACTACGGGGACCCTAGAAAACCATACATTTTCCGAAAGTACACATTCTGACAAAACAAAAATGGGTAAATAGATCTTTCTACTGCAAACTACCAAACTACAAAGCTATGCTAAACAGGACGGTTTTTATGACATTTCTGAAAATCGCCAAAAAGCTTGCATTTTACCTCATTATGTACCCCCACAATTTGTAACGTATTAACATAAAACACTCTAAATATGAACGCCAGGGGTCTACTAACAGTTTGATGCCCTATATGCATAGGTTTACCAAACTATGCGGAGTACAAGGGCACCCAAATTAAATTAGTGCATATGAATTTTCACAAATGACGCTCCAGCTCGTGCAGTTTTTGCACCCGGTATGTGTATTATGTGCCATAAGACCCCCTAACACTACGGAGACCCTAGAAAACCATATATTTTCTGAAAGTACACATTCTGACAAAACAAAAATGGGTAAATACAACTTTCTACTGCAAACTACCAAACTACAAAGCTATGCTAAACAGAACAGTTTTTATAACATTTCTGGAAATCGTCGAAGCTTGCATTTTGCCCCATTATGTAGCCCACATTTCATAACGTACCAACATAAAACACCCTAAATATGAATGCCAGGGGTCTACAGAACAGTTTGATGCCCTATATGCATAGATTTACCAAACTATGTGGAGTACAGAGGAAGCCAAATTGAAATACAGCATACAAAATGTCCATGTGCAAGACCAGTAAAAAGAACCATGTGAAATGCAGTAAAATTGCTAAAATCCCCCCAAAAAACCTAAAATCAATGTTTGTTTTTTTTCCCTAGTGATATCTGCAGTCAGAATCACAGTTTGCGTACTCTGGCTTGGGCAAATTAGTTTTACAGACAAAGTCAAGCGAACAACAACTATGCATAACTGAAAATGCAATAAAATGGCTAAAAATGCAATACAATGACTAACAATGCACCAAAATCACAGAAAATGTAATAAAACCACAAAAATAATACACAATAGGTGTAGTGCGCAGTGCGGTTAGCGAATATGCTATCCGCAATGGCAATAAAAAAATTTTTTCAGGAAGAAAAAAAACGATGCGATAAAAAAAAAGAAAAAAAATACAAAATTGCATAAGTGAGTGTGTACACATGGCAAAATGTGTTTTATGTGTGTGTGCGAGTAAGTGTGAGTGCTGTAAGTGCTGTGAATGTGTGAAACCCCCCAACCCCCCCCCAATATGTATGTGTGTGTATAAGTGTAAGAATAAGTCTGTATTAGTGTAATAAGTGTGTGTTTGTGTGTGAATCTGGCACTAACCTGGGCACAAACAGCTGGAGATCCCAGAAGGAGACAGGAGATCGCAGGGACAGCAGCAGCAGCAGTCGGCTTCAGTGTGTGGGCGGCACAGGAAGTGGGGGGAGCAGAGGGGGGGCACAAGAATGGAGAGGGAAAGCAGAAGAAAAGGGACAGGTAGGAAGTACTTGCTGGCTTTTCCCATGGGGCCCCTGGGCGATCGGGCCCCTGGGGCCACTATTTACCCCCCTCTGCTCGTTCCCTAGGGGGTTCTTTACCCTGTGCTCACTCTCTGCACTCGGATTAAGCAGGGAGCGCAGAGAACGAGCGCAAGGTAAAGAAAACGTAGCTTCTACGTGCTCGGCATTTAACATCTTTTTATGCTAGCACGTTGAAGCTACGTGCTTGGCAGGGAAAGGGTTAGAATTGCATCATTAGTGTGTATTTTAGTAGGCCAATTCACAGGCATGGCCAAATTTGTATTTGGAGAAATGCCCAATATAGATGTTAGAGCAAATGCACCTTGATGTTCCAAGTAGGGAGGGTGCCACACAATGTTATCATGGCACAAACTCTCAATGGGCAAACACACAATATAGACGTTAGAGCAAATGCACTTTGATGTTATAAGTGCTTCCCAGATGGTATTGGGGAGGGCACCATGAGGTATTATTGTGGTGCCCCTCAGGGAGGAAAATTCGGCTTTGGTTGAGGAAGATTTTGGGACTTGGTGTTTGGTGCTTATTCCTGTCAGGTCATGTAGCGGATAGTGTGAGTTCTGAAGAGATGCGTGAAAAAGTTCATGGCCAGAGAGCAATTTGGTGTAGAGGTCTGGCTACAACAGGCTGCAAGGGAAAAGTAGGGAAACAGATCGGAGACCTACTTGCGCCTTTTACCAGGCCCACAGGCAGGGTCAGACCCTCTTCTGCGGCCTCTGCCACGGCCCCTTGCCCTGGGCTGAGGACTTGGGGGTGGTGGTTGAGGTGCTAAAGAGGGCCCAGGCAGTGACCCTTCAGCAGACCCAGTAGAGGCAGGCGCATGCAGCGCATGCCCCAGAACTGCCAGTAGAGCATTTCGGAACCGCTCATCACTTGCAAGCCGCTCCTGGTGTTGCCTCTCCAGGTCAGCCTTCAACACAGCCACTTCTTCCCTTTAAAAAACAGTTTATTCAGAGAAGAGCATTTTTAATAACATGGGGCACATTGATAAAAATGTGAGTTTAGAACTTAATACAGGAACAAAAACACCCACATTGTGTTCATTCCAAACTGATTTTAAAACAGTTTATTTATCAATAACTCACCATTTAAGAAATATGCTTAGAAAAATATCATAGGAATGAAAAGAACGTCAGTGAGTTTTTAGGTAGGAAGTTGTAGCCTCACATTTTTAAACATCTGCCGCTTAAAGGGGACCAATTATGTCAATTCATGATTACAAAGTCACCTATATTGTTAAAATATATGTGAATTCAAACCAACTGCTACTGCAATAAACGCAATAATTGGAAAGCATTATCCTACATGTACTCCAAAAAAAGCATGGTTGTCAAATGTTATTTTAAAACTGCATTCAGGATGGAGAAGAGTGAGCGTGCCTTATCATCTACTATGTCATGTCAACAACACCCACAGCTGCCCCCCCTCCCCATGCTGAGTTAGAGAAGTCAGACTGGCATGTCTGTAAAAGGCTGTAAATGTAAAATGTCTGTAAATGTCTGTAAAAGGCTCACCTTTAAGTTAACTTTTAGCACGTTACAGAATGGGCAATTATAACCAATATTTGAATTGGTCTTATTTGTTATACTTTAATTATTTTCCTTCTTTTACAAACTCTTTGCAGTTTTTAAATGGGGGTCACTGACCCCACCAGTAAAAAGATACCTAAAGACATTATTTAAACCAAAATGTTTTATTTTTAAAAGGTAATCATTTTCACAGTGCTGATTTTCTCTACGTACTATAAACAGAAACATAAGAGATTATTTCTGATGACAGTTCCCCTTTAAAGGGCACCTGTCACCCTAAAATATATCCCCCCACCAAAGGTTAATAGAGCCACACTCCAGGTAGAGGAAAATAAACAGTAGGCCGGCTGCACAATCTGCCTTCATAAGCATGCGTGTAATGAGTGAGTGTGCGCCGCAACTGGCTGATCATTATGCGCATGTGTGTGCGAGACATTGGAGGCTGATTTACGTTCACCGCTCTTACGTCAGGTGCATAGTAAGTGAGCAAGGAGTTAGCTTACTATGCACATGCACGCCCAGCAACATGGCCGCCCGCACCAGGAGGGTAGCCCAGTGTTGGCGGGGGGATTTTTGGGTTCAAAATATTTTTTGGACACAACCACAGCGTGGGCTCTATTAGCTCTATTGGCCCACACCTCTGGTGGGGGAAACAATATAGGGGTGATAGATGCCTTTAATATATAAGAATCACAAACTGGGGGCAACACAAACCAAGGCCCTAGGCTTGTCAGAACCATAACACCCCATTACCACCTCTGCTAATGCAATTCTTCACTTAATCAGCCATGTCTATGAAGCCCCCAAAGCTGCCACTGATAGCCCTGGCACTAACCACTTAGCTTTTGGTAATATTTTATTGACAACACCAGGGGGTGCAATTACTTACGCCTGGGGGTTGACACAGGTGGCGGTGACAAGGTCTGGGGCGAAGGTCCAGCCTGGTGTTCTGAGAAATATAAATAGTGCATAGACGTAAGAATACATAGCAGAAAATGCTAAATTGGCAGCTTTGTTAAACAACAAACCAAATAATATTTACCTGGAGACTGAACAAGGTCTGATATATCTGCCTGTAAGGATGCACGTCTTTTAGCGCATGCGCCCAAAGGAATGCCGCTCAGACGCTTGCGTGCGCCAAGTCGCGCGCGTAAAATCATGCGCACGTCAAAAAGGCACAACTAAAGGGCGCGCACGCAAAATCACATGCGGCGAAAAGTCGCGCGCGCACGTACGCACGCTGCGGCGTGCGTCTTGACGCCATATGCAATGAGGCCTGTAAATAGTCGCCATTTCCAAGCCATCCTTGCTTGGTTATCAAGTTTATTCTGGTACCTGGCGTTTCCGTATACCCTGACTCTCCGATTGAACTTCTGCCCGGATTCTCGCTCTTGAACCTGTTCTGCCTGCCCCGACTCGGACCCGTCTAACTACTCCTTCGCCTGATCCCTGGTACTTCGCTATTGGCTCTCCGGCCTCTCTCCACTACCGTGCTTCCTGTCCACATCCTCAGGCAAGCCTCCGGTTAGTGTGAGACGTTTGTGGGCTTGCTCGCTACAACTCGTCCTCTGGCTTGACTCCTCTCCTCGGCCTGTTACCACTCTGCAGCCTGACACTGCCCCACTGACATCCTGGGGCTGCTCCTCTGCCTCTGGTGGTGTCTGTTGTGGGTCTGTCGCCTCTCCTGCACTGTGGGCCTTTGGCGCTGTGCTTCAGCTATAAGTTCACAGAAGCCAAAAAAAATGCTCAACAAGTTTGGAAAACAAAGTACAAAGCCACACAAACATTCTGGATTTTGCAGAGATTCAAATACAAGAAAAAAACCATTAAAAAGGCAGAGATAAATCACTTGCCATCATTAATGTGGTGTGATGGAGCCACAAAAATGAGGCCTAACAGCTGCAGTTCATGGAATCTATTTGAGGGGCATGTGGGGGAACTGGGGTACTAGTTAGACTTTTATGTGGAACACAAGGTGCAAATGAGCAAATATTGTAAATGTAAACATGAAATAAAGGGTTTCTTCAAAAAATCCTCACTCAGGTATAGTGTTGTCAGGTTTGGCAGATTTTTTTGCCAAACCAGCCAAAGTCAGTTCTAAAAACTAGGCAAAAGCCTAGTTTGAAAGTAGGTAAAAAATAGCCCAATATACACAATGAAAAAAAAGAGCAAACAAAAAAATATAGGCCCCCCCTCTTCCTGCACTGCCTACTCACAGATCGTTCAGTGCAGCTGCCTCTCCTGTGTCTCTCCAAATTCTTCTGCCCAGGTAAGTGCCAAATACACACAACCACACACTTATTACACACTTATACTTACACACACATACATTTTTTTTGGGGGGGTTCACATATTCACAGCACTTACACTTACTTGCACACATGCACACAAAACACATTTTACCTAGTATACACACACACTTACACACTTATGTAATTTTGTAAACATTTTTTTTCATCACATCGTTTTTATTCTTGCCTGAAAAAAATGTTTTATTGCCATTGCGGATAGCGTTTTCGCTAACCGCACTGCACAATACCTTTTGTGTATTATTTTGGTGTTTCTACTACAATTTTTGTGATTTTGGTGCAGTTTTGGGTATTTTATTGCATTTTTAGCTATTTTATTGCATTTGCAGTTATGCATAGTTGTTGTTCGCTTGACTTTGTCTGTAAAACTTATTTGCCCAAGCCAATATACTCAAACTCTTTGTTACTTGTCTTTGCACATGGACATTTTGTCTGCTGTATGTAAAGGTACATGGTGGTCTAGTGGGGCGGCGGGGACGCCCGCCGGTTCCTCCTAGGCGTGCACACGGCGCGCCGCCTTTTAACGCACATGCCCCTATGCTTATGTGCGTGCATGCGCGCTCGCGTCCGGCGCTCTGCGCACTTGTGTCTCACTTTGGCGTGCGCGTATGACGTCATCATGGTGCCAAATTCAAATAATTAAAGAGCTTGTTGTTTGTAATCCTTGCCCAACGTAGGTTCTTACTCCTGAGAGTTCCTGGGTGTGATTTTCTTGTTGTTCTGCCATGTTTTGACCTTAGCCTGTACCTGACCTCTCTTGTTTGCTGCCTGTATTGACCTTGCCTGTTCCTGACTATTCTTGCCTGCTGCCTGGACCGACCTTTGCCTGACCGACTATTCTTCTGGATCCTGACTCTGTGCTGCGTTGCCAAAATATACCCTGTAATTTATTTGTGCGTCAGAATAGTCGCCAAATATACTTGCATTTATTGTAAGGGTGCGTTACGCTCAAATTAGTCGCATATTTGCATTAGAGGAGTTTAAAATGCACCACCCTAATAATTTCTCATTGCCCTTATTGATCTTTTTATTGTTTTATATAATATTGCACTGTTCTAGATGATAACTTTATTCTCTCTGAGACTATACTCTTAGACAATTTAAATGCACTTTAGTAAACGGGCCCCTTAATGCCCTGTACTCTCCTTTATAAAGGAGGATTATTGTTTAAGCATTGTTTAATACAGAGAGAGTATAAGGGAGAGCCCTGGGAGTTAGCGAGGCCACTTAACAGCAACTTGCAGCATTTTAGTAGGGTTTGTGTCAAAGCATGCCTTAGTATTGTTACACTTGAAAGTAAAGGGAATTGATTGGGGCAACAATGAGTAACAACAAGTGTTGTTATCGCTTGCTTATTGGAGACAAGACAATAAAACCATTCCTATATTTTATTTAGATCCAGAAATGGAGGTGGGCCTGCTAAGAGGGTCCATTTCACCAAATTTGAGGAGCTGCTGCTGCTTTTCCTTCACACTGAGAGTGTGAGCGGTGTGTCTGGCACGTTTAACAAAAAATGACAATCATTATTGTCCATGAAGTTTGTCTGGCATCATGAACATAATAACAAAAAATTAAATAAAGTCTTTTTTTCTTTTTTCCAAAAGGTGGACGCTCCTCATCTATGCTCCACTCCCCACGGTGCGATCCTGCAATTGGAGGGGATACGTTTAGTGGGGAGGAAAGTGATAGAGGGTCACATGTAGGTGGCAGCAATGTGGCCTTCTTCTCAGATGAGGAGTCGGCCAACATTCCCCAGCAGCAGCTCCCAACCCAGGCCAGAGGAGATAACGTGGCCCCCCAGGAACCTGAGAAAGATAGGTTCCACAAATCCCTAATTAGGCATCACAAAGCCTTAATGCGAAAAATGGATCTGATGCATGTCGACTTGTGTGGCCACTAACGCCTACAATGCAGGTCAGGCATAGCAAGCTGCACATGAGTCGGCAATGCTAAGCCTCCAGCAGGCCAGTGAGGCACGGAAAGCGCAACACGAGGCTGCCATGTTGAGCCTGCAAGAGGAGCGGGTAGAACTGAAAAGGCAACAACTGGCACTGTTGGCTCGCCAAAATTTGCTCCTAGAGTAACAAAATGCCTTACTACAACAGGCACAAAAGCCAATAGAGCCAACAAGCTCCACCAGTCGAGCTACTGGTGAGAGTACAGCTCCCACTCCTGCAGGTACGGCTAGGCAGCTTCACAAAAGAAAATAAATCGGACACATTAGGGTTTTGTGGAACCTATTTTTTCTTAGGCCTATGTTTTTTTGAAATCTTTCTTTGTGTTTTTTCGATTTGCGTTGCGGGTGGGGGAATCACCTGCTTAAAACATTTATTTTGGAAGTGGGTTCCCTGTAAATAAATCTTTTTTATTTTTGGAGAAGTTGTTTGGTATTTCTTGTGTATGGGAATAAAGATTGTAGGTACTTACAGGAAAAGCAATTAGTAACGATTTGTCCCCGGACTTCACTCCCTCTGGCATCCGCACCTCGGACAGGATCTTGTGGATGTATGGGGTCCTCCAGGTCATTGGCCACATCGCCTGGTAAGCCATGCTGGTTCGCCAGATTGTGCAGTACAGCACACGCAGTCACAATGTTGGAAACTTTGGAGGGGCTGTACATAAGGCTGCCTCCTGATTTATCCAGGCAGCAGAACCGGCTTTTAAGGACCCCAAAGGTCTGCTCTTCTAAATGCTTTGATAAGGATATATATTATATAGAAATGTGAATATTATAAGCAGATTTTAAATAAATAACATTACTAGGCTCAGGCAGCAGATCTCTTCCAACTCTGATGACTTTCCAGGCAGCTCCCCATCCCTGTGCAAGCTCAGCCAGAGTGCTCAGATCACACAGGCTTGCAAACACAACACGAGATGAGAAGGCCTTTGTTGCCCATCCCTTTACCTGATCCAACAAGAAAATAAAGCCATTAATCACTGGCAACTCACATTATGAAAGCGAAGTGACGTGGGGAACCAAACATTCGGTTTAAAGCGGAAGTCAAGCAGTTATGCTTTTGCCATTTTCACTATGTCCTATATATCACTGGTAATTTATTCAATGCCCGGTTATAATATTAAAGTTTTTATATGATATGTGTGTTAATAAAGTGTCTAGAAGAAATATCTGGATCAGAAACACCAAAAAATGAAAGTGTATAAATAAAATAAAATGTGTAATTAAAATATAATGTACTGTTGCCCTGCACTGGTGCAACTGGTGTGTGAAAGACTACTATAGTTAAAGGAACAGTGTTGGTGTTACTGTTCCTTTAATATGAACAAAGCTGCTGTGTAGACATGGGGGCAGCCATTCAAAGGAGAAAAGGCACAGGTTACTTTGCAGATAACATATAAAGCCCCATTATATTCTACATAGCTTATTTGTTATCTGCTATGTAACCTGAGCCTTTTTTTCCAGCTTGAATGGCTTCCCCCATGGCTACACAGCAGGGCATTTCTATAAACTATAGTAGCGTACATTATATTTTAATTACTTTAAAACACTTTTATTTTTTGGTGTTACTGTTCCTTTAGGCCTTCGTGGGCCCTCTCATCGCCATACAATTGCAGTTACACACAAACAATACTGGAGGGGTGGTTCACCTTTACATTAACTTATAGAATGCCCTATTCCCTGCAACTTTGCAACTTTTTAAACCACTGCCTGGTTATTGGGGTAAAAAAGACCCTAGCATCCAAATAGCTTTTAAAATGGAGAGCTGCTGACAAAAAGCTAAAAATAAGAAATGAACACCACTTGTTAATTTTCTTAGAATATTAATGTCTACAAAATTTTAAAAGTTAATTTAAAGGTGAACTACCCCTTTAAGATAAAGTAAAAAGAAAAAAACAAGTTGCATTTAGAACTCTTACTGAAAAAACATGAGGAAAAACGCAGGCCTGTGGTTGTCACAAGATGGAATTCCTCCATTTAGGTGAAGATAAACCTCCAATTGTATGCGCATAAACTACACAATTGAACTGTTATACTGTTATACTATTTTATTTTTTATTTGGTAGCATAGGCAATTTTTTATATTGAAGGAGGAGGGAGGCACCAAAAATGAATAGTTATATAAATGATCCTCAGTCCCCATGCATTCTCAATTAGACAACAATATAAAGCAAGCCAACTAGCCAATGCCAAGGCACAAAGCAGAGGTATAATAATAAGGCACAATTATTATTAGGAATAAACATGTTAATAAAATAAATAAGTCTAGGGCTGGGAAACTGCAGAAAACCAAGTTGAGGGCAGTGGCACCTAATATATGCTGAGAGAGAAATGATATTGGTAAGGGCTCTGGCACATGGAGAGATTAGTCGCCCGCGACAAATCTCCCTTGTTGCGGGCGACTAATCTCCCCGATATGACATCCCACTGGCGATTTACATTTTCGCCAGTGGGATGTCATATTGGGGAGATTAGTCGCCTGCAACAAGGGAGATTTGTCGCGGGCGACTAATCTCCCCATGTGCCAGATCCCTAAAGGGTGATTTTTTGTTTCGGAAGGCTGTTTATAGTAATATTCTTTGTTTTTTTCATAATAAACTGGCACACAAATTCAGCTAAGTAAAATAAATGCTGTACTAACTTGATGCTTAAATGCAGAGCCAATTGCCCCTTGAAAATGTGGCAGATAAAGTGCATTGCCAACTCCATGTATAATGCTCAAGAACATAGTATTTTTATGCTTTATTTATAGCAGCAACATATTTCATGGCACCATACAGAAGATTATACATCATTCCAATCAGTTTCTGCCCTTGTGGAGCCTACAATCTACAATTCTATCTGGAGCCAATTAACCTGCCTGTATGTATTGGGGGGGTGGGGAGAAACTGGAGAAAATACAGACTAACATCTGCAAGAAAAAATAAAATCCCGATTCCAAATAATACCCCATAATTATTATGGATCAGATACAATATTTTTGTAATTTACTTAAAGGGACAGTAACACCAAAAAATGAAAGTGTATAAAAGTAATTACTATATAATGTAATGCTGCCCTGCATTGCTACAACTGGTGTGTTTTCCTTAGAAAGACTACTATAGTTTATATAATAAAGCTTCTGTGTAGCCAAGGGGGCAGCCATTTACAGGAGAAAAGGCACAGGTTACAGATAACAGATAAAACCCCATTATATTCTACAAAGCTTATCTGTTATCTGCTATGTGCCTGTGCCTTTTCTCCTTTTTCCCAGCTTCAATGGCTGCCCCCGTGTTGACATAGCAGCTCATTTATATAAACTATAGTAGCGTTTCTGTTGCAAACTTACCAGTTTTACCAGCGCAGGGCAACTGTACATTATATTTTAATTACTTTAAAGCACTTTCATTTTTTGGTGTTACTGTTCCTTTAAGCTTGTATAAGCACTGCACACAGACACACAAAGGAGTCTCGTTTAGATATGCACATAAAGGAATTCTGAAAACACACCCAGATCTCTCCCCTCCCCTTACTAAGCATTTCTCTCTATTTTGCTTCCGGTGCACTGGTTATATGAGCAGGAATTTTGGCCCCATGGAGATGTACTGATTGCCAGTGTCTGCACAGTGTTTTCTTTTCAAGCTGAAGTGTCAGTATTATCAGGCCCGGATTTGTGGCGAGGCCACAAAGGCCCGGGCCTAGGGTGGTATGCCGCCCCACCGCAACAAAATTTTGACATTTTGCACCCATACGGAGCAAAATAAATAAAAGATAGCATTTGGAATGTTCATGGAATTGACATTGTATTTGATCCATAATAATTCTGGGATATTATTTGGAATTGGGATTTTATTTTTTCCTCCCAACTGCTCCGTATGGGAGTTTAAATGCCCGTGCATGCATGCTTGCGTCGGCGCGGCGCAGGGGTGGTGGGTTTGTTCGCGCATGGGCGGCCTAGGGGCGCCAGGATTTGAAATCCGGCACTGAGTATTATTATACATATGTTGGGCACTGACGCACAGTTATCTGAAGTTCTGAATTTAGATCTCCCCTGACACACTGAGCTCTCTCTGTCTTTAGTTCCTGCCCTCCTCCTACTCCCTCCTTGGTTTAGAACAATTAAGTTAAAGAGGTCATAGTGGGACAGTGAGCCCTTAAAATCAATAGGCCATGGGCAGATTCCACATTTAACCCTTTTATTACAGGGGCCCTAGATGCATATTTACATGATAATGTCCTTTTATATTCGCCACACTCCAATTCAACCCAAAAAGGCCCTGGACCAATACTTTTCCAAAATCTATGCAAAAATGTATTACATTAAAATTTTCCAGCAATCTCCCTGTGCTGATTTCATCAGCCTAAGGAGCAGTAAGCTGAGGGGAGGGTTTTACTGTTAGTAATGCTTTCCTCTGTCTCTGAGCTTGCACTCCCCACCCCCACATAAGGAAGTAGCAAAAAGCCTGGGCAGAGTCTGATACAAGTTCCAGACATTCAGCATTCCGCTGCATCTGTGTTGACTGCTCAGAGTCCACGGACAGCAGCCGTCTTTCCCTGTACCTACTAACAGGAGCAAGTGAGTATTTCATGCAATATCTTTGTGCTACTTGGATTCTGTTGATCCTAACTGACGGTGCAGAAATTTCTCTTGTACTAAATATTTGCTCTGAGTTAGGGCGTATCCTGTAGCTTCATGGAGAACTCAACTTCCTCTGTGTGCTGTTAGTGTCTTATATATCTTCCTATACCTGCTTCTCTGCCGAAACCTTTACTTTTGTCCCTGTGGACTTGGTGAGCATCATTAAAATATTTAAACAAAAGTTACTACTGAAGTTTGAAAAGTCAACCTGCCCGGATCAAACCAATTGCAAAATCTTTTAAGGGAACCCTGCAAGAAATGAGTTATTAGTACTAGCCACATTAAACTTAAAAAAACAAAAAACACCCTTCTTACTTTATTGCTCTAATTCAATGCATTTTAAAATGCGCATGAGGAACCACGCCTTGACTTTTCAATCAGTGAGGAATACTCCTCTTTAAGGGTGAAAGGCACGCAGAGCTACTTGTCACAGCTACTAAAAGAGACAATGCTGATCGTTTACTGCTAATTGTGTCTCTGTGTGTTTTAGCAGAGGCAATAATCAGTATTGTCTATGGCAGGGTATTTTCTTTAGTAGCTGTGACAAGTAGCTGCTACTAAGTAGCTCCATGTATCTTCATCCTAAGGGCCCGTTAAGTTAACTCAAAGGTGAATAACCCCTTTAAGTATCAAGTTTGTGTGCCAGTTTACTATGGAAAAAAAAACAAAGAATATTCCTATAGCTTCCTCAAACCAGCTCTCTCTCTCCACGGATAAGGTGTGCATGTGCTTTTGCAGAGAGATGAGTGGCTTTTCATGTTACATTTCAGCAGCAGCCGGATTCGCTGCCCACCCTTCCTTAGTACCTAACTCGGTTGTCTGCACTTTGTTAGTCCTGGACTTATTTATTTTATTAACTTGTTGTGCCTTTTGGTATATACCTCTGTTTTGTGTCTTGGCATTATCTAGTTGGCTTGCCTTATATTGTTGTGTAATTGAAGATGGATAGAGATTGATAATTATCTATATTACTATTCATTTTTGGTGCCCCCTCCAATATAAAACATTGCCTAAGCAACGAAAAAAAACATGACTGGCCCCCAAATTATTGCCAATTAACATCCTAAGACCTTATGCCTCTGTCTTGGGCCTTGGCTAGTTGGTTTGCCTTGTATTGTTGTCTTATTGCTGAAATTTTGGGTGAGAATGGATAGCGACTGATAGTCGAATAATTTGGGTTGGGGGCGATGTGGGACACCGGCCTATGGGTGTTCTCAGGGGAAATCCGGCCCTGAAAATATCCCTGCTGATGCAGAAAACCTTAAATCACAAGTTGGATAGTATAGTAGAACTATAAGTGTTAAAGAGAAAGTCACTTCAATATGCCAAAATATTCTCTACGGACGAGTATGGAGCCTGCAGAGCTGTCAACTCCCCTTATTTCTTTGAGAGTTACCCAATTTTAAAGGCTCTGCCCCATTCTCCCTTCCCCCAGCAGTAGTCTTATGAATTCCTACAATGAATTTCAGACGAGCATTAAACATTCAGTGATGTCACTTGATGCATTTGCACATGTACAGGGAGAATTTTTTGGCTTCAGTAGCGATTTTGTGTGTGTGCGTGACGGCACTTCCGAAAGTATGTGTAACTTTGCTGCCGGGTATCGGGGAAAATTTTCGGGGGCACAGTTCCCCTGGCTAGTCTAGCTGTCACGTTGACAGCTCTGAACCTCCAGAATACTGAAGACTAGAGGGTTTCCAGATAATTGGTTTTCTGTAATTTGGATCACCATTCCTTAAGTCTACTACAGTTTCTAAATATACCGTGTGTATGTGTGTGTATATGTATGTATGTATGTATATAGGTAGTTATATCGCACTGCATAGATTTTCATATTTCCTCTCTGCAAGCCAAGGGGCCTCTCACCCTTTGAGCATAGTAATCTTTTTCCATTCCTTTGCTGGTCATTGATCGGATTGGCTGACATGTTTTGGCCAATCCGATCAGGAAAATGCAAATAAAAGGGGCATGTGCAGTACTGTCATTCTGACACAGCCAGAGGATCAGTGACCCTGGAACATGCACACATACTCATGCAGTACATGTTTCTCTAGACTAGAGGAAAATTTCAGGTGACTTTGGGAAATCGTAGCGACGCGTATTCCATCCCACCGGCGATTTACGTTCTTGCCGGTGGGATGGCATTGCTGGGAGATTGGTCACCCACAGCAACAAAGATTTGTTTGCGGGGCAACTAATCTCCCCATCTGCAACTGCCCTTAGAATCCAAATCAAGAGTGAATCCAGTGAGTGAGCATGGGGAAGGCAGTAATGGGGAGGCGCTACTGATGTGTGTGTAAATGTGCTAGGGAAGGTAGATTAGAAACTTCCCTCTAATGCAGAGTTTAGTGGTGTGACCACTTCCTGTGAGAGAATGAAGAGACACTCCTAGTTTCAGCCTAGACTCATGCAGCTCTTTTGCAGCTCTTGCCAAAAAGGTAAAATGCTTTAAAAATGTATATTTCTGCATCATTATTGTGAGAAGGGAAGAATAATATACCTGAAGATGAGTATTGCATAACATATCCCCTTTAATAAGGTAAAGAGAAGTTGATGGTGGTAAAGCTCTGAAATTCAGCAATGTATCAATTAATGTGTTTTAGTTGATACACAACAAAATTTCATATACATTTTTAAAAAGATTTTCAGATATTCTTTGTAACTAGACTCAGGTAGACTGTAAATGGAATATTAAACTGGTGAATACCATCAAATGCAAACAACTTTAAGAATGAGATGAGAAACCAATTAAACAACAGACATTATATTTTTGACTTGTTTAACGAGGAATATGCAGAAATCTTTTATAAAGTGTTCAAGTACCACTGCCTATTTTTCTTTTTACTGGAGAACCACAATAATAAGGGTAAATATTAGGGATGCACTGAACCCACTTTTTTGGGTTTGGCCGAACCCACCCTGATGGAGTCTGCTGAATCCTGAACTGAATCCTAATTAAGCATGTGCTAATTAAGATTGGAAAGGGTTGAAAGTTGCCGTGTACACAAATAAAATTCCTTAAAACTCCTTTCTGGGTGCTAATTAGCATATTCTAATTTATGCTAAGTAGGATTCAGATTCGGTTCGCCCGTTACCGTGGATTTGGCCGAAACCGAACCCATCAAAAAAAGGCTGGATTAGGCCCGAACCCCGAACCTAATCCGGGATTCAGTGCATCCCTAGTAAATATGAAACAATCTGATTGGTGACTTGCCTCATCTGTCTAAATGGCCAAACTCCTTTATTTGTTCAGAGCCCTCCCTGTCTGAGTCAATATTATTTGTTTCCACTAAAAAGAAAAATCCTTCAATTTATCTGGGGCTTTAAGTATTATGGAGTAAATAAAGCTCCCTTTAACTGTTTACAGAACCAAGGTAGTGCCAAGGTTTCACACTTAAATGGAATAAATGCCATTTTTTGACACAAGATCATTTAGTTGGGCTTATGCAGATAAGGTGCATAAACTGATTTAATTCCAGAAATAAATCTTTTTTACAGACCTATCTGATTACACAAATTAAAAGTAAACCATGATACTCATACCAAACAATTCCATACCCATCTCAGGCTCACCATGTCATAGAACCTCTCTCTTACTTTCAATGTTCCATTGTCAAGTTATAGTTCCATGGACCTAACGTCCCTTTGCTTTCTGCGGTGCACATATTATGTACAAAACGTCCCAGAATCCATCACTTCACAATGGAATGGAATGAGATGAGGGAGGACTTCAAACAAATGAAGATCTGCTCATTTGGTGAGGTTACTAAATGTGCAGATCTTTCTTTGGATCCTAATTGCAGCTATGTAGGCCATTAGATCAAGGACTGCATTAAAGCACAAGAGAAAGCAACACAAGCACAATAAAAGTTCATGGAGGTGCCAAATAAGATTGGCTATTTGGTAGTCTCTTTGCACACTATCAGCTTACAGGAGGCTTTATTTGGTAGTAAATTTTGCTTTCATTTAACCAAAACTTGCCACCAAATCACCCATGATGTTGCTCATAGCAACCAATCAGAAATTAGATTTGAACAGTCACCTACAAAGTTTTAAGGGTCACTCTCCTACTGGTAAACCTTTCTTCTAAGTGCCCCCTGCCCTTCACTTACTAACCTGTGTCAATCCCTAGCACAGCTTGAAGGAGAGTAGCTTTGTGCATGTTGCTGTATCAGGGTGTGGGGAAGTGTTCTGATAGCCTGCTATATTGGCAGGCGTTAAAAACAAAAAGGTGTTTGAAACTAAAAAGGCACTATACAAGGGATTGCACTCGGAAGACTGTAAGTACCCAGTGGCAATATGAGTTGCAGTATGATTGCTGGTGTTACTCAGTGTGCATCTTGTCGCATGTATGTGGTCCTGGAGCAGCAGTTCCATGCATCATTTACTTGTGAGAGATGCAGGTGGGTTTTCCTCTTGGAATCTGAGGTGCAGAATCTAAGGGGGGAACTGGCAGCACTGAGGGCAGCTGCAAACATGGGAGAGAACAGGAGGCTCACTGAGCAACCACTGGCACGGGCCGGTGTAGTGGGGGGGAGAAGGGACAGTGGAGGTTAATGAGGGAGACAGGTTTGTAACAGTTAAGAGGGGCAGTAGGGGACACAAGGGTAGGGGGGCTGGTTCACAGCTTGTACAAACCAACAGATTTGCCGCTTTAGGTGAAGATGCTGGGGAAGGCAGCTCTGAGCTAGCATGCATGGAGCAGGCTGACTCTCAGAGCACCCTGGGAGCCGGCACCTCTAATACAGGTGGGGGGAGTAGTGCTAGGAAGGGAAGGCAGGCTATAGTTGTAGGGGATTAAATTATTAGAAAGGTGGCGAACTGTGTGTTGCTTGCCTGGTGCTAGGGTTCGGCATGTGGGGGAACGAGTGGACAAATTGTTGGGAGGGGCTGGGGAAGACCCGGCGGTCTTGGTACACATAGGTATCAATGACAAAGTTAGAGGAGGGGGGGAAGTCCTCAAGAACGATTTTAAAAAGCTAGGTGCGGAGTTGAGGGCGAGGACTTCCAAGGTAATTTTCTCAGAGATATTACCTGTGCCACGAGCAACGTTAAGAAGGCAGCGGGAGCTTAGGGAGATTAATGCGTGGCTGAGAGATTGGTGCAGGGAAGGAGGGCTTTGGGTTTCTCGAGAACTGGACTGATTTCTCAATCGGCTACAGGCTCTTTGCCAGGGATGGGCTGCACCTCAATGATGATGGGGCAGCTGCTTTGGGGGAAAAGATGGCTAGAGGGTTGGAGGAGATTTTAAACTAGGAGTGGGGGGGAGGGTGCAGCGAGAAATTCTGTGGTAGACAGGATAGATGAGGTAGTGGGCATAGTAAGAGAAAATGGGGGAGGAGACTTGCTTCAGGATAGCGATAATGGCAGGGAGGCCCATAAGTTGTTTACATGTCATTCTCACGCTGGTACCAGTATTAAATGTTTGTTTACCAATGCAAGGAGTCTGACTGGTAAAATGGGAGAGCTGGAGGTACTGGCATTGGAGCGGAAATATGATGTGATTGGTGTTGCTGAAACTTGGTTGAATGAGTCTCATGACTGGGCAGTTAATATTGGGGGTTATACATTGTTTCGGAGGGACAGGGGCAATAGAAAAAGGAGGAGGAGTGTGTCCATTAGGCAGGAATTAAAAGCTAATATTAAAGAGGAAGTGATGGGGGTAACAGAGGGAGCTGAATCCTTATGGGTTGAGCTTCTCACAGATAGTAAAGAATCTACCAAACTAATTGTAGGGGTATGCTATAGACCCCCTAATGTAAGCGAAGAGGAGGAGGCCCAGCTCCTGTTGCAAATAGAAAAGGCTGCTAGTTTGGGGCAAGTGATAATAATGGGGGATTTTAATTATCCTGATATTGACTGGAGCCATAGTACTGCCAGGACAGTAAATGGGAACAAGTTTATAAACTTGCTGCATGACAACTTTATGTCACAGGTTGTTGAGGAGCCAACCAGGAACCATGCTATACTGGATCTAGTGATCTCTAATGACCCAGAACGTATAGCAAATGTGCAAGTGGTTGAACCCCTGGGTAATAGTGATCATAATGTTATTTCATTTGATGTTTGGTGAAGGAAACAAATTTACACGGGGGCAACCAGGCCCGGATTTGTGGAAAGGCCACAAAGGCCCAGACCTAGGGCGGCACAAGTTTAGGGGCGGCATGCCGCCCCGCCGCAACAGAATTTTTAAAATTTGGCTCCCATACGGAGCAGTCGGGACCTCTCCCCACTGCTCCGTATGGGAATTTAAATGTGCGATTGCGCATTGATCGCGCATGCGCACTCGGGGGGAGAGGGCATCGCGCATGCGCACTCGGGGGGGGGGGGGGGGGGCCGGCCTCGGGGGGCCGAAAAGTTAAATCCGGCCCTGGGGGCAACAAAGACAATGAATTTTAGGAAGGCAAATTTTAGCTCCTTAAGGGCAGCGCTTCAGGGCATAGATTGGGGCATTATGTTTTCTGATAAAAACACAGAGCCGAAATGGTTGCCATTTAAAATGATATTAAATCATTACTGTTCTCAATTTATTCCATTAATAAGAAAAAGTAGAAGTGTTAAGAATCACCCTATGTGGCTTAACTCTGAGGTAAAGAAGTTAATAGGGAGAAAAAGGAAAGCTTTTAAGAAATATAGGTCAGAGGGGACATTAGCTGCGTTTAATGAATATAAACACTATAACAAGTGTTGTAAAACAGCAATCCGGAAGGCTAAGATAGAAAATGAGGAGCACAACGCGGCCGAGGCCAAGACTAACCCCAGAAAGTTTTTTAAGTATATTAATAGTAAAAAGATGCAGGTTGAGGGTGTGGCCCCATTGAGTTATAGTAACAATATGGTTACAGTGGATACAGAAAAGGCAGATGTGCTTAACCAGTTCTTTTCTTCTGTGTATACAGTAGAGGAGCCAGAGTGCCAAGTCCCACCCAATAGCTGCACTGTTGCCTCAGCTCCAACTACACTGTGGTTGGCACAGGATATGGTGCTTAAAGGGTTACACACGATAAATGTAAACAAGGCACCTGGGACAGATGGAATACACCCTCGGGTACTGAGAGAGCTAGGGTCAGAATTACAGTGGCCCTTGTTTCTGATATTCTCAGACTCGCTTTCATCAGGGATGGTACCTAGGGATTGGAAGAAGGCGAATGTCATTCCTATATTTAAAAAGGGAGTAAGATCTCAGCCTGGCAATTAAAGGCCTGTAAGTTTGACATCCGTGGTGGGCAAGTTATTTGAAAGCTTGTTAGGGGATCACATACAAAATTATGTACTGGAGAATGCCATTATGAGCAGTAATCAGCATGGCTTTATGAAGGACAGGTCATGTCAGACCAATTTAATTGCTTTTTATGATGAGGTAAGTAAGAAGCTGGACAGTGGGGATGCAGTAGATATAATTTATTTGGATTTTGCCAAAGCAAAGGTCTATTGGTCTTAGTGGAGTCGTTTGCACATGGATATAAAACTGGCTACAGGATCGGGTACAGAGGGTGGTTGTTAATGGTACATTCTCTACTTGGAATAAGGTTCTCAGTGGGGTCCCTCAGGGTTCTGTATTGGGTCCACTTTTCTTTAATTTGTTCATAAATGACTTAGGGGAGGGTATTATGAGTAATGTATCAGTGTTTGCAGATGACACAAAACTCTGCAGACCAGTCAATTCTATCCAGGATGTGGCATCATTGCAGCAGGATCTTGACCAACTGGCAATCTGGGCAGCTAAGTGGCAGATGAGATTTAATGTGGATAAATGTAAGGTCATGCACCTGGGATGTAAAAATATGCAAGCCACTTATACCCTTAATGGGACTTCACTAGGCAAATCCATAATGGAGAAGGACCTTGGAGTCCTTGTAGATAATAAACTTGGCTGTAGCAAGCAATGCCAGGCAGCAGCAGCAAGGGCAAACAAGGTTTTGAGCTGTATTAAAAGGGGCATAGATTCACGGGAGGGGGTTATTCTTCCCCTTTACAGAGCGCTGGTAAGGCCCCATCTAGAATATGCTGTTCAGATTTGGTCTCCAGTGCTCAAACGGGACATGATTGAGTTAGAGAGGGTCCAGAGAAGGGCAACTAAGTTGGTAAAGGGTATGGAAAGTCTGGGGAAAGGCTGGCCAAGTTGGGTCTGTTTACACTGGAGAAGAGGCGCTTAAGAGGTGACATGATAACTATATATAATAACCTTTCTAATGTTTTATTTACCAGTAGGTCCTTCCAACGGACACAAGGGCACCCACTCCGTTTAGAAGAAGGGAGGTTCCATTTAAATATTCGGAAAGGATTTTTTACTGTGAGAGCTGTGAAGTTGTGGAATTCCTTCCCCGAATCAGTTGTACTGGCTGATACATTATATAACTTTAAGAAGGGGCTGGATGGATTCTTAGCAAGTGAGGGAATACAGGGTTATGGGAGATAGCTCTTAGTACTAGTTGATCCAGGGACTGGTCCGATTGCCATCTTGGAGTCAGGAAGGAATTTTTTCCCCTCTGCGGCAAATTAGAGAGGCTTCAGATGGGGTTTTTTGCCTTCCTCTGGATCAACTAGCAGTAGGCAGGTTATATATAGGCATTATGGTTGAACGTGATGGACGTATGTCTTTTTTCAACCCAACTTACTATGTTAATATGTTACTATATTGCCAGAAAAATGATTTTTTTTCCCTGCATATTAAAATTATATTTTCTTCACGCAGAAATGGCCTACCACAGTTTTCTACTGGAGCCCATTACCTGTCATGCTTGGAACAAAGATGCAACCCGTAAGTGTCCTTGAATCCCTTAGCAAATGAATCCTAGCAGTCATAAAACATGTCATGTTTTTGCAGAAATTCTGAGAAAATTCTTAGTGGAAAAAGTCGCAAGACAAATGCGTTTTGCGGATTTTTTTGCCGTTTTGCAAATTTTTTGGCGAAGTGAAACGGGACAGATTCACTTATCACTAATTGTCAGACCAGAGCCAGAACTAGGGATAGGCAATAAAGGCATGTACCTAGGGTTCAGTTCCAATGTGTGATCATCAGTCAGCCTGCCTGGGGGTAAGCAAGATGGGATGAGGACTGAGGAAACAAGCTAGCAACACTGTGTGTAGAGGGGCCAAGGTTTGGTATTGGGGGATGCAACCGGGGCATAGGGCAGGCTGGCAGAGTGCTGAGCCAAGTAGTATTGCCTTGGGTGATATACTACTTGGCATGGCTCTGATTCATGACTTAAAGGAGAAGGAAAGGCTAAGTCACTTGGGGGTGCCAAAATGTTAGGCACCCCCAAGTGACTTAGATCGCTTACCTTTTACCCCGGGCTTGTGCCCCTGTACGAAGAGAACAGCACCAGCCCGGGGTAGCAGCGAGCGCTTCCTACTTCCTTTTCGCTTGTGCGCGCATGCGCAGTAGAGTGAAAAGCCGAACTTAAACAAGAAAGTCGGCTTTTCACTCTACTGCGCATGCGCGGGCCCACGGTTTCGCCGGCAGAAGAAAAAGGAAGTGCTCACTACAAGTACCCTGGGCTGGTGCTTTTTTCTCCTAACAGGGGAACCAGCCCAGGGTACAAGGTAAGCGATCTAAGTCACTGTATGTGACTTTGCTCTGATCAACATCGGTCACACTTTACTGCTATGCTGCAAGTTGGAGTGATATTACCACCCTTTCTTTTCCCCCCAGCAGCTAATCAGCAGAATAATGGGAAGGTAGCAACAGGGCCGCCATCAGAAATCACGGGCCCCTCACAACAAAATTTTCTGGCCCCTCCTCCCCCCACCCCAGTGACCCCTCCCATCAGTACAAAAGACACAGACATTGGTAGCCAGGGCCCCCTAAAACATTGGTAGCCAGGGGTTACGTTTTGCATTGGTGCCAGGGCAGGGACCCCCTAAAACATTGCTGGTAATCCCCCAGTGTCCTCATACTATAGCCCATTCCCCCCATGCAGCATCCCCCAGCTTCCTCCCAGCATCGTCCCCAACATCCTTTAGCACCCCCTGCTGCGTCCTCTTCTTATGGCCCCGGCAACACCCACTGACCACCAATGACCCAAGGGCTTGTAAATCTTAAAAGGGGGCCTGTGCTTAAAAACTGTATAACGGCCGGGCCCCCTTTAATGCGTTAATCATCCGGGACAACTGTCCCCCCTGTGCCCCCCTGATGGCGGCCCTGGGTAGCTCAGAATGCACTCAATAGTAAAAAAATCCAAGTCTGGCTTGGGACTCCTCCAGTTACATGGGAGTAGGAGAAACAATCTAAAAGCAGTTATAATGTGTAGCACTGGCTCCTTCTGAAAGTTGAGGATAAGGCACAATGGTACTGAGATGGCTGCCTACACACCAATATTACTACTAAGGTGATCAAACATATCTACAGAATGTGGCCTATTTATTATGCAACAAAAGTTGCTACACATCAGCAGGCTTTCCCACGTAAAAAAGGCATAATTTTTCTAGTGTTTTTTTTCTTCCACCTGAACATTTGTAAAATATACAGTTTTTTCAGCACACTTCGTTTTACGCAGCATAATAAATAGGCTCCTATGTGAACCCTTGGTTTGTTTGTGTGTGACCCGGGGCTGCCCTTAAGTACTTAAAATGGCTATTTAGGATTACCCAATGCTACACAAAAAATATATATTTTTACGAAAATTGTTTATTTAGATGAAACAGGGTGCAAAAACTTGTGTATTACAATAGAGGGTTCATGCCATATTGTTATTGATCAAATTAGTTTTGATTAGGTTATTTTTTTAAATAATATCTGATTGTATCTGTTTAATAGCATGTGTACATTTCTTTGAGCCTCACCTTTTTATATTTTTTCTTTAGTTATAGCAAGAGCTAATTTAAGAGAAGTTAAAGCCTAATTTTTATTTATTTTATCTCTAAGGAACTTACTTTTTGGTAAGTACAATTGCACATTAGCTGCACTTCTTGTGAACACTGTAGCATGTGGGTGTCTTTGCTGCCTGCAAAAACCACTATAGTTAAAATAAACCAATCAGATAATGAGCTTGATCAATTACATCCTGCATGTGAATTTCTTACTGTTCACATTCTTGTAGCTGATTTATGAAGTTCAAAGAGTATTTTGCGGGAATGGGCATGAAACATTAAGCATTTCTAGTGTTTTAAAGGAGAAACGGTAAAATCTAAGTAAGCTTTATCAGAAAGGTCTATGTGAATACAGCCATAAGCACTCACAGAAACACTTCAGAGACACGCAGCTCTCTCCTCTCCAACCCCCCCCCCCCCCCCAATCAGCAGGAAGCTTCCTCATAGTCTTAATAACTGAGCAAGTACATCAGTCTTGGTGCAGGAGCATGGCATTATGGGAATTTTCTTTACAGAGCTCAGCGTTTTATCTAATGTACAGTTTAGAAATATAATCCTTCTTACTGTAGAATAACTTTGTTGTTAGTACATCTTATTCTGGCAGCAGTATAGCATATTTTAATTTATTTAGGTCTACAATCTATATTACTTGTGTCTTTTGCGGCAAACTTAACATGAAATAATTCTTTCTATCACTGTGTATTCAATACTTGCAAACAAAACTTAAACCCTGTTATGGTAACTGAAGCTACAAGTATTCACCAAATATATTCTTACCCATTTATATTTCATAAACAGATTTTACAGCATTCTGGGACAGCTCTTCCAATTTATTTGGTGACACAACATACCTCCCAACATTTGAAAAATGTAAAGACAAAATGAAAAGAGAACATTTTTTGAAAACACCAAAAAGAATACTCAAAACACCTAAAAATGCATGAGGTCAGACTAGCACAGGGTGTCTCCCACCTATAGATTTAACAGCAAACAAAAAGAACATTGATTTTGTGCTTTGTCCAACAGTTAAAACTTTACTTTTATTACGAGTAAAACCATAAAATATTTGTCGACACCTATTAAATGTGTCAACTGTTGTATACAAAGTTAAGACCAATTAGTAATTCAGCACATGTCCGGAGTGCATATTATCATAATTAGTGCATACCAATATCATTTCCAGGACATGTTCAGAGTGAGGGCTAACGTGTAGGAGTGACATATATATATTTATATAGCATCCAATGTACAAGTAGAGGTAGCTTAACTGCACCTGGTGTTTGTGATTTAACGTTCAGGTTATTAGCCCTTATAGGGAAATTCCCAGTTCACACACATAGGCAAGGGGAAAAGCAAAGGACAAAGGTAGCCAAGGGGAACATGTAAGGGGGGAATTAACACGATTCACAGATGAATATATAGTCGGTAGATACAAGGGGAGAGTCAACTGGTATTAGCACTAATAAATCTCAATTCAAATAATTTAACAGCGATTCGCTCGTCAAACCCAGGCTCCTATCAACTTCCACCACCCCACACTGTAACCGGCTTTAACAGGCCGATCGGATACAATTAACTACCATTCCCCAAGTAAAATTCGTTACCCCAGCACGTCCCCTCACCAGGCTACACTCCCCACAGCAAACCCCTTACCCAACTCGTATCTGCGGCTATCAAGAGCCGTTCCCATATACGGCGCAGTTAGGACTCGGTCCCCTCACATCTAGCTGCGGCTATCAGGAGCCGCCTATACACAGCACAAGTGTGCCGGACAATTTAGCTAACTGACTCTCTAACACGGTAGCGCCCACCCCGCCCTACGCGTTTCGTCACGTCCATGACTTCATCAGAGGCAAAAACGGGGGCGAGTCAAAAGCCCTCCAATCAATAAATAGGCAACAATCAGTGACGTAGGTTAATGGAGAAAGCGTAAATAGCGCCATCTAGTGGCGAAAAAATATATCGTAGTAATGGGAGAATACACAGCCACACAGTCTCAGTAAATATACCAGCAACGAAACAGGGATTAATCCAATTTACTTAGTCAACCCTCTTGGTCTGAATGAGGGATTTACCTACACTCTGTTTATTTCTAAAACTTGATTGACTGTATTTGAGTGGTTCTGGATTTAATTATGATCAATTTAGGGAGAAATTTTAACTATGAGTGTTGGCATAACCCCTCATATTGTTATGGTCGGTTTCCTGTATTCTGGATCCCCTTCCAACACAGGTTGACTAAGTAAATTGGATTAATCCCTGTTTCGTTGCTGGTATATTTACTGAGACTGTGTGGCTGTGTATTCTCCCATTACTACGATATATTTTGAATCTACTTCACTTGCTAAGTCTAATCAGTCATTGGAAAGTGTTATTAAGGAAGCACAATCATTCAAGGATGAACCAGAATTTCAAGATTTAGAACAGAAACTTAGATTAAATGTAGAGAGCTTACGTAAGACCCTGAGAGAGTGGAAAACAAAGAAATTCTTTAGGGATATCAGCAAATATTTGGATTCTCACTTAGCCCCGCATGTACAAGCTTTACCATCATATCTTAGGGATACTAAAGATATTCTCCAAAAAATACAGGGTTTAGAAATAAACTCAGGGTGCTCCCTGGCCAGTATCGATGTGGAGGCATTATATACGAGTATCCCACACTCCAAAGGGATAATGGCATTGAGACATTCTGTCGTGGACTGTTATAGTGAGAAACGGGTTTCCTTTCTGATTAGGCTGCTTCAGTTTGTGTTGACTCATAATTATTTTCTTTTTGACAGTAAGTTTTATCACCAGATTAGGGGCACGGCAATGGGGAGTGCGTATGCCCCGAGTTATGCGAATTTGTTTTTGGGCTGGTGGGAAAATCACATAGCCTTAGACCCTCAATACAATATCTACCTTTCCCAGATAGCGTTATGGAAACGTTATATCGATGATGTTTTGGTGATTTGGCGGGGTGAACGGTGCGAATTTGTGGATATGATTACCCGGCTCAATTGTAACGATTTGGGATTACATTTTACATATGAGTTTGGTGGGGACACTTTGTCGTTTCTGGACTTATCCTTAAATATCACTGATGTGGGTAAGATTGAAACTACAACTTTTCGGAAACCCACGTCCACCAATAGCCTTCTTCACTTCACTAGCTTTCACCCCGTACCTTTAAAGAAAGGTATCCCTATGGGTCAGTATCTTAGATTGAGAAGGAATTGCTCCAATTTGGAGTCTTTCAAGAAACAAGCATGGGAGTTGCGAGGAAGATTCATACAAAGGGGATATCCCAAAAGATGTCTAAAAAGAGCCTATCAGAGGGCTCTGTCCATGGACCGAGACACACTTTTGTGCGAGGTTACTGGTGAACCCACGCGTCAATCCCAAGAGATTAGATGTGTGGGCACATTTAACAACCAGTGGGGGGAGATTAAGACCATAATGGGTAGGCATTGGGGCATTTTGAAAGGTGATCGTGATTTGGAAAAAGTGCTACCACCAATGCCTGTAATGGTGGCAAGACGATCTGAGAGCTTGTCAGACATACTTGTACATAGTCATTATTTTGACAATATTACCCCACCGAAACATTTCCTGAGTCCTACTCTGGGCTGCTTTAAATGTCACAATTGTGAAGCGTGCCAGTATATAAAGCCAACAAAGAAATTTGGGAGCCCCCAGTCTAAAAGAATATATGATATCCAACAATTTATTAACTGCAGAACATCGGGGGTAATTTATGTTGGCGCATGCAGCTGTCCCAAATTGTATGTAGGGAAAACTTTCAGGGAACTCAGAAAGAGAGTTCTGGAACATATTAGTACTATCAGACTCAAAAAAGATACACCATTGGCCAGACATGTGAGGGATTTCCATCAGTCTGATATACGAGCTATCTCCTTCTATGGCATCGAAAGGGTCCAATTAGGGGCTAGGAAAGGTGATATTAACAAGCTTTTACTGAAAAAAGAATGCCAATGGATTTATCGCTTGAGGTCTAAAAACTCTTGGTCTGAATGAGGGATTTACCTACACTCCGTTTATTTCTAAAACTTGATTGGCTGTATTTGAGTGGTTCTGGATTTAATTATGATCAATTTGTGGAGAAATTTTAACTATGAGTGTTGGCATAACCCCTCATATTGTTATGGTCGGTTTCTTGTATTCTGGATCCCCTTCCAACACAGGTTGACTAAGTAAATTGGATTAATCCCTGTTTCGTTGCTGGTATATTTACTGAGACTGGCTGTGTATTCTCCCATTACTACGATATATTTTTTCGCCACTAGATGGCGCTATTTACTCTTTCTCCATTAACCTACGTCACTGATTGTTGCCTATTTATTGATTGGAGGGCTTTTGACTCGCCCCCGTTTTTTCCCCTGATGAAGTCATGGACGTGACGAAACGCGTAGGGCGGGGTGGGCGCTACCGTGTTAGAGAGTCAGTTAGCTCAGGGGTCTCAAACTCGCGGCCCGCGGGCCATTTGCGGCCCTCGGTACAGTAATTTGTGGCCCGCACCAACGCCTTCTCAAAAGCAATGACTGGATTGCGATTCAAGGGATAATGCAAGGCACGGCGGGCGGGAGCTGCTGATTGCGGAAATGACGTTATGCCATCATAACAGTTATTATGGGAAGACGTTCTGTGTGCACAATTAGCTGCTAAGGAGCTAATTGTGCACACAGAACATCTTCCCATAATAACTGTTATGATGGCATAACGTCATTTCCGCAATCAGCAGCTCCCGCCCGCCGTGCCTTGCATTATCCCTTGAAAGCCAATTTTTTGTGAAATCCCTTATGCGGCCCAGCCTCATCCTGACTTTGCCTCCTGCGGCCCCCAGGTAAATTGAGTTTGAGCCCCCTGAGCTAAATTGTCCGGCACACTTGTGCTGTGTATAGGCGGCTCCTGATAGCCGCAGCTAGATGTGAGGGGACCGAGTCCTAACTGCGCCGTATATGGGAGCGGCTCTTGATAGCCGCAGATACGAGTTGGGTAAGGGGTTTGCTGTGGGGAGTGTAGCCTGGTGAGGGGACGTGCTGGGGTAACGAATTTTACTTGGGGAATGGTAGTTAATTGTATCCGATCGGCCTGTTAAAGCCGGTTACAGTGTGGGGTGGTGGAAGTTGATAGGAGCCTGGGTTTGACGAGCGAATCGCTGTTACATAGTTACATAGTTACATAGTTACATAGGGTTGAAAAAAGACCAGTGTCCATCAAGTTCAACCCGTATATAAAGTAGAAAGAGAACCTCGCACTGCAGTGGTATATGTTAGGGTGCTCAGTATTGAAAAATTACGAATATAATGTATCGTGTTATAGACACGAAAAAGACAGAACTGGCACACCTCTTATTGTTAAAATTTAACTTTTACTTTCACTAGTTAAAAATGGTAGGTTAAAATAGATAGAAAAGTCAAGAAAAGTTTTAAAATGTTACATATCACACCTTGAAAAAAGTTTCAATTCTAGCTCTTATCCTCCTAAATAATGTTGCTTGGGAAGTATCTTTATCTATTATAATTGGTTACTTTTGTATCCTTGCTAGTCTGCGTGTTGCATATGCCAAAGGAGAGCACGGTCTTTTCATTCAGGTACGTATTGCTAGTCTCTGCACAAAAGGTCAAAAAATAAGCACACCATCCATTCAATAAATTTTAATTAACCCTTCGTGTGTCGTGTGTTTTATTACTTAAATAACCCTTGTTGTCCAAGGGCTCAGGTGAGTATTGGACTATATTTAATTTGGTCCTTATTTACTGGGTTGCTGCAGACTTATCAGGTAAATATCTTATTATACTCTGGTAAGTGTAGTTCTAAGGTTCTTGTGCTAGATGGAACTCCTAACTATAGACTCATTCTGTTTATTCCCTGGTGCAGCTCAAGGATATGTGTACTATACAACATCAGACTCGGAATCCGTTTACAGCACAGCATTTACAAATTCCTCAATCCTATGTTATAGCACATCGGTTGTAAAAGTAGGGCTTACTATTGGGCCCAACTGGGTGTTGAGTCTTAGTTAACCCTTATAGTCTACTTTTAACAACAGGTTGATGGCAATTACAGTGATCAAAATCTCTATTAGAGGTGGACGGACTCATCCGCTTATCGTAGCATCCGCACCTTTTTTACAAGAGGGTAGAATCATTCATTGCGATAGCGCTGTTTAACCCATTCAGTAACGATTACTTATTTTGTCACAGATACTCATAAAAATACGTATAGGAATCACATTCATATTTACTGCCTCAATATATTTGTAATCGCTATAAGCTTAATAGTGCTCACATTATTTACGTGGGGACGTTAAAACTTGCTTTTTCACAATGTATAATGCAATGTTTATAAGGATCAAGTTCACGTCATAACCAGTGTATGGTGCACTACTATTAATGATTTTCTTGTACGGCATATGAATTGCGTTCAATTATAAAGATTCACTGTATTGCCCAATACAGGCAATACAGTGAATCTTTATAATTGAACGCAATTCATATGCCGTACAAGAAAATAATTAATAGTAGTGCACCATACACTGGTTATGACGTGAACTTGATCCTTATAAACATATATTGAGGCAGTAAATATGAATGTGATTCCTATACGTATTTTTATGAGTATCTGTGACAAAATAAGTAATCGTTACTGAATCTCTAATAGAGATTTTGATCACTGTAATTGCCATCAACCTGTTGTTAAAAGTAGACTATAAGGGTTAACTAAGACTCAACACCCAGTTGGGCCCAATAGTAAGCCCTACTTTTACAACCGATGTGCTATAACATAGGGTTGAGGAATTTGTAAATGCTGTGCTGTAAACGGATTCCGAGTCTGATGTTGTATAGTACACATATCCTTGAGCTGCACCAGGGAATAAACAGAATGAGTCTATAGTTAGGAGTTCCATCTAGCACAAGAACCTTAGAACTACACTTACCAGAGTATAATAAGATATTTACCTGATAAGTCTGCAGCAACCCAGTAAATAAGGACCAAATTAAATATAGTCCAATACTCACCTGAGCCCTTGGACAACAAGGGTTATTTAAGTAATAAAACACACGACACACGAAGGGTTAATTAAAATTTATTGAATGGATGGTGTGCTTATTTTTTGACCTTTTGTGCAGAGACTAGCAATACGTACCTGAATGAAAAGACCGTGCTCTCCTTTGGCATATGCAACACGCAGACTAGCAAGGATACAAAAGTAACCAATTATAATAGATAAAGATACTTCCCAAGCAACATTATTTAGGAGGATAAGAGCTAGAATTGAAACTTTTTTCAAGGTGTGATATGTAACATTTCAAAACTTTTCTTGACTTTTCTATCTATTTTAACCTACCATTTTTAACTAGTGAAAGTAAAAGTTAAATTTTAACAATAAGAGGTGTGCCAGTTCTGTCTTTTTCGTGTCTATAACACGATACATTATATTCATCAAGTTCAACCCATCCAAGTAAACCCAGCACACCTAACCCACACCTACCAATCTATACACTCACATACATAAACTATAAATACAACCACTAGTACTAACTGTAGATATTAGTATCACAATAGCCTTTGATATTCTGATTGATCAAGAACTCATCCAGGCCCCTCTTAAAGGTATTAACAGAATCTGCCATTACCACATCACTAGGAAGGGCATTCCACAACCTCACTGCCCTCACCGTGAAAAACCACCTACGCTGCTTCAAATGGAAGCTCCTTTCCTCTAATCTAAAGGGGTGACCTCTGGTGCGTTGATTGTTTTTATGGGAAAAAAGAACATCCCCCAACTGCCTATAATCCCCTCTAATGTACTTGTACAGAGTAATCATGTCCCCTCTCAAGCGCCTCTTTTCCAGAGAAAACAACCCCAACCTCGACAGTCTCACCTCATAGTTTAAATCTTCCATCCCCTTTACCAGTTTAGTTGCACGTCTTTGCACTTTCTCCAGCTCATTAATATCCTTCTTAAGGACTGGAGCCCAAAACTGCACTGCATACTCAAGGTGAGGCCTTACCAGGGACCTATAAAGGGGCAAAATTATGTTCTCATCCCTTGAGTCAATGCCCTTTTTTATACAAGACAGCACTTTATTTGCTTTAGTAGCCACAGAATGACACTGCCTGGAATTAGACAACTTGTGATCTACAAAAACCCCTAGATCCTTCTCCATTAAGGAAACCCCCAACACACTACCATTCAGTAGATAGTTTGCGTTTATATTATTTCTACCAAAGTGCATAACTTTGCACTTATCAACATTGAACCTCATTTTCCAGTTTGCTGCCCAGTTATCTAATTTTGTCAAATCGCTCTGCAAAGCGGCAGCATCCTGCATGGAACTTATAGTTTTGCACAATTTAGTGTCATCAGCAAAAATAGACACAGTACTGTCTATGCCCACCTCCAGGTCATTAATAAACAAGTTAAACAGCAAAGGCCCAAGGACTGACCCCTGCGGTACTCCACTAACCACACTGGTCCAATTAGAAAATGTTCCATTTACAACCACTCTTTGTACTCTATCCTTCAGCCAGCTCTCTATCCAATTACAAATATTATGTTCTAGGCCAATATTCCTTAATTTGATCATTAACCTTCTGTGAGGTACTGTATCAAACGCTTTAGCAAAGTCCAAGTAGATGACATCAACTGCCATTCCAGCATCAAGGTTCCTGCTCACCTCCTCATAAAAGGCGACTAAATTAGTCTGGCAAGATCTGTTACGCATAAAACCATGCTGGCACAAACTAATAGTATTGTGAACTGCAATGTATTCAAGTACCCTATCCCTTATTACCCCTTCCAAAAGTTTTCCTACTACTGATGTCAGAATGACATGTTAAATGATTTGAATTGATATTTATTAGTGCTAATACCAGCTGACTCTCCCCTTGTATCTACCGACTATATATTCGTCTGTGAATCGTGTTAATTCCCCCCTTACATGTTCCCCTTGGCTACCTTTGTCTTTCCCCTTGCCTATGTGTGTGTACTGGGAATTTCCCTATAAGGGCTAATAACCTGAACGTTAAATCACAAACACCAGGTGCAGTTAAGCTACCTATACTTGTACATTGGATGCTATATAAATATATATGTCACTCCTACACGTTAGCCCTCACTCTGAACATGTCCTGGAAATGATATTGGTATGCACTAATTATTATAATATGCACTCCGGACATGTGCTGAATTACTAATTGGTCTTAACTTTGTATACAACAGTTGACACATTTAATAGGTGTCGACAAATATTTTATGGTTTTACTCGTAATAAAAGTAAAGTTTTAACTCTGTTGGACAAAGCACAAAATCAATGTTCTTTTTGTTTGCTGTTAGAATATTTTTTGACCATGCCCTTTTTTGAGATCACACCCCCTAAATACCACTACAATTTTACAAAATTTGGCAGGTTATTTAAAGTTTGAACACCGTTCGGGGGCATTTGGGGTTTTGTTTTATGCTTGGGTGCAGGCACATGTAGCCGATATCCGCATAAAAATGGAAGACAGTGCACCTGAGCGTATTCAATTCATTCAGATGCAGGCACAGGTAAGGGGGCGTTTCAAGCGTATGGCTCATATTCTCTGCAAGCGTTTTTCGGCTTGACGAAAATATGCACCATACGCTTTGTGTGGCATGAGTCTTACAATTTTACTAAAAAGATAAAATTGCTCTTTAAGATACAAGTCTAAGTCTGAAGCCACACCAGACGTATGGCGTATATTTTCGGCAAGCTGAAAAACGATTGCTGAAAATATGCGCCATACGTACCATATATTACTTGCCTGCACCGGAATAAATGAGAGATGCAAGGGTACAGGTACATGTAGCCGATATCCGCATAAAAATGCGAGAGAATTCAACGCCTTGTGTTTTTATGCTTAATTCAGCTACATTTGCCTGCACCTGAGCGTATCGCATTATTTCAGGGGCAGACACAGGTAGCATATGGTGTATATTTTCCGCAAGTGGAAAAACGCTTCTATGTGTGGCATCAGCCTTAATTCCCCAAAGAGACCTGTTTAGCTTATTAGTTACAATTGTATCTAAGTGCAAGTGTTGCCTGTTAAGTATTCTGGGCTCTCTGCCAAAAGCCTACTTATCTAATTAAGTTAACTTTTTGTATGTTACATATCCTATCCACATCAATTTTACAATCTTCATTATTTATTTTCTATAATTAGTTTAATTATTTGCACTTCTGTTGTACATCTTTCCAGCTTTCAAATCAGCATTAAACCCCGGCAGCCAAAAACTACTGCTCTGTGAGCTTACAATTTTATTAGTTACTTTTTATTCCTTATCTTTTTTTATTTAACCCCTCTTCTATTCATCTTTCAGTCTCTCATTCAAACCACTGCCTGGTTGCTAAGGTAAACAAAACACTAGCAACCAGATTGCTGCTGTTCCAAACTGAAAAGCTGCTGAACTAAAAAGCTAAATAACTAAAAAACCACAAAGAATAAAAAATGACAACTAATTGCAGTTTTTATTAGAATATCAATGTCTTTGTCAAACTAAGGTAAACACCCCCTTTAAACTTATGTTGAACAAGGGGGTATACCTTAATAATACCCATTATTTTTTAGCAGTACTTTACAGTGATTATACATCACTCACATCAGTCCCTGCTCCAACGGAATCAAACCTACCTAGGCAGCAGTGCTTATAGTGTTTTTACCAAAGTATTTTACTGGCCTAGTCACCGCTTGCATCAGGTACCTGCCCCCACGCTAACCATAGTGCCACAGTGTTGACCCATCTTTTTTTCCCCACATGTTCTATAAATACATGAAATACATTAACAGTAAACTTTAACAGTTTGATGCCTCTTCTCTAAGATTCCAAACTGCAAATCTTTGATAAAGTTAGCAATTTTAGGAAGTATTTTTTATTACTGCCCCAAACTTTGCAATTTACATCATTTTTCATCCAACATGTAATTTGGTACTATTTAAAAACATCTGAAAGGCACATAGAAACCAACTGAGAACTGGTAATCCTCAACGCTTTCCCCCTACCCCACTAACTTCTACCTACTACTTTTTTTCTTCCCGTTATCTTTTCCCTACAACCATTCAATCAACCTCAGCCTGATAGAAGAAAAAAAGAAATAACCGTGAAAATAGAGAAAAATGAACTAAGCCATTCTGTTACCAATTTCGTATTTTTTTATTGCATAAAAGTAAATTAAGCGATTGAAATGTATAACAAATCTGTTGACTGTTTTACCTTTTTTCTTCTGCATAAAAGAAAAATCAATAAAAACTTTCAAATTAAAAAAACATCTGAAAGGGCACCTATCACCCAGAGATGTGGGCTAATAGAGCCTGCACTCCAGCTGGGGGAAACAGTTTCATTTGTTTGTAATGAAGAGTGTTTAAGCTAGTCACACTGGGCAATAAAACAGAGCAAAGAATGCTTAGTACAGTAAAAATGTGTACACCTGTTGCATTGGTTACAAAGGCACCCAGTCCCCCAAAAAGTATGTGTATGTTTACCTAGGGGAAATGATTTCCACACATCTGCAGTTGAAGGTATAGTAACATAGTAACATAGTAAGTTGGGTTGAAAAAAGACATACGTCCATCAAGTTCAACCATAATGCCTATATATAACCTGCCTAACTACTAGTTGATCCAGAGGAAGTCAAAAAACCCCATCTGAAGCCTCTCTAATTTGCCGCAGAGGGGAAAAAATTCCTTCCTGACTCCAAGATGGCAATCGGACCAGTCCCTGGATCAACTAGTACTAAGAGCTATCTCCCATAACCCTGTATTCCCTCACTTGCTAAGAATCCATCCAGCCCCTTCTTAAAGTTATATAATGTATCAGCCAGCACGACTGATTCGGGGAGGGAATTCCACAACTTCACAGCTCTCACTGTAAAAAATCCTTTCCGAATATTTAAATGGAACCTCCCTTCTTCTAAACGAAGTGGGTGCCCTTGTGTCCGTTGGAAGGACCTACTGGTAAATAAAACATTAGAAAGGTTATTACATGACCCCTTTATATATTTATACATAGTTATCATGTCACCTCTTAAGCGCCTCTTCTCCAGTGTAAACAGACCCAACTTGGCCAGTCTTTCTTCATAACTGAGACTTTCCATACCCTTTACCAGCTTAGTTGCCCTTCTCTGGACCCTCTCTAACTCAATAATGTCCCGTTTGAGCACTGGAGACCAAAACTGAACAGCATATTCTAGATGGGGCCTTACCAGCGCTCTGTAAAGGGGAAGAATAACCCCCTCCTCCTGTGAATCTATGCCCCTTTTAATACAGCTCAAAACCTTGTTTGCCCTTGCAGCTGCTGCCTGGCATTGCTTGCTACAGCCAAGTTTATTGTCTACAAGGACTCCAAGGTCCTTCTCCATTATGGATTTGCCTAGTGCAGTCCCATTAAGGGTATGCGGGGCTTGCATATTTTTACATCCCAGGTGCATGACCTTACATTTATCCACATTAAATCTCATCTGCCACTTAGCTGCCCAGATTGCCAGTTGGTCAAGATCCTGCTGCAGGGATGTCACATCCTGGATAGAATTGACTGGTCTGCAGAGTTTTGTGTCATCTGCAAACACTGATACATTACTCATAATACCCTCCCCTAAGTCATTTATGAACAAATTAAACAAAAGTGGACCCAGTACAGAACCCTGAGGGACCCCACTGAGGACCTTATTCCAAGTAGAGAATGTACCATTAACAACCACCCTCTGTACCCGATCCTGTAACCAGTTTTCTATCCATGTGCAAACGACTTCACTAAGACCAATAGACCTTAGCTTAGAAAGCAGTCGTTTGTGGGGAACGGTATCAAATGCTTTGGCAAAATCCAAATAGATTATATCAACTGCATCCCCACTGTCCAGCTTCTTACTTACCTCATCATAACAAGCAATTAAATTGGTCTGACATGACCTGTCCTTCATAAAGCCATGCTGATTACTGCTCATAATGGCATTCTCCACTACATAATTTTGTATGTGATCCCTTAACAAGCCTTCAAATAACTTGCCCACCACGGATGTCAAACTTACAGGCCTATAATTGCCAGGCTGAGATCTTACTCCCTTTTTAAATATGGGAGTGACATTCGCCTTCTTCCAATCCCTATCATTGACAGTAGGGTCAGATACATCAAAGGTGTGTTCTCTGTTTTCCTAGACGGTGTCTTTCAGTTAGCTGTCGGTCAACATTTGACTCTTCTAGAGAGCTGCACTGTTGCCTCAGCTCCAACTACACAGTGGTTGACTCAGGATATGGTGCTTAAAGGGTTACACAAGATAAATGTAAACAAGGCACCTGGGCCAGATGGAATACACCCTCGGGTACTGAGAGAGCTAGGGTCAGAATTACAGTGGCCCTTGTTTCTGATATTTTCAGACTCGCTTTTATCAGGTATGGTACCTACGGATTGGAAGAAGGCGAATGTCATTCCTATAATTAAAAAGGGAGTAAGATCTCAGCCTGGCAATTATAGACCTGTAAGTTTGACATCCGTGGTGGGCAAGTTATTTGAAAGCTTGTTAAGGGATCACAAACAAAATTATGTACTGGAGAATGCCATTATGAGCAGTAATCAGCATGGCTTTATGAAGGACAGATCATGTCAGACCAATTTAATTGCTTTTTATGATGAGGTAAGTAAGAAGCTGGACAGTGGGGATGCAGTAGATATAATCTATTTGGATTTTGCCAAAGCATTTGATGCCGTTCCCCACAAACGACTGCTTTCTAAACTAAGGTCTATTGGTCTTAGTGAAGTCATTTGCACATGGATAGAAAACTGGCTACAGGATCGGGTACAGAGGGTGGTTGTTAATGGTACATTCTCTACTTGGAGGATTTTTTACTGTGAGAGCTGTGAAGTTGTGGAATTCCCTCCCCGAATCAGTTGTGCTGGCTGATACATTATATAGCTTTAAGAAGGGGCTGGATGGATTCTTAGCAAGTGAGGGAATACAGGGTTATGGGAGATAGCTCTTAGTACAAGTGAGGGAATACAGGGGTATGGGGGATAGCTCTTGATCCAGGGACTGGTCCGATTGCCATCTTGGAGTCAGGAAGGAATGTTACTATGTAGAAGAGAGACAGAGGAGAATACTAAAGATTATCCTAGTTAATTCAGTTATGATACTGAATTTTCAGTTGTTTATATTTACCGTATATACTCGAGTATAAGCCGATCCGAATATAAGCCGAGGTACCTAATTTTACCTAAGAAAACTGGAAAAGCCTATTGACTCGAGTATAAGCCTAGGGTTATTTAATCATTAAATCAATTTCAGAGCATGATTATTGAGACTGACGCGTGGGAATCAATTTGATATATTTACACTCATATATATATATATATATATATATATATATATATATATATATATATACACAATCAGGGGAGTCTTAAATAGTCACATTCAGTATGTATACACTTATGGGGGGGGGGGACACTGGTGTTAGATACAGGGGATGGTTGTTATAATTAATACTATTTTACAGCCATGGATAAATTGTGCACATAAACATATTGCACTATTAGACAAAGGGCCGCATTATTGAGTGGTGCAGACTCAAAGGATGCGGGATGTACCCTTAATACAATGCTGTTGCTGATTTAAGTCCAAGTTCCTCTCCCTGACCGCCACCCCACTGCTGATGCCGTCTATCAACAAGGGGGCCGCTGTTGCTGAAAAACTCGGCTTATACTTGAGTATATACAGTAGTCACAATTTATTATCCCAACAATTCTACTTTAAGAAAATTATAAAAGCTATATGTGAAACAATTTATTAAACCTCCACTACAGAATAATAGCGTTGGTTCTTGGACGTATTTTACACTTTTTCTTATTTAGAAGAAGCATTCTCCGTTACTACTTAACTCATGCCCCAAACATAATGCAAATTGAAATCCCACACCAGGACCTCTATGTGGGGAAAAAACGTGCATGACGGTACCTAAATGTAAAAGCACATTCATTAGTATAGAAACAGCAGTATAAAAAGACTTAAAGGAGAAAGAAAGGTAAAAACGGAGTAAGCTTTATCAGAAAGGTCTATGTAGATAAAGCCATAAGAACAGAAACGCTGCACTGACTTCTCTGTGAAAAGATTTATTGTGTCTATAATTCATGTGCCATGCATGTTCACTTGGTCTGGGTGTCTGTGCAGGAGCAAGGCATTATGGGAACCTTCTTTACACAGCTCAGCGTTTTTTCTTCCTGTTTGGCATCTGATCATCTGAACGGGAAATATGGGGAAACTTAAGGGCACTATTGAGACAACTGAAGGTCTGCCTGTATCTTGAGATTAACTCTTTATTATCCTTTCCTTCTCCTTTAAAAAGACGAAACAAAGTTTCATAGGGCTCAAGTATTTTTTTTCAAACTGCCCTGAAAGTGTCCTTTTTAAAAAAAAATGTTTTTGTTTGTTTGTATTGCATTATGTACACCAAATTTTTGCGCTGATCCATGGTACTCTTTAAGCGCATTAACTTTTGAAATGTATTCTCTACTATTTGCTTCTAGAAATTGCCTTCTGTCCAAATAGTCATGATGTTCACATTTACAAGAAAGATGGAGATAAATGGACCAAAATCCATGAGCTGAAGGAACATAATGGACAAGTCACAGGTATTTGATTGCAAAACATGGCACTTAAAATGTAGCCTCAATTTAAAAGATTTGAAGATACTTCTCTGCGTGTGTATATATGTTTTGATTCCAAAAATATATAACCTCTAACTCAATTTAAACCTCTTATCAAAAACAACTTGTTTGTTAGAAATTCCATAACGATGCTGTACTTTCAGAATCATTAAACATTTGTAGGGGATCAGAGAACTCTTTCCCCTGTTCCTCAGTCTGTGACATCATCCAGCACGGCTACAGGCTGGGGAGGAACCAGATTGGCTGGATGCCCCAGTGCACTGTTGGGAGAGAAAGGTGGGACTAGGTTTGGAGCCGAAAATCAGGGGCGGGCCCAGCAACTTATAAAGGGAGCCCGTGTTGTTTTGCCAGAGTTAAGAAAGAGAGACCATCTAGTAAGCAGTGACTGTAAAGACTGTGCCAGCCTGTAAAGAGAGATCTGCTACACTGCGGTCAAATGCATTTACCCCTGCGGATCCCGTTAGTGATCTGAGGAAAAGGTATTGAAAATCTCCTTGTGTGTCCCCTGTGTGAGGACAGGTGTTTCTCATGGCCTTCTATATGGGTGCAACTGCTTATTCAACAGAAGTGAGTGTGCCATGAAAGGGTTACACATTTTAATTTTTTTGTTACCTGGATAATTATAGACAGTATATTTTTACATGTTCAACATTTCCTTAGTGTTTTTCATTGTGATTTTAATCCTAATTTCTCTTAACCTCAGCATCATTGTAAATAGGAAGTAGGCACATGCCCCAATAGCACATGCCCATAATTCAGTGATGTCCAATTGCTGTGGCCCCCCCACTGGTCTGGCTGCTTTGATATCTTAGCTCTGTGTAAGATTTAAATGGTATCAGTACTACCCCCCTGCATGGTTCACGCCTCAGATTCAGGCTGTAAACCCCCTGTATTGTTTAAAAATGAAATCCCCTGTATTGCTCACACCTTATAATCCCTACATTGTTCACACCTAAGGCTCAGACTGTCATCACTCATGTTCTGCCTCCCTATTCTAAGCATTGCAAGTGTGATCTCTATAACTTATCAAGTTGTCTTGAGATAGCAATAACTTACAACCTCAGTAGTGTTGGCAGACAGTTGACTCAATCAGAATGGCACCTTGTAGATCATTGAGAAGTTTATTCCAAACTGTGAAGATCTTGGTAACAGTGAACACTCAAGATAGGTCAAAAGATCATAATATGATCCACTCCAGCAAATACATGTGTGTACATAAAATGGAGTCTAGAAATACTACTGGAGGTGGGGTTAACCACACAGACAGAAAAATGAGGAAACTACAGGGAGAGAGATGGGAACAAATGAATAGAAAAGCAAAGCATGAAACAACAATGCATGTATAACATGACAACCCACATTGTTCACCTGTTCACACCTAAGGCAGTAGTAGAAACCCACAAATAATCCCTGCACACTATAAAAAGAACATATAATGCAGTGGTACTGCAATTAAAAAGTTTAATTTATAGTTATTGTGCAGACTGTAGGAGCAGTGCCATCATTGTGTGTTGGCACACACAGGCGGCGTAGGGCAGGCAGAGTATGGCACACACAGGCAGCATAGGGCAGGCAGAGTATGGCACACACAGGCAGGGTAGGGCAGCCAGAGTATGGCAGGTTTTTGCTATACTACCACCATTAATATGGGTATAGTTATGCGATAACATGGGTGTGGTTTAATAAAGGGGAGTGGTCAAAACAGGCTTCAATTATTGGCCCTTCACCATGTAGGCCAGAAAAATTCTGGGCCTCGTACCACAGAAGTTGGACAGCACTGCCCTAATTGATTGTCTAGGCAGTTGTGTAACTGTAGAGGAAGCAGACCTCGCAGGTGGGACAAGGAGGGTCCTGATTGCAGGATCTGCTTCCTTTATAGCCACTTTACTTCCTCACTTGGATGCCTGCCTGCAAACTGTCTGTAGGAGGCAGGCATGCACGTGACTGGGGAGGGTGTGTAGATTCCTGAGAGTGCTGGGTCCCTCTAAAAAAAATTTTTGTGGAGGGCCTGGCACAGTGTTGTGCTTAGCATCCAAACATTTACCTAAGGGACATTTCTGATTAAAAAAAAACAAACAAAAAACTTTTTTTTTTTTTTTTAACTTTTGGTGCCCTTATTATGCAATTACTGTTCACCCACTGTTCATGCTGTTTACTATTTATGACTTTCAGTTTTTTACTGCCAACAACGTATGGGATAAGTCGTGGCAGTAAAAGGGCTTAACTGCCAACGACGTGTCACATACGTTGTCGGCAGATCGAAGGATTGTTTGTAGTGATGACAGTAGGACTGGCTTACAAGCAGCAGACGCGATCGCATCGGGTCTGTGCTTGTTCCTGCTTCCTCCTTCCCCCCAGCGCCGGCCCACTGACTTCCTGCTCCCAGGACTGCAGTAGAAGGACAGAGCAGCGATCTGATCTTCAGGACAGGTAAGGCTGATTTTTTTTTTTTGCACTTACACACTTAAACACACACTTACATGCATTTATACACACTTACATACATTTACATATACTTACAGCACACAATTTAGCAGTTTTTTTCTTTTGTTTTTTTCATTTTTCACACTAATATACACTCATATACACACTTACACACTGTCACACAACTTTTACGCATGTATACACAAACACTTTTTGTTTTGTTTTTTTCACTTTACCACTTTGTTTTTAGTTTCTTTTCCATAAAAACTGTTTATTTTGACAGCGTGACTATTGGATCAGATATTCTAACCAGTAATTACACTGTTGTGTGACTTATTTTGTTGTTTCACTGATTTGCACAATTTTTGTGGTTTTATCGCATTTTTATCCCTGTATAAGTGTTCCTGATCTGTTTTTAGCATAGCTTTGCCATGTGTAACTTTGGTGTACAAAAATAACTTTACCTATTTAGAATTCATCAGAATGTGTACTTTCCAAAAATATATGGTTTTCTGGGGGTCTCTGTATAGTTAGGGGAAGCTTCGGCACATAATGCACTGACAGGGGGCTCTGTATGCAAAAGCTGAGCTGGCAGGCGAGAAATCCTTATGCGCTATTTTCATTTTGGGTTCAGTACATACCACAGACTTTGGTATATCTATACATATTTGGCATCAAACTGTTCAGTAAACCTTAGATGTTCCTATTTGGGGTGATTTGCCTTTGTACGCAATAAATTGTGTGAGATAAATGCGGCAAACTGCAACATTTTTAGGCGATTTTCTGAAATGTCATAGAAACCAATAACTTTAGGAAAGCTTTTATAAGGTTTTCTGGGGGTCTCTGTATAGTTAGGGGGTGTTTCGGCACATACCAGTGTATTATGTGCCGAAACACCCCCTAACCTGTAGGAGATAAGATACTATAGGAGAAATTTTGATAAAAACCAATAAATTTAGGAAAGCATTGCGACGTGATAGTTTGAAGTGAGAAATCTCCATAAAACTATATATACAGGTCCTTCTCAAAAAATTAGCATATTGTGATAAAGTTCATTATTTTCTGTAATGTACTGATAAACATTAGACTTTCATATATTTTAGATTCACTACACACAACTGAAGTAGTTCAAGCCTTTTATTGTTTTAATATTGATGATTGTGGCATACAGCTCATGAAAACCCAAAATTCCTATCTCAAAAAATTAGCATATCATGAAAAGGTTCTCTAAACGAGCTATTAACCTAATCATCTGAATCAACTAATTAACTCTAAACACCTGCAAAAGATTCCTGAGGCTTTTAAAAACTCCCAGTCTGGTTCATTACTCAAAACCGCAATCATGAGTAAGACTGCCGAACTGACTGCTGCCCAGAAGGCCATCATTGACACCCTCAAGCAAGAGGGTAAGACACAGAAAGAAATTTCTGAACGAATAGACTGTTCCCAGAGTGCTGTATCAAGGCACCTTAGTGGGAAGTCTGTGGGAAGGAAAAAGTGTGGCAGAAAACGCTGCGCAACGAGAAGAGGTGACCAGGCCCTGAGGAAGATTGTGGAGAAGGACCGATTCCAGACCTTGGGGGACCTGCGGAAGCAGTGGACTGAAATGGCGTGTGCAGGAAATGGGCTACAGGTGCCGCATTCCCCAGGTCAAGCCACTTCTGAACCAGAAACAGAGGCAGAAGCGCCTGACCTGGGCTACAGAGAAGCAGCACTGGACTGGTGCTCAGTGGTCCAAAGTACTTTTTTCGGATGAAAGCAAATTTTGCATGTCATTTGGAAATCAAGGTGCCAGAGTCTGGAGGAAGACTGGGGAGAGGGAAATGCCAAAATGCCTGCAGTCCAGTGTCAAGTATCCACAGTCAGTGATGGTCTGGGGTGCCATGTCAGCTGCTGGTGTTGGTCCACTGTGTTTTATCAAGGGCAGGGTCAATGCAGCTAGCTATCAGGAGATTTTGGAGCACTTCATGCTTCCATCTGCTGAAAAGCTTTATGGAGATGAAGATTTCATTTTTCAGCACAACCTGGCACCTGCTCACAGTGCCAAAACCACTGGGAAATGGTTTACTGACCATGGTATTACTGTGCTCAATTGGCCTGCCAACTCTCCTGACCTGAACCCCATAGAGAATCTGTGGGATATTGTGAAGAGAAAGTTGAGTGACACAAGACCCAACACTCTGGATGAGCTTAAGGCCGCTATCGAAGCATCCTGGGCCTCCATAACACCTCAGCAGTGCCACAGGCTGATTGCCTCCATGCCACGCCGCATTGAAGCAGTCATTTCTGCAAAAGGATTCCCGACCAAGTATTGAGTGCATAACTGAACATAATTATTTGAAGGTTGACTTTTTTTGTATTAAAAACACTTTTCTTTTATTGGTCGGATGAAATATGCTAATTTTTTGAGATAGGAATTTTGGGTTTTCATGAGCTGTATGCCAAAGTCATCAATATTAAAACAATAAAAGGCTTAAACTACTTCAGTTGTGTGTGATGAATCTAAAATATATGAAAGTCTAATGTTTATCAGTACATTACAGAAAATAATGAACTTTATCACAATATGCTAATTTTTTGAGAAGGACCTGTATTTGGTATTGGCATGTTCAGGAGACATGGGACAACGCTACAAAAAAGTACACTCACCCCAGAAAGCCATATATTTTTGGAAAGTACACATTCCCCCGAATCTAAAATGGGTACCCATGTCTTTCTACTCCAAAGTACCAAGTCGCAAAGCTTTCCTAAATTTGGCAATTTTGATAACATTTCCAAAAATTTTCTCAAAGCTTCCAGTTTGCAGTATCTTATCTCCCATGTATCATTTGGTACCAAGATAAAACACCCTGAATTTGAACGCCAGGGGTCCACTGAACAGTTTGATGTATAGGTTTATCTAAGTATGTGTGGCATGTAGGGGCCCCAATGCCCAATACCCCCATATGATCTATCATTTCTGTCATTTCAGCTTCTGCAAACTCAACACATTTACATCTTTATGTGGGATAAAGTTAGTAAAAAGTACACTCACCCCAGAAAGTCATATATTTTTGGAAAGTACACATTCCCCGAAATCTAAAATGGGTACCTATGGGGTCAAGAAGCTGAAGATTGCAGGAGGGAGACAGAAGACGCAGGCACAGCAACTGCAGTGAAGGATGAGTGAGTGGGCGGCACAGGAAAGGGAGGGGGGAGCGGAGGAAGGGAGGGAGAGAGCAGAAAAAGTCTGGCACGTAGAATCTACGTGCCTGACTTTTTCTATGGGGCCCCTGGGCAATCGAATGAAACAGCGACATTTGTTGGATGACCCCCAAAGTGGGAGGGACCACCAACAGCCAATCAAATTTCACCTATTGATTTTTATTGGTTTGATGCCAGAGTTCCCAAACTTTGCACAGTCAGTCACTGGATGACTACGCATTCAAGTTTTTTAAAAAAAACGCAACAGCCAATCAAATTTGACCCATTGACTTTTATTGGGAAAGGGATCAGCCTGAATGAAAATATGGGCGGAGCTGTTCACATCCAATCAGATTTTACCTATTGACTTGGTGGAAATCCAACCTGCTGCCATTCTCACAGTAATAACACCAGGGTCCCCAAACTTTGCAGGGTTAGGCACCAGGTAACTGTGGTTCAAGGTTAGAAAAAGTGGGCGGAGCCACCAACAGCCAATCTGACTTTACCTATTGACTTTTAATGGGGAAATTCAACCTGCTGCCATTCTCACAGTATTAACACCAGGGTCACTAGGGGAATTAACACCAGGGTCCCCAAACATTTCAGATTTCACCTATTGATTTTTATTGGTTTGTTGCCAGGGTTCCCAAACATTGCATAGTCAGTCACTGGGTGACTACGGATTTAAGGTTTTTTTGTATTTTTTTAAGTGGGTGGAGCCACCAACAGCCAATCACATTTCTTTCATTGTTTTCAGTGGGGAAATTTTAACTGCTGCCATTCTCACATGTTTAATGTCAGGGTCCCCAAACTTTGCACAGTTTGTCACTGGGTGATTATGTTCCAAGTTTAGAAAAGTGGGTGGGGCCAACAATAGCCAATCAGATTTCACCTATAGACTTCATATGTTTATATTTAAACTGCTGCCATTCTTTAAATATAAAATACTAAGGTCTCTAAACTTTGCAGAGCTAGTCACCAGGTAACTGCGGTTAGAAAAAGTGGGTGGAGCCACAAACAGGCAATCCGCTTTTAACTATTGATTTTCAATGGGGAAATTCAACCTGCTGCCATTCTCACAGTATTAACACCAGGGTCACTAGGGGACTGCATTTTTAGGTTTTAAAAAGTGGGTGGAGCCACCAACAGCCAATCAGACTTCACCTATTTAATTTTTTTGGTTTAAATTTAAAATGCTGCCTTTCTCACACTATTTATGTCAGGGTTACCAAACTTTGCACAATCAGTCACTGGATGACTACATATTCAGGGTTAGAACAAGTGGGTGGACCCACCAACAGCCAATCCATTTCCACCCATTAGATTTCATTGGTTTATATTTAATGCCATTATTTAAATATTAATTCCAGGGTTGTTAAAGTTTCCAGAGTTAGTCACTGGGCATTTGCCGTTCAAAGTTAGAAAAAACAGCCAATAACATTTCACCTATTTACTTTCAATGGTGAAGTGTAAAATGCTGTCAGTCTCACAATTTTTATGCCTGAGTCCCCAAAAGATGGTCACTTGGGGACTGCAGTTCAAAAATAGGAAAAATGGGCTGGGCCACTAACAGCCAATCAAATTTCATCCATTGAATTTTATTGGTTTAAATTTAAAATGCTGTGATTCTCACACTGTTTATGCCAGAGTGCCCACTATTTGTCACTGAGTGACTTTGACTCAAGGTTAGAAAAAGGGGGCAGGGTCACCAACCGCTAATCACAATTCACCTATTGACTTTTATTGGTTTAAATTTTAACTGCTGCCATTCTTTAACTATTAATCCTAGGGTCACTAAACTTTGCAGAGTTTGGGTAACTGCAGGTCCAGGTTAGAAAAAGGGGGTGGAGCCACCAACCACCAATCAGATGTCAATTTAAATTGCTGCCATTCAGACACTATTAAAACCAGGGTCCCCAAACTTTGCACAGTGGTTTTTACTATATAACTGTGGTCCAAGGTTAGATAAAGTGGGCAGAGCCCATTCAGTGACTTTGTTTTTTAGCCCATCATGAAGTTTGTTCTCAAACTTCCCTTTCTAGTTATTATTATTCTTCGCGCCCCCCATTTTCTAAACACTACTCCTCCTCCAACACCCAAACTCTCCACACTTCTTTGCCCTATAGCGGAGCAGGTTGCTTGTGCTTTTCTAAGCGATCCCGATCTTTTTGTGGTGCCCCTCCGAACACCCCAATTTTTCCTTTGACTTTGATAGGGAAGATTTTCAAACTGCTGCCCCTCTTACAGCTTTGAAGCTACAGCCCCCAAACTTGAATAACATAATAATAGGGTCATCCCGAATGAAACAGCGACATTTGTTAGATGACCGCAAAGTGGGAGGGGCTTTGGGGAAATTGAAACTGCCAATTTTTACAGCTTTGAGGCTACACTCCCCAAACTTGAATCTCATAGTTATGGGGTCAGCCTGAATGAAAATATGATGATTGCTGGATGCCCAAAAGTGGGCGGAGCTGTGAACATCCAATCAGATTTTACCTATTGATTCGGCGGAAATTCAACCTGCTGCCAGTCTCTCAGTAATTACACCAGGGTCCCCAAACTTTTTACACTTGGTCACTAGGGGACTGCAGTTTCAGTTTTGAAAAGTGGGCTGAGCCACCAACAGCCAATCAAACTTCACCTATTGATTTTTATTGGTTTGATGCCAGAGTTTCCAAACTTTGCACAGTCAGTAACTGGGTGACTACGCATTCAAGTTTTTTAAAAAAAAAATGCAAAATGGGAAGTGCCAACAACAGCCAATCAAATTTTACCCATTGACTTTTATTATGGGGAAATTCAACCTGCTGCCATTCTCACAGAATTAACACCAGGGTCCCCAAACTTTTCACAGTTGACCACTAGAGGACTGCAGGTTTAGTTTTGAAAAACTAGGTGGAAGCCGCCAACAGCCAATCAGATTTCACCTATTGAATTTTATTGGTTTGATGCCAGGGTTCGCAAACTTTGCAGTCAGTCACTTCATGACTTTGTACTCAAGGTTAGAAAAAGTGGGTGGGGCCACCAAAAGCCAATCACATTTCTTTCATTGTTCAGTGGGGAAATTTTAACTGCTGCCATTCTCACATGTTTAATGTCAGGGTCCCCAAACTTTGCACAGTTTGTAACTGGGTGACTATGGTCCAAGTTTAGAAAAGTGGGTGGGGCCAACAACAGCCAATCAGATTTCATCCATTGATATTTATTGGTTTAAATTTAAAATGCTGCCTTTCTTACACTATTTATGCCAGGGTGCCCACTGTTTGTCACTGAGTGACCTCGACTCAAGGTTAGAAAAAGGGGGCACACCAACCAACCACCAATCACAATTCACCTATTGACTTTTAATCTGACATCTTTATTCTTTCTGATCCCTACTCGTTGTACTAGCAATTCTACAGGGCCATCCCATATAAAGAAAATATTGTCTATATAGCGCCTATAAAAGGCATCACATTTCCTGAACAGATCATTACCATATATGTTGGAACATTCAAATTCCCACATATATGCATTTGTATATGAGGGCACCACTCGTGACCCCATTGCTTTGCCTGTGCGTTGAATATAGAATTGCTTTTCAAATTTGAAGTAATTTTTGTACAGAATGAACTCCAATAATGTCAATGTAAACTCAATGGGAGGGCCCTTGTAGTTTGTATTTTCAATAATCAATTTAACAGCTGATAGTTCTGCCCCATGGGGTATACATGTATACAGATTTTGTACATCCATGGTAACCAGTATCACCTCACCTAAAGGTACAGTAATACTTTTGATCAGTTTTAAAAAATAATTTATATCCTTTACATAACCGTTGATTGCCTTTACACAGGGCTGTAACAAAAAGTCAACCAATTCTCTCATTGAGAGACCCCTTAGATCAGCACTGTCCAACTTCTGGGGTACCGAGGGCCGGAATTTTCTGGCCAAGAGGGTAGAGGGCTGATAATGGAAGCCAGTTTGACCACTCCCCCTTTTCAAACTGCACCCACTTAAAACCACACCCATGTTATCACAAGAGCTTTTAAGACTATACCCACATTAATGGTAATAGTGCAGCAAAACCCCAAATGGTTGGCACTCACTCTAGGGATATCACCCTTCATTCATATGTGAAAGAATTATATTATGTCATATTAAAGGAAATGTAACACCAAAAAATGAAAGAGCTTTAAAGTAATAAAAATATAATGCACTGTTGCCCTGCACTGGTAAAACTGGTGTGTTTGCTACAGTAATACTACTATAATTTATATAATAAGCTGCTGTGTAGCCATGGGGGCAGCCATTCAAGCTGGGAAAAAGGAGAAAAGGCAGAGGTTACATAGCAGATAACAGATAAGTTCTGTAGAATACAATAGTGTTTTATCTGTTATCTGCTATGTGCCTGTGCCTTTTCTCCTTTGAATGGCTGCCTCCATGGCTACATAGTAGCTTATTTATATAAATTATAGTAGACTTTCTGAAGTAAACACACAACTTTTACCAGTGCAGGGCAGCAGCACATTATATTTTAGTTACTTTTATACACTTTCATTTTTTGGTGTTACTGTTCCTTTAAGACACAACCTTAAATCCCTATGCCTCCTCTTCCCCTGTGGATAGCACAGCAACCCCCAGCACATAACTACACATCTTAGGGACCATATAATGACTATTTTCAAATGCTAACAAACTCCCAGAACAAACCCCTGCCAGGTTCACCTCCCACAGGCAGCATAGGGTAGGGAGAGTATGGCACACACAAGCAGCATAGGACAGGGAGAGTATGGCACACACAGGCAGGGTAGGGCAGGCAGAGTATGGAACACACAGGCAGCATAGGGCAGGGGGAGTATGGCACACACAGGCAGTACTCTATGCTGCTTGTGTGTGCCATGCTCTGCCTGCCCTACCCTTCCTGTGTGTTTCATACTCTGCCTGCCCTACCCTGCCTGTATGTGCCATACTCTATCTGCCCTATGCTGCCTGTGTGTATGGCACACACAGACAGCATACACTGACACAATGCTGAGTCTGAGGTGTGAACAGGTGAACAATGTGGGTGTTTACAGCCTGAGCCTCAGGTGTTAACAATGCAGAGATTAAAAGGTGTGAACAGTATAGGAGATTACATATTTAAACAATACAGGGGTATTACAGCCTGAAAATGAGGTGTGAACAACACAGAGGGCCATTTAATCTCAGTACTGATATCATTTAAAGTGGACCTGTCACCCAGACATAAAAAGCTGTATAATAAAAGCCCTTTTCAAATTAAACAGGAAACCCAAAATCATTTTTTTTATTACCACATCCATACCCATTATAAAGGCAATTAAAAATCCCAGCTGTCAATCATATATTGCCTGCACCGCCTCTATGCCTTAGGCATAGGGGTGGGGCAGAGAGTTACTTTCACTTTCAATTCAGAACTTATTAGATTTTGCTGCCCTCCTCACATTCCCCCTCCCTCCTCACCATGTAATTTTGTAACCAGTGCATGGACATGGGCATTAGGTCCCCCCATACTGGCAAAGAAACAAGATTTTGGCAGGATGCAATGCCTGCTTTGATAACAGTGTCCACAAAATGGTACCTGCCTGCTTGCTGCAATTGTGAATTCCAAGGCTGAAGAAAATAAGATTAAAATAATTTATATAGTGTAAGTAAAGTTTATTTTGCTTGACAAACACAATAGAAATCAATTTGGAATTATTTCTTAAGGTGACAGGTCCCCTTTAAAGCTTCCACAATGGTAAGCCATCAAAGCAGCCAGACAGGTGGGGGACCACAGAGAGGGGGGTCTCGGCCCACGGCCACTAGTTGGACAGCCCTGCCTTAGATGATATAATTGGTGAATATTACACTTTTAATAATTCTATTTTTAATATTGCACTTTTAAGAATTTATACTGTATGGTAACTATGTTATTACACTATTGTGTAATATTCAATATTTTTTTAATTAAGCACTTATTTTATGATGTAACAATTTATAATTATTTATGATGATATAATATGCACTGTTGATGGTCAGAGATTGGCCCATTTGAATTTGCACATTCACAAGAAAATTGGATAATTGCATAATGGTCTGTTGATATAAGAGTGTATTTAAGGTTGGTTTGAACACTATTGTTTTATCCTTGAGAAAGGTCCTATTGAGGACCGAAACGTTGGATTCTTTTAAACAATATGTCTACAATAAACTTATGATGTTTTTAAAGGGTGTGCCGGTCACAGAATATTTATTGCTGAATACTCAAAATTTGGCTGTTCACCCTGCAAAGTTATAAAGACTGAAATATATGTATATAAATAAACATGCAAAATACAAAACGCTGAATCTAAATAAAATATATGACCGATATTTACAAAGATAATAACAAATATGGGTCCACCAAATTCATTTGAATGGAAGGGAGTAAAAGCGCTGATTTACATACAAAGCAGTCAATAACCAATACAAGATGCAAAGAGCGCCCTGCCCATATAATAATAATGTGATATAATATGTATGGTTTAAAAAGCTATCAAACTTGACATTTTTATTTTTCCCTGGTCCAAGGTATTGACTGGGCTCCTGACAGCAATCGCATTGTAACCTGTGGTACGGATCGTAATGCCTATGTGTGGACTCTAAGAAACAATGTGTGGAAACCGACACTGGTCATTCTCAGGATTAACCGTGCTGCACGTTGTGTAAAGTGGTCACCTAAGGAGAACAAGTTTGCAGTGGGCAGTGGATCCAGGCTAATTTCCATCTGCTACTTCGAGCAGGAAAATGATTGGTAACTGTAGAAAAATATAGAGTAACTAGATTTATTTAAAAGTAAGCTTTATCTTAGGTGCATTTTTCAGGACAATTGTTCAGGCAAGGGCATTTTACCTTTGCATTTTACCCGTTACCTTTTTTAACAGCCCAAATGTGGCTTCTATTGTTCCCCCTTTGAGACTAACGTGCAAGCTTGCATGCATTTTCAGCTCATTATTATAGGTGCTTGTGGAAGGGATTATGGCCATCCGTATTTTATGCGTGTGAAAAGCGTAGTAGAGTTGAGGTAAAAACATTTTTATGCCATGTATCCTTAAGGTGACCATACATGGGCATATTTAAGCTGCCAATTCTCAAGTCATTCAGACCAATTTGGTAGCATACCTGCTCGTGTCTGGAGATTCTTAATGGGCTTTCCCGACCAATATCAGGGCAAAAATTGGTCAATTTGTCAATCAGGCATCGCTGTCGGATCGGGGACCGCATTGGCTCATTCATTCAGCCCTTTCTTCAATAGCTCCTATATCTATCATTTTAATTTGATTGTTTGGCCCTAGGGCCAAATGATCGAGTTAGCCTGATATCGCCATATTGGGAGAAAGATTTGTTAGTTGGCGAGATCAGCAAATGAGCAGATCTTTCCCCTATATGCCCACCTAAAGTGGGAGATATCAGGCTAATTTGATCATTTGGCCTTAGATAGGAGGAAGGAGTGGTTGGCGTGAGGACCACATCACTGAGCCAATGTGGTCTGACTAAAAAAATCTGACTAAAAAAATGAAACCTGTTGGATTGACACCTGTGATTTTCACACAGATATGAGTCAGGTAGGGCCATCGGGGGTCCCCTTAGGTAAGCTGCCGAAAGGACATTTATTATACAGATTTTTATCTCTGGGTGACAGGTACCAACTACTACTTACCTGAAGAAGCCACGGCATGAGCAGTGAAACAGTTTCAGGAGTACTCCATTCAGTTGTTTAAGGGCAATGACACATGGGGAGATTTGTTGCCCCCGTAAAAAAATAGTGGGTAACAAATCTCTCCTAAAATGCCTTGCCCTTTACTAACCTTGCAATCGACACAATATATTATGCTTACTTACAATTCGGCTTTAAGAGCAGAGAAATGCCTGCTTTTGCATTTTCCTATGATTAAGAGCCGAATCGCGGTGAGTAATGTAATTTACTTACAGCGATTCCAATGTTAGCATAGGATAAGGCTTTTTAGGGAGATTTGTCACCTGTGGTAGGGTTTTTTTTTTTCTTTTTTTAAACACGGGTAACATATCTCCCTGTGTGTCATTGTCCTTAGACTTCTCTCCAATAGATTCTACCTTATGTATCTGCCAGTACAAAGAGTTTAGGGAGAGCATTCCACATCTTATCCAATCTCACTGTAAAACCATTTAGCACCTAAATTAAAAAATGAATCCTCTGTTTTTATAATCTCAGTGGATGCCGCTGTATCTTCTTGATGATCTACTGATGAATAAAGTAATTTAGTCTATTGTCCTCTTGCATATTTATTAATACAGTTTTTATTGTTTCAATGTAGGTGGGTGTGTAAGCACATCAAGAAACCAATACGCTCAACGGTCCTGAGTCTGGATTGGCATCCAAACAATGTTCTTCTGGCAGCTGGGTCCAGTGATTTTAAGAGCAGGTATGACTGTGCTGAAGCACCTATGCAAAATTAAAATATACTCTAGGGTTGATTCCCTATAAAGAAGGAAGTTTTGGATACAAAGAATCAGAAGCTGATTTGAAGCCAAGGGAAGATGCTTGTTGATGTATAGAGATGCAAATTCTTGATTGTTTAGACAGCGTAATAATCAGAAGCTGGGTACACAAAAAAAAACATTCCCATAAAATAGGAATACATTTCTGCCATATCTAGTATGTCCAGATGCTAGAGAAAAAGTTTCAATATCTGATTATTCTTAGGCTAATGCCCCATGGAGAGGTTAATTGCCCTCAATAAATCAAAGATGATCAGCAATCATTACATACTCTATTGGCTTGCTTGCATGTTAAATAATGATGTACCCTATTGCACAATGTTGAAGAATATGTTGGTGCTTTGTAAATAAATGTAGTAAAATGTAGTAGTAATAATTGTAAACAAGGGAAAATGCAGACCTGAAATTCTTACTATGGTTATATAGTTTTATCCTTATAGTACCCCTGCTGCTCTAGAAAGAAAAAAAAAATGTGCATACACGTTGGTCACAAGTGCTTGGGGAAATGTCCTTGAAATGGGCAGCATTTCATTTGAAAAAATAGTAACATTAGGTTTATTTAAAAAAACAAAAACAAAAACAAAATGCAGTTAGTGGTTTGCTTGAACATGTTAAAGGAGAAGGAAAGGCTAAGCCAAAATTTTAGGCATCCCCAAGTGACTTTAATTGCTTACCTTTTACCCCAGGCTGGTGCCCCTGTTAGGAGAAAACCGCACTAGCCCAGGGTAGCTGCAGCGAGCGGTTCCCCCTCCGTGTTCATGCATGAGAGTGAAAAGCCGAACTCTAACAAAAAAGTCGGCTTTTCACTCTACTGCGCATGCCCAGGGATTTCGCCGCAGAAGAAACACGGAAGGAGGAAGCGCTTGCTACAGGTACCCCGGGCTGGTGCGGTTTTCTCCTAACAGGGGCACCAGCCCAGTGTACAAGGTAAGTGCTTAAAGTCACTTGGGGGTGCCTAACATTTTGGAACCCCCAAGTGACTTAGCCTTTCCTTCTCCTTTTAAGGTAAAGGTATAGCCGTGATCTGAAAAACTGAACATGAAAACTGATGTTTCATCTTCTCTTATGTTGAAAAGTTGGTAGCTGTGACCTGCATAGGTCAACAACCTTTCCTCCCAACTTCTCTAAACTGGGCTTTACTGTGGAATTACTTCAAGCCTTGGTAACCTTTATAAAACTCAATTTTTTTTGTATAGGCATTCCTTAAACTGGTCTGAATGTACACAACAGCTGATCAACAGGCCTGTCCAGAAAGCTGCATCACAAAGATCTTACACATATGGAGTTATTCTGACATGTATCTTCAATATTTCCCCTTAGGATCTTTTCAGCTTATATCAAAGAAGTCGAAGAACGCCCTGCCCCTACTCCATGGGGCTCCAAAATGCCTTTTGGAGAGTTGATGTTTGAGTCTAGCAGCAGCTGTGGGTGGGTGCATAGTGTCTGCTTTTCCCATAGTGGAGACCGCATGGCTTGGGTGAGCCATGATAGCACGATTTGCATTGCTGATGCCCCCAAGAAGATGAGGTAAGTTAAAAGTGATGTTAAAAGTGAAAGTTCGGCAACAAACAATTCCCAACATGACAAATGAACAATGGGACGAGACTATTGATGTGCTATATACCGATCTGATCTCTCTTCGCGACAGATTAATACAATACAAGTTCATTCACCAATTATATATTACCCCCCTCAAACTGCAAAAAATAGGACGCAACCCTGAGGCCACATGCCCCAGATGCCACAAAACAGGGTCCTCCTTCCTACATCTAACCTGGGACTGTCCACTAATCCTAAAATACTGGTCTAAGGTAACTAAATACATGGCAGACAACCTGGGGCTTCCCAACCTATGCACGCCAGAGATATGCCTGTTAGCCCAGATCAAAGATCTCGTGCCACTCAATAAAACTATATCCCTATACCGAACCATCCTATACTACGCCAGGAAAGTAGTAATACTAAATTGGTTGGGCACCAATGCACCCTCAGTGAAAACATGGCAAACTCTCATTAATGCAGCTCTACCCTCTATTAGACTCACTTATGAAGCCCGTGGGTGCCCCTTGAAATTTGAGAGAATCTGGTCCCCATGGTTGGAACTAAACCCTGGTATACCCGATGGGACATGAAAATCCCAGCCAACCAACCCTCATACCTCGCATGGATGCTATGTTAACTCTGCTTAATATATTTACTGCAATATTTTACCTATTTTTGTGTTAAAAAACAATGAAAATGAAACTTTAAAAAAAAAAAAAAAAAATGGGAAAGTTCAACTTTGGCACGTAAATTAATATTGATTTGATGGGCATAAACACTATCTGCCAAATGTAAATGTATTTTTTTTTTTTTTACGTGATTCCACAAATTGAAAGAATATCTATATCTTTTTACAGGCAGCAGTTTCCTAACCAAATATAAAAATCTGCACCACTACAAAATAGTAAAAATGTATACATTTTGTTACATGTAGGCTTTGTACATGGGGTTTATTTTAATGGAGTTCAATAAAATGTATAAATTTTAACTTTTTTGTAGTGATGCGGATTTATATATTTGGTAGTCGTTCCCCTCCTTGGCCACTAGAGGGTTTAATTTGCGCCTAAAAAACTTGGATCTATATTTACAATAATGACTATCCTATATTTGGCTTTTGAAATCAGCAGTTTCACAACCCATCAAAGCTGAAGCCACATGGGGCGAAGTCCTAGGGCAGTGACACACAGGGAGATTAGTCGCTGCATGACAAATCTCCCCGCAATGCCATCCCACCGGCTAGAATGTAAATCGCAGGTGGGATGGCATACGCGGCTCTGCGATTTGCCTAAGTCACCCGAAGTTTCCTCTCAAGGCAACTTTGGCAAATCACGGCACCGTGTATGCCTTCCCACCAGCGATTTACATTCTAGCCGGTGGGATGGTATGGCAGGGAGGTTTGTCACAGCACAACTAATCTCCCTGTGTACCCCTGCTCTTAGCCCAATGGTTCAAAAATCTTATTGTGCCTGCACCTGGAGCCAATGCAGCCTGGGTGCAGGTACACTTAGCGGAGTTTGTCGAAAAACTGATTATGTGCATAGTTAAGTAATAAATTCTGTCTTGAAGCCACACAGGGCAGGTCCTCAGCCAGCGCTAATGTCAAACAATAATAAATTTATATTTATTTCTGGAAGTTTGGATAGTGTCTCATAGTGCCTCATTTTCTTTATACTCCTCCACTTTTTGATATAAGCTCTTTCAGAGTATTTTTTCTCTTTAAGAGAATACAATTTGCTTGTGTCATTATAAACAGTAACAAAAAATAGCTGGCATGCTTCTAACAGTATGGAAAAAAATGTATCTGATGCAGAGGAGAAAATAAGAATGGAAACAAATGTCTCAACACTTATAGACACTTGTAGACTTAAAGACTTGGAGACATTTTATATAAAGTTCATATTCAGTTATAATATTCATCCTCCCTCAAAATGTGAAATGATGCAGAAAGAAAGATTTTGAAAGCATTTTACCTCCTAAAACTCATATGAGAGCTGCATAGACAACCTATCTAATCAGAAGCCAGAGCGAAATGAAAGAAGAATGTCTCTTCAGTCTCCCACAGGAAGTAGTCACAGCATTGACTGACAGGTTTTACTTTACAGTAGCAGGGAAAAAGACTGCCTGTGACATTGCAAAGCCCCACCCACCCTTTGCATAGTCACTGCACTTTAAGTAGTATAGTAACATAGTAAATTAGGTTGAAAAAAGACGTACGTCCATCACGTTCAACCATAATGCCTAACTTCTAGAAGGCAAAAAAAAAAAACCCAATCTGAAGCCTCTCAAATTTGGGGAAAAAATTCTTTCCTGTCTCCAAGATGGCAATCGGACCAGTCCCTGGATCAACTTCTAATAAGAGCTATCTCCCATAACACTGTATTCCCTCACTTGCTAAGAAGCCATCCAGCCCCTTCTTAAAGCTATGTAATGTATTAGCCAATATGACTGATTCAAGGAGGGAATTCCACAACTTCAGAGCTCTCACAGTAAAAAAAATCCTTTCCGAATATTTAAACGGAACCTCCCTTCTTCTAAACGGGTTGTGTGCCCTCGTTTCTCTTGGAAGGACCTACTGGTAAATAAGGCATTAGAGAGGTTATTATATGGTCCCCTTGAAGAGTCTAAACTGGAAGCTTGCAAAAGGGCTGGGTAGTGCACAGTTTTCAAGCAGTTATGGACATATTTGAACCCAAAGGTATTAAAATAAGAGCACTTATTTTTAAGTGGTTTAGTGCATTGTAAAAATTTATGGTATATGTCCCCTTTAAGGTGGTCATATCCATCCAATTTGCCAGTGAGCCAAAAAGATACTGTACATTTTGTTGTTTGTTTTGTCCCTTCTGTTCAGTTCATTTTGGTCAACAGCCTGAACCATCAGAACAGCAGGGTGTCAGAATGAGCTGCGGCTTCTCCATTTCCATCATGTTCTATGCTTCCCCTGACATAGAGGCGATGCAGCAACAGGCAGACAGACAGGCAAAAGAATGTTGCAACCAGTTAAATACTGTACTATGATAGTCAGTGGAAATGATTGCATCTATGATGGATGGCAATGATGATGGGTTCTGTTAGAAATGTCACAGTCCACCATACCTAATTTAGTAAAGATTTGGAAGCTTCTTCATATACATTTTGTGAATTTTACATGTATATTTATGGTTGATCAAGCCTCCAGTTAGGAGCAGATTTATCTCTAACATTAGAGGTTACCATAGAAATAGTCACCTTCTTTAGAAGTGCTTTTATTAATGGGTGAAAATTAGAGTTCACCATTAGATAAATACATCTTTCCCTAAGTGTCCCTTTTAAACTGAAGAGTTGGATTTGGCATTTGCAGTTTATCTTAAAGGCCCCCATACACGGGCCGATAGAAGCTGCCGATATCGGTCCCTTTGACCGACTCGGCAGCTTATTGCCCCGTGTAGGGGCAGAAACGAGGGGCCTGGCCGACCGATATCTGGCCTGAAATTGGCCAGATATCGATCGGCCAGGTTAGAAAATTCAGTCGGATTGGGGACCGCATCGGCTTGTTGATGCGGTCCCCGAACCGACTGACCCATTGCTGCTGTTAGAATTCGATCGTTTGGCCCCAGGGCCAAACGATCGAATTCGTCTACATGTTACCCGATATCGCCCACCCGTAGGTGGGGATATCGGGTAAAGATCCGCTCACTTGGCGACATCCTAGCGGATCTGCCCGTGTATGGGCAGCTTTACAAAGATGATATTTAAAAATGCAAGTAAAAGACTGTATAGACCGCTGTAAAAATTGTTGATTAAAATATGACAACAAAGAAGCCACAATCTAAATACAGAGAAAAAAGCAAAATAAATATATATATATATATATATATAGTTATATAGTTTTATATATATATATATATATATCGTTATATAGTTATATAATATAGTAATATAAATATCAGGGTTGTAAACTGAGTTACTTGATTGTGTGGCATTACATTGTCCATTAGTCCTAGCAGGTAGACCTCCAGGAGGTCATAAGCGGTAAAACTGTGTTTACAGCTTAGGTCTTGTTTGATCTTGGTTGTTTGATAGATTTGTAATAGCTCACTTTAGGAGTGAGAGTTGGATCTAGAGAGCTGTAAAAATTGTTGATTAAAATATGACAACAAAGAAGCCACAATCGAAATACACAGAAAAAAATAAATATATATATTTATAATATATAATATAATATAATATGCCAAATCGGTTAAAAAGCTTAATTTTTTGTTGTCTTCTAGAGTCACCACCTCGATTACAGACACTTTGCCGCTCTTGTGTTTGACCTTTATCACTGAGAACAGCCTGGTGGCTGCTGTAAGTAAATCTGTTCCAAGGTCCAGAACTGTCTGCACAAGGGGTTTATAATGAGAATAAAGCAGATTCATGGGGCTCCAAAATTCCTTTTGGGGAGTTGATGTTTGAGTCCAGCAGCAGCTGTGGGTGGGTACATAGTGTCTGCTTTTCCCATAGTGGAGACCGCATGGCTTGGGTGAGCCATGGTAGCAAGATTTGCATTGCTGATGCCCCCAAGAAGATGAGGTAAGTTATGTGAAAGTTCAACTTTGGCACATACATTAATATTGATGTAACATTAATTATTAATATTAGTATTTTTGACATTGTCATTTGATGGGCATAAACACTATCTGCCAAATGTAAATGTATTTTTTTTTTTTACGTGTTTCCACAAATTGAAAGGATATCTATATCTTTTTACAGGCAGCAGTTTCCTAACCAAATATATAAATCTGCACCACTACAAAAAAGTAAAAATGTATAAATTTTATTACATATAGGCTTTGTACATGGGGTTTATTTTAATGGAGTGTAAAAAAAATGTATACATTTTTACTTTTTTGTAGTTATGCGGATTTATATATTTGGTAGTCGATCCCCTCCTTTGGCCACTAGAGGGTTTAATTTGCACCTAAAAAACTTGGATCTATATTTACAATAATGACTATCCTATATATGGCTTTTGAAGTGAGCAGTTTCCCACTGCCACATGGGGTGAAGTCTTAGGGCAGTGACACACATACCTGTACTATGATAGTGGAAATGATTGCATCTATGATGGATGGCACTGATGATGATGTCACAGTCCACCATATTTAATTCTGTAAAGATTTGGAAGCTTCTTCATATACATTTTACGAATTTTACAAAATGTATATTTATGGTTGATCAAGTCTCCAGTTAGGAGCATATTTATCTGTAACATTAGAGGTTACCACAGAAATGGTCACCTTCTTTAGAAGTGCAAAATGGTGAAAATTAGATTTCACCATTAGATAAATTTTCCCTAAGTGTCCCTTTTAAATTGAAGAGTGGGATTTGGCATTTGCAGTTTATCTTAACAGAGATGATATTTAAAAATGCAAGTAAAAGACTGTATAGACAGCTGTAAAAATTATTGATTAAAATATGACAACAAAGAAGCCACAATCTAAAGCAAAAATAAAATAAAAGCAAAATAAATTAAATATATATATATATATATAATTATTTTTTTTTTAATTTATATAATATAGTAATAATATAAATATCAGGGTTCTAAACGGAGTTACTTGATTGTGTGGCATTACATTGTCCTAGCAGGTAGACACGTCCAGAAGGTCATATGCGGGAAAACTGTGTTTACAGCTTAGGTCTTGTTTGATCTCGGTTGTTTGATAGATTTGTAATAGCTCACTTTAGGAGTGAGAGTTGGATTTGGGGTATTAGAGACAGCCTGATGGGTGGATAGGGTAGGGATTGAAGACCCAGGGGTATATGTGTTCCCGTCTAGGTTACACTTGAAGGGCCTGATGCTTGGGGTTGGACATTTTCAGGTAGACTATTTGCAGACTAATTACTGGCCCCTGAAGGGCAAACATTTCTAGATACTATTGTTTTCTATTACTGCATCATCTGTCTATTCTCAAAGAGATCTGTTCTGCATTCTTGTAAATAAAAAGTTATCAGTTGTTTTTCAAATCATCTTCCAAGTGGTTATTAAGGGGAAAGGATGCAATAGATTTTGGTAATTGTTAAATACAAATGGTCTAGAAATGGTCACCTTTATGGGGGAATTCTTAGATTACAGGTACTGCTACACATTTAACTCGACAATGGTGACATAAGGCAAATGGGTAAAAGCAAATACAGTATTAGGGGACAATCAGAGCAATCACAATGTTCTTAACAACATATAATTGGTGTTTTGTTTTTTTTTTGTTTTTTTTTAAACTCTTCCTCTCAAACTAGATTATGTTGGGGAATTAGATGATTGACCAAAAACCAATTATCCATATTTTTGTTAGCTTTTTTAATATTATTAATGAGATCATGGTTACCAGGGGTGCTGTGGCCATGAGTTGATAAACTAACCTCAGCAGCAGCCCCTGAGTTACCAGGGGTGGCAAAAAACAAAACTTTGGGTCTGCTAGTGGGGAAGGCGCAATTGGGCTTTCCTTCTATGAGCATCAGGCTGTTTCTAAATACCCCGAATGCAGTCAGCCTAATCTCTGTTTGTAAGAGTAGATTGTAATAATCTTTAGCACAATATGATGCAATTCCTTTAACAATTTTTTTTTGGCAGGGCCATGACTGCTATCCAGTACTTTACTCTTATGTTGAAGCTCAGGGGACTTTGAGTTTTGGGGGAAAACTTGATATCCCCAAGCAGAGTTCCCAGAGAGGGATGACTGCACGAGAGAGATTTCAAAACCTGGACAAGAAGGCCAGCTCTGATACCAACAACGTTACCCTGGACTCCTTACACAAGAACAGCATCAGGCAAGGACGCGCACACAAATGCTAGCACTTAAATTACTAGATGCACCCAAGTACTCTAATGCTAACTATCCCCTGAATTTGATTTAGTACATGGCCTATGTACCTAGAAAGCTTTCAAAATTATTTGCTACAGGCTCTTTGCCAGGGATGGGCTGCACCTCAATGATGATGGGGCAGCTGCTTTGGGGGAAAAGATGGCTAGAGGGTTGGAGGAGATTTTAAACTAGGAGTGGGGGGGGGTGCAGCAGGTAATTCTGTGGTAGACAGGATAGATGAGGTAGTGGGCATAGTAAGGGAAAATGGGGGAGGAGACTTGCTTCGGGATACTGATAATGGCAGGGAGGCCCATAAGTTGTTTACACGTCATTCTCACGCCGGAACCAGTATTAAATGTATGTTTACCAATGCAAGAAGTCTGACTGGTAAAATGGGAGAGCTGGAGGTACTGGCATTGTAGCGGTTGAACGAGTCACATGACTGGGCAGTTAATATTGGGGGTTATACATTGTTTCGGAGGGACAGGGGCAATAGAATTGGAGGAGGAGTGTGTATTTACGTTAAGCAAGAATTAAAAGCAAATATTAAAGAGGAAGCAATGGGGGTAACAGAGGGAGCTGAATCCTTATGGGTTGAGCTTCTCACAGATAGTAAAGAATCTACCAAACTAATTGTAGGGGTATGCTATAGACCCCCTAATGTAAGTGAGGAGGAGGAGGCTCAGCTGCTGTTGCAAATATCACCTGCTAGTTTGGGGCAGGTGATAATAATGGGGGATTTTAATTATCCTGATATTGACTGGAGCCATAGTACTGCCAGGACAGTAAATGGGAACAAGTTTATAAACTTGCTGCATGACAACGTTATGTCACAGGTTGTTGAGGAGCCAACCAGGAACCATGCTATATTGGATCTAGTGTTCTCTAATGGCCCAGAGTGTATAGCAAATGTGCAAGTGGTTGAACCCCTGGGTAATAGTGACCATAATGTTATTTCATTTGATGTTTGTGCAGGAAACAAATTTACACGGGGCAACAAAGACAATGAATTTTAGGAAGGCAAATTTTAGCTCCTTAAGGGCAGCGCTTCAGGGCATAGATTGGGGCATTATGTTTTCTGATAAAAACACAGAACAGAAATGGTTGTCATTTAAAATGATATTAAATCATTACTATTCGCAATTTATTCCTTTAATAAGAAAAAGTAGAAGTGTTAAGAATCACCCTATGTGGCTTAACTCTGAGGTAAAGAAGTTAATAGGGAAAAAAAGGAAAGCTTTTAAGAAATATAAGTCAGAGGGGACAGTAGCTGCGTTTAATGAATATAAACACTATAACAAGTGTTGTAAAACAGCAATCCAGAAGGCAAAGATAGAAAATGAGGAGCGCATTGCGGCAGAGGCCAAGACTAACCCCAAAAAGTTTTTTAAGTATATTAATAGTAAAAAGATGCAGGTTGAGGATGTGGCCCCATTGAGTTATAGTAACAATATGGTTTTAAATGACAACCATTTCTGCTCTGTGTTTTTATCAGAAAACATAATGCCCCAATCTATGCCCTGAAGCGCTGCCCTTAAGGAGCTAAAATTTGCCTTCCTAAAATTCATTGTCTTTGTTGCCCCGTGTAAATTTGTTTCCTGCACCAAACATCAAATGAAATAACATTATGGTCACTATTACCCAGGGGTTCAACCACTTGCACATTTGCTATACACTCTGGGCCATTAGAGAACACTAGATCCAATATAGCATGGTTCCTGGTTGGCTCCTCAACAACCTGTGACATAAAGGTGTCATGCAGCAAGTTTATAAACTTGTTCCCATTTACTGTCCTGGCAGTACTATGTACATTTTCCCTAAACACACACTAGTAAGTAAGTAAGTTGGGTTGAAAAAAGACATACGTCCATCACGTTCAACCATAATGCCTATATATAACCTGCCTAACTACTAGTTGATCCAGAGGAAGGCAAAAAACCCCATCTGAAGCCTCTCTAATTTGCAGCAGAGGGGAAAAAATTCCTTCCTGACTCCAAGATGGCAATCGGACCAATCCCTGGATCAACTTGTACTAAGAGCTATCTCCCATACCCCTGTATTCCCTCACTTGTACGGAGAGCTATCTCCCATAACCCTGTATTCCCTCACTTGCTAAGAATCCATCCAACCCCTTCTTAAATCTCTAGCGCCAATAATATAGAATGCGCTCATTCCAATTTTTATTACTTAAAATGAACTTATTCTCAAACATATGCATGAACGCATTCGCATATATAGGCGCCATGTTCGCACCCATTGTACAGCCCATCAGCTGTACATAGTACTGTTCATAATATACAAAGTAATTTTTAGTTAATATTAATTCCAACGCATCACATGCAAAATTAATTTCATGCGTTTTAAGATTTAACTTAGTTAGATAATATCGAATGCATTCAATGCCTTCAGCATGTGGAATGGTGGAATACAGATCACAGACGACGTCAAGGGAACATATCAAAACTTTTGTTTCTGGTAATTTTACCTCAGTGAGTTTATTAAAAAAATCTGTGGTGTCAGACAGATACGTATGAAGTAATTTAAAAATTGGCTGACATATAACATCCAAATAAATTGCTAATGGTTGAAATATAGATCCACACCCTGAGACTATCGGTCTCCCTGGTGGATTCTGCAAAGTTTTGTGAATCTTAGAAATTCAAAAATAAGCACCTGCTTTGAGGCCACTTGGAGCAACATGTTGCTCATGAACCACTGGTTGGGGATCACTGCCTTAAAAGAGAAGGACTAATAAAGAGTTAATCTCAAGCTGCAGGAATACCTTCAGTTGTCTCAATAGTGCCCTTAAGTCTCCCCATATTTCACCTGTTCAGATGATCATAAGCCCAACAGGAAGAAAAAACGCTGAGCTGTGTAAAGAAAATTCCTATAATGCCTCACTCCTGCACTGAGACCAAGACCAAGTATACATGCTCAGTTTGTAAGACTGAGTCAGCTTCCTGCTGATTGACTCAGATCCACATTCCTATGGGGAGGGGAGTGAGTTCTTAGCATTCTTGAGGGAGGGGGGAGCAGGAGAGAGCTGCATGTCTCTGGCACATGACTTACAGGCACAACAAATCTTTTGACAGAGAAGTCAGTGCAGCATTTGTGTGAGTGCTTATGGCTGTATTTACATAGATCTTTTTGATAAAGCTTACTTCGTTTTTACCTTTCTTTCTCCTTTAAGGAAAGGTATCAGGGAGCTGCTATCTTGTTGCCTGTCTATTGTGGTTTTTTTTTTCTTCCTAAGTTTCTTTTTTATTAGTGAATATGAAGGCAATACATATCACAGGCAATATAGTTGGAACATATGGAGTGTCTCTTGTGTTTGCATGTGTCTAAGCTATTCCTTAGGTAGTATAGTCCATTTCAAGATATATCACTCAGTGTAAGTAAGCCCCATTGAGGCCATACCCTGTATGGTGCTGTACTCCAGAAATTGCGAAGAAAGTGTTGCCCCATAGACAGTGGGCAGCATTGAGTGTGCCCCTGGTGAGTTTCAGTTCTGAAGATAGGTACCCATTGACATTAACGCTCACAGTTGGCAATTTGTTACATAGTTACAGTAAGTTGGGTTGAAAAAAGACATACGTCCATCACGTTTTAACCATAATGCCTATATATAACCTGCCTAACTACTAGTTGATCCAGAGGAAGGCAAGAAACCCCATCTGAAGCCTCTCTAATTTGCCACAGAGGGGAAAAAATTCCTTCCTGGCTCCAAGATGGCAATCGGACCAGTCCCTGGATCAACTTGTACTAAGAGCTATCTCCCATAACCCTGTATTCCCTCACTTGCTAAGAATCCATCTAGCCCCTTCTTAAAGTTATACAGTGGCTTGCAAAAGTATTCGGCCCCCTTGAACTTTTCCACATTTTGTCACATTACAGCCACAAACATGAATCAATTTTATTGGAATTCCACGTGAAAGACCAGTACAAAGTGGTGGACACGTGAGAAGTGGAATGAAAATCATACATGATTCCAAACATTTTTTACAAATAAATAACTGCAAAGTGGGGTGTGTGTAATTATTCAGCCCCCTGAGTCAATACTTTGTAGAACCACTTTTTGCTGCAATTACAGCTGCCAGTCTTTTAGGGTATGTCTCTACCAGCTTTGCACATCTAGAGACTGAAATCCTTGCCCATTCTTCTTTGCAAAACAGCTCCAGCTCAGTCAGATTAGATGGACAGTGTTTGTAAACAGCAGTTTTCAGATCTTGCCACATATTCTCGATTGGATTTAGATCTGGACTTTGACTGGGCCATTCTAACACATGGAAACCATTCCATTGTTGCCCTGGCTTTATGTTTAGGGTTGTTGTCCTGCTGGAAGGTGAACCTCCACCCCAGTCTCAAGTCTTTTGCAGACTCCAAGAGGTTTTCTTCCAAGATTGCCCTGTATTTGGCTCCATCCATCTTCCCATCAACTCTGACCAGCTTCCCTGTCCCTGCTGAAGAGAAGCAGCCCCAGAGCATCATCATGCCACCACCATATTTGACAGTGGGGATGGTGTGTTCAGAGTGATGTGCAGTGTTAGTTTTCCGCCACACATAGCGTTTTGCATTTTGACCAAAAAGTTCCATTTTTGTCTCATCTGACCAGAGCACCTTCTTTCACATGTTTGCTGTGTCCCCCACATGGCTTGTGGCAAACGGGACTTCTTATGGTTTTCTGTTAACAATGGCTTTATTCTTGCCACTCTTCCATAATGGCCAACTTTTTGCAGTGCACGACTAATAGTTGTCCTATGGACCGATTCCCCCACCTCAGCTCTAAATCTCTGCAGCTCGTCCAGAGTCACCATGGGCCTCTTGGCTGATCAGCGCTCTCCTTGTTCGGCCTGTGAGTTTAGGTGGACGGCCTTGTCTTGGTAGGTTTACAGTTGTGCCATACTCCTTCCATTTCTGAATGATCGCTTGAACAGTGCTCCGTGGGATGTTCAAGGCTTTGGAAATCTTTTTGTAACCTAAGCCTGCTTTAAATTTCTTAATGACCTGTCTGGTGTGTTCTTTGGACTTTATGGTGTTGTTGCTTCCAATATTCTCTTAGACAACCTCTAAGGCCGTCACAGAGCAGCTGTATTTGTACTGACATTAGATTACACACAGGTGCACTCTATTTAGTCATTAGCACGCATCAGGCAATGTCTATGCTTTTGTGTTTCGTGTGTTTGTGTTTTCGTACCACTTTGTATTGGTCTTTCACGTGGAATTCCAATAAAATTGATTCATGTTTGTGGCTGTAATGTGACAAAATGTGGAAAAGTTCAAGGGGCCGAATACTTTTGCAAACCACTGTATAATGTATCAGCCGACACGACTGATCCGGGGAGGGAATTCCACAACTTCACAGCTCTCACAGTAAAAAATCCTTTCCGAAAATTTAAACGGAACCTCCCTTCTTCTAAACGGACCCTCTGGACCCTCTCTATCTCAATCATGTCCAATTTGAGCAATGGAGACCAGAACTGAACAGCATATTCTAGATGTGGCCTTACCAGCGCTCTGTAAAGGGGAAGAATAACCCACTCCTCCCGTGAATCTATACCCCTTTTAATACAGCTCAAAACCTTGTGTGCCCTTGCAGCTGCTGCCTGACATTGCTTGCTACAGCCAAGTTTATTATCTACAAGGACTCCAAGGTCCTTCTCCATTATGGATTTGCCTAGTGCAGTCCCATTAAGGGTATAAGTGGCTTGCATATTTTTCCATCCCAGGTGCATGACCTTACATTTATCCACATTAAATCTCATCTGCCACTTAGCCGCCCAGATTGCCAGTTGGCCAAGATCCTGCTGCAAGGATGCCACATCCTGGATAGAATTGACTGGTCTGCAGAGTTTTGTGTCATCTGCAAACACTGATACATTACTTATAATACTCTCCCCTAAGTCATTTATGAACAAATTAAACAAAATTGGACCCAGTACAGAACCCTGAGGGACCCCACTGAGAACCTTATTCCAAGTAGAGAATGTACCATTAACAACCACCCTCTGTACCCGATCCTGTAGCCAGTTTTCTATCCATGTGAAAACGACTTCACTAAGACCAATAGACCTTAGTTTAGAAAGCAGTCGTTTGTGGGGAACGGTATCAAATGCTTCGGAATCAGGTATCCAAACTCTTGCTTCAGGAGGACACAAAGGAATTACTTGGTAACGTACATAGGGTTTCTCTGTGTTTTATTCCCCTTTATTTTATTTACGGTTTGCTCTGTATGCGTATGTCTCTTTTTAATATATATATATATATAGGATTTACACAATTTAGGCATTTGTCAGATGCAAGCGGTGAAATTTATTATTACCAACGTTTCAGTCCTTTCTTAGGACTTTCGTCAGGGAGTACAAGAAAGCATATACAGCTGCGTTTTAAAGGTGGACTTTGGCGCCAAGAGAATGTTGCTAAGCAACAGAGCATAAACAAATCCAAAAACAAAGAAAGAGAAAACAGAAACACAAAAGCAAGACCGTGCACATAAATCAAAATAAAGAAAAATAAAAAGTACGTCAAGTGTGTGTCTGGTATCATTTGACCGCCCCATACCCTTCCTAGATTGTGGCAAAAAGAAGACTTACAGCCCGTCGTTTCACGATCTTAGGACAGAGACCCGCTCCTGACAGGCAGGAGTTCCTTGCGTGCACTAGCGTCATAGAGGCAGTAGAGGGACCGAGCGTTGCTAGGTGGTAGCGGCTATTGGAAACACCGTACCACGCGCAGGTAAATCCTAAGAGTGCCGACATTTTTACCTATTTGTAGAATCCCTAGCTCTGGCACCGAGGTTTAGTACTATTATGTGGTGTGCTCCCCACTCTGGACTCTATATATATATATATATATATATATGCACTGTTTACTTTTGTAATATTAAATATAAAATTTAATAAGTTATGTCCTTTGGCTCTAAAACTCACATGCTTGTATGAATGCTTGGGCCTAATGTATGAACCTCTTGTCTGTGTGTTAAGGGAAAGTTGTCTGTGTAAATGCTAATTAACTAGTTAACTGCTAGCAGGAGAGTGTGTTTGATAGTAATTTAACCCTTTGGCTGCTAGAGTGCTTGTTGAATTAGTGGAAGCTAGCCCTAACTACAATGAGAGAGAGTGTGTGATACATTTGTGTATTAGGAAAAAGTACCTGTTGTAGAGAGCATGGAGACATTCAGATTAGGTTTCAATCGCCTGTTAATGATAGATGGTGGCATCAAATAGTTATTTTGGGCAATGGTGTGTTTGGGGGTGTCTGACATTAGTCTAACCTGTGTGAAAGGTGACTGAGTGGAACCCCTTGTTTCCCCGTCCCGGTGTGTAACCTTTATTAATATTAATCATTTGTATTAATAACAAATATTAATACATATGCAGGATCCATGATCAAACCTTCTGATAGACTGTTAGTGAGCAATAACTTACACCCACACAAGTAATAATAGAATTAAATAGATTTACTTATCTTTGTATGATTAAAGTTACAAGCTTAGCCAGTTCTGCACAATTCAGCACAATCGGGGAGCCCCATAACCTTTGGTGCAAGACCTTCAGGTTCCTGATAACCAAGCGATGATCCAAATGTCCCGGCACTCGTTCAGGAGTCCTAGGCAAAGCTCCTGACACTTGGTCGAGGCTCCCTTTTATACCAGAGTTCTTAGCAAACCCCCAACACCAAGTGCTAACTTTGTGCAATATTGTGTACAAACTTGTACATAGAGTATATTGTCTATCAGCTGTTTATTCCAAGGATATTTGCTGGGTAACAATACCTGTGTATACTGTTTACCCAGCAATATACATAGAACAAAGACATTGTACCTTGAACATTGGACAATAGCTGTCCAAAAATCTGCTGCTTTTACTTGACTCAAAGCTAAGATTTGATTCATATGTCAAAGCAGATGTATATATTGTAAATCATTATAAAATCAATAGAAAATCCACCGTGCTACACTGTGTCACGTGAGTCTGAGAGTGGCGTGATTGTGACAATGGCGGTGGACATTTTAAAGCTAATAACATATCCTGATGTGTCCTCTGAAGAGCCATATTTCTTCTAATAGAGCTGGGAATGCGTGTTCAGGTCTGATATATAGAGGAGCAGGTCATTCGCAAATGTGTGTCATCTGTGTCTAAAGATAATGCCTTTGAATGTGGGCATATCTTGTAGAATTCTGGTAGGAGATCAATTGCCAAATTAAATAATAGGGGAAGAGAGAGGACATCCTTGTCTCATGCCTCTGAACAATATAATAGGATTTATGTTCTTATTGTTAACAATTAGAATGGTTTGTTGGTGATCCCCTTGGTTTGGCTAGTTGTGCTAGGAGTCTACCCTGCCTTATCATTATTAAAGTGATACTGACACTAAAAAAACGAAATTACAAAATTTGAATGTACATTAAAAGTAACCTATAGGTCATGTTGATCATTTTCACTGATAGGGCTGCTTTTGTGACACGGCCTACTGTAGCACAAATATGGCAGCCCCCTTGTAGATGAACAAGGGGGATCAGATAGGTAATGTAAAAGTATTGGGCAAATAATTTTTACAGCAAAATTGTAAAGCATGCGCAAAGACAATGTTATGATAGAGGTAAAAAGGGTTTAATTTCCAATGTCAGTATCCCTTTAAGGTGTTAAAGGCTTTTTGTATTTCTTTGTTTTTGGTTTCTGATTTGCTCCTTGGGTTAAGTACAAAGTAGGTACTGTATATGTTGCTTTTATCTGATTGTGTTAGGAAAGTGTAGGACTTTAGAATGTCCTGTCTTTTTTGAAACATGTAAGAGATAATGTGACCTCGAAAGACTTCTTTAGATGCTCCCCCAAAACAGTGCTGGGTCATCATAATGTACCAAATGATCATCTTTGGAGTTTTCCCAGGAGGTAACAAGGAAGTTGCTAAATTATGTTTGTGGGCATGTATGAAGGAAATTTCCAGTAAAAACATTCCGTAATTGGTTTAGCCAGTTTGTATTTTAGATGAATGGGGGCCTGGTCTGAGAGGGCTATTACCCCTATATTGGCTGACAATGCACAATATTGTCTTTTATCTCCCTTATTCCTTTGTTGTGGGGGAGAGTATATGCTAGGGGTCTAAGAGGGACCAACGGGACACCAGATAATTTATGCTCTCTAGGTGGGGAGTGTGTGTAATTTGTCCCAGTTTGTCTAGTGTTGGGTCTAGGACTGCATTAAAGTCACCTCAATTGATTATATTCCCTGTTGCATGATCCAAATGCAGTTGTACCAGCTAAATATAAAATGGATGGTTAGGGGCACTAGGTTATTCAGTTAAGTACTGTTCTCCCTCTAAGTTTAGGTTTATTAGTAAGTATCTTCCTACAGGATCTGATCTGACAATGATTTACTGAGGAGTATAGCCACTCCTCTTTCCTTTTTGGTGTAATCTGCTCAGATGCATTCCTGAATCCAGAAATCCTTAAACACTATGTTGATGGTTTCCTGCCAGTGTGTCTGCTTTAAGAAGACAATGTTTGGTTTACTTTTCTTTAGGTGAAGTAAAAGTTTTTTTTGCATTTTTGAGGTGAATTTAAGCCTCTGGCATTCCATGAGTTTAAATGGAGGGAGGATTTATTAATAGGGGAAGTGATTCTGTCTAGAGTGGGTAGACATATTTGTATAGGCTGCGAATTAGAGTGAGATGAGTTTGTTTCTTTAGATGTGACCTCTGTGAGTGAAGATGTGTACCTGTTTAAAGAATATTGTGAGCCTTTTTCTGTGTGAGTAGTTGTCTGTGTTTCTGTTTTAAAAACATTTGTAATAACCTACAATAACCATTAACAATATAAAAATCTTTTCAAATCACCTTCCATCACATTTTCTTTTTCAACCTTAACATTACTGCATTAAGCAGGTATTGAACAAGGTGTTTTCACATCCCAAGGTAATTAGTACAAAAAAGCAGTAATAAAAACTTTAGCACAAAGGTATGCCTAGTTTCTAATATTGCCAACAGCTCAGGGTAAAAAATATTGATTCGGAGTGACAAGAATAGTTGCTTATACTCTCATGTAAGAGTGGTTTGGGTGTGCGCCACACCTTTTAATTAGTATTCCCAAAAAGTCAAGTCCATAGTGTGCCTCAGACTCTTCTTCATTCCCATGTTCAATAACACAAACCATAATGCAAAATTGAACCTCATTTCTGAAATAACCAACAGCTTGGGTTTAAGGGTGCTGCACTGGCATGGCAGAATTGCATAGTCAAGAGTATTATTACTCATATTTTCAAATGTACTAACTGGTCCTTTGTCGCACCTTTCATTCAGTGGTACATAAAACTATCGCTATTTAAGCCCAAAATGTGATTTAGTCTCTTGTCCCTCATGTGTGACTTTAATTTTGCTGGGTGTTGTAATGCAAACTGTATGTTATGTTCAAATAACTGTTTGATATGGGTGAGAACTCCCTTATCCTCTGAGTTACAGAAGGAGAGAAATCTAGGTAGATAAGTGTTTTTTTTGTCCGTAGATCTGTTTTTTGTATGCTTGAAGCATTTCTACATGAGTAAGGAATTTAGCAAGTACTTGTCTGGGTCTGTGTGCTCCTTCTATTTTTACCAAGTGGAATGGTGGGATGCTTAGAGCCTGGCATACATCCATTGCCAGAAATTTAGATAGGTCTCATGTTTTTCTCTTGTTTGAGGTGAGGGTCAGCTTCTTCATCTCAGCCATGTATTCTTTAGCTGAAGGTCTTCAAGGGTCTTGGTCCTAGGAGCCTGTGCCCAGGATATGGTTTATACAAATGCCTGTATCCATATATAATATATAATTTGGGATAACAAGGCTAAGGCCTTGTAGTGGGGTATAGGGGTACCTTAAATCTTAGTTTATAGGGATCGCTTGCCATCAGTTCAGAGTCTGCATACACGCTTCCCTCTCCACAAGTGAGCAGAGTAGTACAGAGTCTGCCAGTAGATGTTGCAGTGGAGTTGAGGCTTTATTTGCGCTGTAGAGTTTATACTATAGGCCGCAGTGTGGCAAGTCTATGCCTGCCTAGTTAAGGTTTCTCCCTCCTGGCCTTGCAAGGGTAGATGGTGTCAGCCATGAAGTCTGTGGATAGGCACTTACATTGAGGTTCAGATGCCGATCTACTGTGCCATGTAGTCGTAGCTGTGTTCCTAAATCTCAGATGTGAGCAAGATGTCATCTGAGGGGAGTGCTCAGCAAGGCCTTCCTGACGACTCATCTGCTATGGTTTGTGAGTTCGAAGGGTCCGCTGGGTCGGGTCTCTGTGTCATTGACCACCTCTCCAATAAGCTGATTCGGGGAGCTGCTGTCTCCCTGGTTGATGTGCCCTAGGTGGTTAGGGCCTGTCACCTTCGGTGGTTGGGGCAGGTACACACACACACAACCCGTGCACAGGACTCTGTTAAGGCTTGTAGATCAGTTTGCTAGCAGCATGGTAGACTTTTTTTAGGAGAGGTTATTGGGCGCTTGGTACAGTGGCATCCATTAACAAGGTCCACCCACCAGAAGTCCCTGTCCATTGTTCTGTTGGCTGCTGGGGGAAAAGGGATGGGTTACATGACTCCAACTTGCAGCAAGGCTGAGGGCACATGGAGCATTTGCGCCGCTGCTGTCAGCCTATGGTTTTTTTTACAGGCTGAGAGAAGCAGATTCGCTCTCTTACACACCTTAGCACCTGAGTAAAACTACACTGACAGCTTCCGCCTCTGTTTTGCTACATGAAGCAGCGCTGAGTGGGAATTGGCCCTATAATGCCTATCATCATGTCAAAATGCAATATTAAATCTGTTTGCTCTTTTAAACGATTTAATTTCAGTGCAGGATTCTGCCAGAGGAATAAAGGAAGTGAAACATTATATAAAAGGAAAAAAAAAATCCTGTGACAAAATCTTTTTTAAAAATGCTTTAAATTCAGCACATGCTCTACAGGGACCTCAGACCAATAATGAATATAGGTAATGTTTGTAAACATTTTTACTTCACCTAAGGAGAGAGGATAGACTTATGGCTTTATGTGTATTTTGTTTAAACCACATGCATTGGCCATCAGGGGCTGATATCATTGTGTGTTTAACGGTTTAAATGTATTATTGATGGGGCATCTTATTTGTTTGTATTAATGATTGAGATAATTTTTATAACCAACATTTACTTTTAACAGCCAAATATCTGTGCTGAGTGGTGGGAAGGCAAAGTGTTCCAAGTTCTGTACCACTGGCTTAGATGGAGGGATGTGCATCTGGGACGTCAAGGTGAGCCATTCATTTCTACTACACTATAAATTTCTGCTTTTCAGTAGAAAGTAATAAGAGCTCCATATTTCAACCAATGTACATAACTAGCTTTGGTTATACTGATAGAACAAAGATGGGGCAAATTGTTTTTTACAGCTATGGCCACACAGGCTGATATCTTGCAGGAAGAAAAAAAAAAGTCCTAAGGTACATTTTAGTATTTAGGTTTAAAAGGTCTGGTAGCATTTAGTATAAACATTTCACGCCATATTAGACTTGGGGCAGCAATAAATATATAAATATATATATATAAAATCCAAATAAGGGTCATATGCTATTCTCTATTCCAAGCTGAGTACTTTAAATTTTAAGATGAACAACCCCTTTACTTTTTAATGCAGTGTAGACAGTGGTATTCTAGAATTAAATAGTCCTTTGTACATTGGCATAGAATAATAAAATTTAGGGAGTCTTAGCCTCCATAAAAAGGAACAGCCACTTTATACAGAATTACAAATTCTCAGGTAAAAGGCTTTCTATTGCTAGCCTTTTCAAGTATAAATGTCCCCATCCTTCTCTGAACTTGGAATGAGTTAAAACGCACTCAACAATAATGCACGACCATATATCAACTTTTTATTTGCACACATAACCCCAGACATTGTCTCATGGCTACACATGATCTCCTTCTCCCCTCCTCATTACTTTGACCACGTATTGAACACATGCTCTGGAATTCCCCTTCTTACCTAGATATTACCTAGACATTCTTACAAGCCATTATTAAAAACTCACCCCTTCATCCAAGCCAATAATCTAAGCACTCAACAACTTTACCAACTTTCCAAACCTTGTTTTCCCACAGTAATGCACCAGTTATACTTAACATGTGTGAAGCGGTATAAAATGGACATCAGGGTGGTGACTCCCAGTGCATAATGGAGGGTGCAGTGTTCCAACCTAATTCTCTGGTCCTGTCCCCAAATGCATTATCCAGAATTTTTAGGGTTTGACACCCTCAGTTTGTCTTTTGGAATTATGGATGACCTTATCTCTACCAGCTATTTAGGCATAATTATGGGCAGGGCTGGGGGGGAGTAATAGCTTATCTTAGTGTTGTTTTGTAAAATTAGTTTTTAAATAATTTCTTCCCATAACGTAATCTTGTGTGCAGATGATGACAATAAGTCAATAATACTTTTGGTATTTTTCAGTGAAATTGATTGTGTATGTTCACAGTTTTACCATAATGTCAACATAATTTTTACTATTTTCTGTCAGATCCTGGAATCTGCAATGAAAGATCTGAAGATTAAGTGATCAAACAGGAAGGGTGGATTCTCTGTTGCCAAGCTGCTTCATATTTCATTTATAAAAGGTTGTCTTGCAGCAGACAAAATTTTCCAAAGCTTTTAAAAGCCAAAGCCTATATCCGCAATTAATTTTGTTTTGCTTAATGTATCTGTGCTTACTTATGGAACAGAATATGCTGGACATAATTTTTATTCTACACTATCAAAATAAATTTTAAGTATTTGTTCCAAATCCCTTATTTAATTTTTTTTTTATTTTGCAATAGTGTCTGAGATGATATTTAACATTATAGGAGAAAATAAAGAGGGTAAACAGGTTGTCTGATTTTTGGAAATGTCATCAATATTGCCAAATATAGACAAGATTTGTGGCTTGGTACTTTGGAGTAGAAAGACATGGGTACCCATTTTGAATTCAGGGGAATGTGTACTTTCCAAAAATATATGGCTTTCTGGGGTGAGCATGCTTTTTTGTAGCATTATCCCACATAAAATGATGTAAATGTGTTGATTTTGCAGAAGCAGAAATGATAGATCATATGGGGGTATGTTCACATTGGGGCCCCTACATGCCACATACTTAGGTAAACCTATACATATTGGGCATCAAACTGTTCAGTGGACCCCTGGCGTTCAAATTTAGGGTGTTTTATCTGGTTACTTTATGACCTGTAGGAGATAAGATACTATAGCCTGGAAGCTTTGAAGTGATTTTTAAGAAATTTTACAAATTTTGATAAAAAACAATAACTTTAGGAAAGCATTGCAACTTGGTAGTTTGGAGTAGACTGACAGTTCTACCTACTGTATTATGGATTCCCCAGAATCTGTTCTTTCTAAAAATGTATAATTTTCTGGGATAAACCTTCTGTTAGTAGAATTTTTGGTCTTGAAATCTAAAGTATGCAGCTTTCTTGAGCAGTGCTTTGGAAATTTGGTAGGTTTTTGACCTATACAAGTGAGAAATCTCCATAAAACTATATATATATTTGGTATTGGCACGTTCAGGAGACATGGGACTTTCCAAATCAGTTGTATTTTCATGCATAAACTAATTTTTGTTTAGACATTTAGAAGCCTATATCTTGTTACAGAATTGGAATTACACAAAAGTTCTACTTAGGATGTCCTTAAAAAAACAATATATTGTCTTCCTGGGTAAACTAAAAGTCCCACCGAGGAAAGGCCCCTAAAGTGATACAGTGCAAAATGTTCAAAAACTGTCTGGCAGTAGAAGTTCTGCTTTGTCCCAAACGGCTGGCAGTGAAGGGGTTAAGAAGGATATTAATGAGTGGAGAGAGTGCAGAGATGTGCAACTAAACTGGTAAAGGGGATGGAAGATTTAAACTATGAGGTTAGACTGTCAAGTTGTGATGACAAGATTCTATTGATGCCTTTAATAGTGGCTTGGATGACTTCTTGAACAAGCAAAATACGAAATTATCCATTGTGATGAAAATCTACAATTAGTTTAGATATTGGGGTGTGTGTGTGTGTATAATATATATATATATATATATCAATCCAAATGGTGTCCGCACTCCAAGGCTCAATATTCTGCGGGGTGCATAGCCAAAATTATGTCTGTATAGAAAATAATTATCTGTGGCCAGCACACCCTTCAATGTTTCATCAAAAATTTTTTTATTGTAGATATATTGTTAAAACCAACGTTTCGGTCCTTATTAGGACCGAAAATCCTTGAGAAAGGTCCTAATAAGGACCGAAACGTTGGTTTTAACAATATATCTACAATAAAACATTTTTTGATGAAACCTTGAAGGGTGTGCTGGCCACAGATAATTATTTTCTATATATAGATAATTATTTTCTATAGATTACCTGTGTGCATCATGAATTTTACAAGGTGATCACCTTGTAAAATTCATGATGCACACAGGTAATCTGCACACTATGCGATGTAAAGTAATATATCACATTAAATAGGAGACAGGTTGTTCAATAATACATTATTGGTGTACCCTACTTCATATCTCACAGTGTCATCAATACATAATTAAAACCATCATATCCATAAAATCAAATATACATGAATGCGCTACGCTAGCTGATCCAGGAAAATTATTTTCCTGATAAATGGGGGCCCCCAATTATATTTAGAATCTATCTAAAACAATACTATTACCTAGTCACAGATTATATTATCTTATAGCAAGATGGAACAACCAAAAGAGTCACACAGTTAATAACCATATATACATATATAAGAATGCATCAACTTAATCATAATAAACCAAATACATTTGCACAGAAGTATTCACAAAAAACAATTCAAGGACAGAGAGCTATTCAGACCCCTAGGTGCCACACAGTCCAATTCATACGTCCAAAATGCTTCCCTTGTAGCAAGATGCGATCACTGTCCCCACCTCTTTGTAAGCCTGAAATACAGTCAATTGGCATACACTTGAATGATGATACTGGATGCCTAGCATGTAGCCAATGCTGTGCCACTGGTTGTTTAGATATGTCCTGTTTACCCTCCATCTTCACAGGTTTAGGGTCCAAAGCGGCCCTAATAGTGGCCCGGTGCATATTTATCCTTTCTTTCAACTGTCTGCAGGTTTTCCCGCAGTATATTAGCCCACATGGGCATTTAATAATATACACCACACTGCGTGAAACGCATGTAAGCCTATGTCTAATGGTATAGGGCTTACCAGTGTGTGGATGGTAAAAAGTATCCTTTCCTCTTGCTTACTTGTTACCCTAACAACCCTCAACATCTGCGATTTGGGCAATGAATCCAGAAGATGGCGGGGATGGCTGCTAGTATAATGCAATAACGAATTCCTGTCCGTGGGTTTCTGGAATAACTTAGTATGGAGCTGGTTATTTATTAAATCTTTATACACAGTTACGTCCAAAAAATCACTGCTGTGTTTATCCCTATGTACCGTAAACCTTATACTTGAGGGTACAGCATTTAAATCTTGAACAAATAACAAAAGTTCCTCATCCGGTCCATACCAAAGAAAAAACAGGTCGTCTATGTAGCGCCTAAAGTAACCACCGTGTTTACGGAAAAGTGGGTGACTATAAATATTTCGAGTCTCGTACCAATGCATAAAAATGTTGGCATAAGTGGGCGCTACATTAGACCCCATTGCGGTCCCGGCCAGTTGAAGGAAATAATTCTCCTCAAATTTGAAGTAATTGTTGTACAGAATAAACTCCAGGAGAGACAAAATAAATTCCACTGGTGGTCCAGTGTACCTGGGGTTGTTACTTAAAAAATCTCTAACTGCATGTATACCTGCATCATGTGGAATGCATGTGTATAGGCTGTGTACATCCATAGTAACAAAAAGGAAATCCTTATCCCTAGTCTCAATGCTGTTGATCACACGTAAAAAGTCTGTGGTATCCTGTATATAAGATCCCAATTCCCTTACCATGTTCATGTATTTTTCAATATATAATTGATTGTTTGCAATAGATCCGGTGTTGCTGGTCTTTTTTTCTATATATATATATATATATATATATATAGTAGGAAAAATGGATCGCATCTCGCAGGACTTATGAAAAAATTAGTGATTTATTAGGTGTAAAGAACAAGAACTGACGTTTCGGCCGCGACAGCAGCCTTTCTCAAAGTTACACGTAAGCAAACAAACAAAACTTAAATACCCAGTGTGGCGGGAAACTAGATAGTGATGTGCTGTATTGCATCAGCTATGCGTGGTGTTGTCTACTGTTCTGTCCTGCTCACTGTCTGAAGTAAGATTGACAGGCAGATAACCCTTCTTCAAAACACCACACTGTGTAAGTTGTTAACTTGTTTAATGAGTATTTGAAGATGAAAGGGTAAAACTGAAATACATACAAATGAAAAGGGTATAAGTGTCTCTGCTGGTGAAACAATATGCATACATATACATTACACGGATGTAATAAATCTGCTATCAAACAGAAACAAACCTCTCTCTCTAAGATGCAGAAGCTGAGTATATTAAGCAAGTAAAACTGTATACACTCACCAACAATGCTGCATAGGGCCTGTTTAGCATGGAGGAAGCTGAAAGCACATGAGATAAACTGCACAGGCTGGAAAACACCTACTTCCTGTGACCTGGAGTTATGACATCAGGGGTCAATAGCTAACTTTATTAAACAAATAACTAACACCAGGAAATATCTACAGGTGTCCAGTAGATGGAGCTGGAGGACTGCTCATACCTATAATCAAATGAAAAGACATATCTGTCCTGACAGCACAAGTGACGTACAAACATGATGTATACATTACAGTGCCAACAATAAATTTGACAAGATCCCTTATACTCTATAAAAAGCAATTAGATGTAATTTACAAGCTGTATAATAAAGAGTTTAAGAACAATGTTCTCACTGTGTCTCAATTGAATGTAGGAAGGAAAGAAACATCAGTCAGTAAAAAGGGGGAAACCAGGGAAACATCTAGATACCATATTAGCTGTTACAGAACAAAGTAGCTATTTATGATTTTGTTGTTAAAAAGAAACATCAATTGGTGGTTACAAAACAAATTAACTAATAATAAACAGCAAATTATGGATAAACAGAACTTAAAAAAAGTCAATAGTGTTTGTAGGTAAAATCCAGATCTCACTTCAAGTAGAAGGAAGCATATGAAACTAGTTCATTTAGACCGTAGGGATTCATGGTGTTGAGTTTATGCATTCATTTCAATTCTTTTTGTAATAGCAACTTCTCTCGGTCGCCCCCACAAGCCGGCGGAGGTATAAAGTCAATGATCATACTTCGTAGGCTGGCCAAAGAGTGCTTATGTGTAAGGAAATGTGCTGCAACAGGGGTATCGGCTTTTCCGGTTGTCAGAGCTGCACGGATTGCTGACCGATGCGGTCACGAAAAGTCGTTATAGTCTTACCTACATAAAAGAGACTGCAGGGACATTTGATAAAATAGATAATGAATTTAGAAGTACAGGTAACCCTGTGTTTTATTGTGATGGGCCAACCAGAACATGGATGGTTAAAAGTGGGGCCCGTGATGAGAGAGTTACAGGTAATGCAGTTAGGACATCTTGTAGCACCCAAGTGTAGTGGTAGGCAGCCAGGACTGTGAAGTTGGTGTCTGGTAGCAGTGGATAGGGTCCGTTTTCATTAGCAAGTCTCTCAAGCTACTCCCGCATCTGTACGCTATCCGGGGAGGGGACCTGAATATGGGAGGAAGGGTACGGTCCTTCTCTAGTACTGACCAATGGTGAATCAAAGGTCTCTTATTAGGGGTATAGGTTGTGATGAAAGTCAAACGATCTGCCTATGTACCCGGGTGTCATTGGTGTGTAGAGCCTGTTCTTGTGTGTGAGCAAGGGATCTCAGCCTGCTGTGTTCTAGTTCTCTTGGTTGGTAACCCTATTGAAGAAAGTGGGCTTTAAGATTGTCAGTCTGTTGGTGAAGTGTGCGGGTAATTGAATTGTTTCTTACCATCCTCATCATCTGCGAGTATGGGATGCTGTTAAGGATATGAGGAGGGTGACAGGACGTGTGGTGTAGTAAGGTATTGCGGTCTGTTGCTTTTCTATAGGTTGAAGTAGTTAAAGTCACATGGTTCACGGTCAAGTTGAGATCAAGTAATGCAGTCGAGTTCACATCAAGGTGTGCAGTGAACCGTATTGTTGACTGGAGTTGGTTAAGTTTGTGCACCATCTTCCAGAATTGGTCCATAGGAAGGAAACGTCCATAGTGGCTAGTAAGGTTCCTTCAGGTAAAGGGTAAAGTTGCCGCAATTTGAGTAGTAAATCACCAGTGTCCTTGATGTAAGTAGAGGACTTTGTCACTAGAGGCTGCAAAAAATTATCCACATACACGGACAAGGGTTGTAGAAGGGAATCTCTGGCGCTCACTATGGGTCGTCCTGGAGGATGTGTAAGATGCTTATGGATCTTTGGTAGAGTGTAAAAGATAGGGCATTTTGGATGTTTGCTGGTGAGAAAGTGTCTTTATTAATGTAGCTGCACTGTAGGCCCTGTGAGAGTGTTGCATCAATGTTTTTCTTATAGGACCAAGTGGGGTCGCTATTGAGTTTCTGATAGGTGGGTGAATCTGTAAGTTGATCAAAAATTTCTTGTCTGTAGTCGGCCTAATCAAGCACAACTACAGCTCCCCCTTTGTCAGCTGGCTGGATAACTATATTGGGGTTTTGGGAAAGACTTTTGATGGCATTTCTCTCGGAGTTAGTAAGATTACGATGAGGAAGGTGGAACTTTGGTTGTTTACGTGTTTCGTCAATCAAAAGTCTTGTAAAAAATGCTTTGATAGGGGTTTTAACTGGCTAGGGGCCCTAAACGTAGCAATCGTGCCCTGGGTGCTCCTAAAATGGTCCTTAAGTTTCATTGTGCGTTGAAACCGGTGAATATCTATCATTATATCAAATGTTTGTGATGTTGTGGTGGGGACAAAAGAGAGTCCCTTAGAGAGTAAAAACAATTCAGCTGTTGAAAGTGTATGTGAACTTGAACACTACCTGTTTGGCATATCTTGCTTGGCATATCTTGGCATATCTTGTGGACCGAGTGCTGACACCCAACTCGTCTCTTGTGGGGCCTCCCACGCCGCGTGGGAGGGTGTTGGTTCCTAAAAAATCACTGTTTACAGAATCCGGGGTGTGCGGAATAGTGCTACTGGGTGTGGATCGCGGGACTCTCCCCCTCCTGGAACCTCATCCTCTCGCTGGTGTTCAAAAATATGCAAAGAACTCGGGTGCACTGTAGTCGTAGTAGAAATATTTGGTTTGTAAACAGGCACTCACGTCACAGTAGGAAAAACGATGCCTGGGTGCAGTCCCAATAAAAATACAAATGGCAAGTGAAATAGCTGGTACTCCACACTGCAGAACTACACAGGTTCAAGAAACAGAACGTGAACATTGTGGTGGCGGATTACCAGAATAGACGTGTATACAGATGGCTAATTGCGGATAGTGTATTCGCTAACCGCACTGCGCACTACCTTTTGTGTATTATTTTGGTGTTTCTACTACATTTTCTGTGATTTTGGTGCATTTTTGGGTATTTTACTGCACCTCGGGACAGATCCACACCTTCCACACATTTTCAACGCTTCGGCCGCATTGATTCTTCGCCTTACATCACCCACTCCTCTGACACACCAGCCAGAGGACAAGGTTCCAGGAGGGGGAGAGTCCCACGCTCAATACCCAGTAGCCCTATTCCACACACACCGGATTCTATACACAGTGGGTTTTTTAGAAACCAACACCCACCACAACATCACAAACACTTGATATAATGATAGATATTCACCAGTTTCAATGCACAATGAAACTTAAGGACCATTTTAGGAGCACCCAGGGCCTGATTGCTACGTTTAGGGCCCCTAGCCAGTTCGAACCCCCTAATACACCTAAGTCCATTGAAGCTTTTACAAGACTTTTACAAGACCCATCCAAATAAACCCAGCACACACAACCCACACCTACAAATCTATACACTCACATATATAAACTATATATATAACCACTAATACTAACTGTAGATATTAGTATCACAATAGCTTTGGATATTCTGATTGTTCAAGAACTCATCCAGGCCCCTCTTAACCCTTTCACTGCCAGCCGATTTGTCCCAACAGTGAACATCTACTGCCAAGCCGTTTTTAGACATTTTGCACTCATTACATTTGCTTCGGTTTCTTGACAAGAAAACCTACATGAAATAAAGCATGTTATATATCGTTTTTTATGGAACGAATTGGGCTTGAACATTATAATAAAATTGTGTACTTTTTCTGGAGATTTAACACATTTTTTGAGTGAAATATGTTAAAAAAAAGTGAAATAAAGAAAAAAGTATTTTTATTTTGTGGTTTTTTTCCAAGAACAATTACATAGTAACATAGTAACATAGTAAGTTGGGTTGAAAAAAGACATACGTCCATCAAGTTCAACCATAATGCCTATATATAACCTGCCTAACTACTAGTTGATCCAGAGGAAGGCAAAAAAAACCCCATCTGAAGCCTCTCTAATTTGCCACAGAGGGGAAAAAATTCCTTCCTGACTCCAAGATGGCAATTGGACCAGTCCCTGGATCAACTTGTACTAAGAGCTATCTCCCATAACCCTGTATTCCCTCACTTGCTAAGAATCCATCCAGCCCCTTCTTAAAGTTATATAATGTATCAGTCAGTACGACTGATTTGGGGAGGGAATTCCAGAACTTCACAGCTCTCACTGTAAAAAATCCTTTCCGAATATTTAAATGGAACCTCCCTTCTTCTAAACGGAGTGGGTGCCCTCGTGTCCGTTGGAAGGACCTACTGGTAAATAAAACATTAGAAAGGTTATTATATGATCCCTTTATATATTTATACATAGTTATCATGTCACCTCTTAAGCGCCTCTTCTCCAGTGTAAACAGACCCAACTTGGTCAGTCTTTCTTCATAACTGAGACTTTCCATACCCTTTACCAGCTTAGTTGCCCTTCTCTGGACCCTCTCTAACTCAATAATGTCCCATTTGAGCACTGGACACCAAAACTGAACAGCATATTCTAGATGGGGCCTTACCAGTGCTCTGTAAAGGGGAAGAATAACCCCCTCCTCCCGTGAATCTATACCCCTTTTAATACAACTCAAAACCTTGTTTGCCCTTGCAGCTGCTGCCTGGCATTGCTTGCTACAGCCAAGTTTATTATCTACAAGGACTCCAAGGTCCTTCTCTATTATGGATTTGCCTAGTGCAGTCCCATTAAGGGTATAAGTGGCTTGCATAGTTTTACATCCCAGGTGCATGACCTTACATTTATCCACATTAAATCTCATCTGCCACTTAGCTGCCCAGATTGGCAGTTGGTCAAAATCCTGCTGCAGTGATGTCACATCCTGGATAGAATTGACTGGTCTGCAGAGTTTTGTGTCATCTGCAAACACTGATAAATTACTCATAATACCCTCCCCTAAGTCATTTATGAACAAATTAAACAAAAGTGGACCCAGTACAGAACCCTGAGGGACCCCACTGAGAACCTTATTCCAAGTAGAGAATGTGCCATTAACAACCACCCTCTGTACCCAGTTTTCTATCCATGTGCAAACGACTTCACTAAGACCAATAGACCTTAGCTTAGAAAGCAGTCGTTTGTGGGGAACGGTATCAAATGCTTTGGCAAAATCCAAATAGATTATATCTACTGCATCCCCACTGTCCAGCTTCTTACTTACCTCATCATAACAAGCAATTAAATTGGTCTGACATGACCTGTCTTTCATAAAGCCATGCTGATTACTGCTCATAATGGCATTCTCCACTACATAATTTTGAATGTGATCCCTTAACAAGCCTTCAAATAACTTGCCCACCACGGATGTCAAACTTACAGGCCTATAATTGCCAGGCTGAGATCTTACTCCCTTTTTAAATATAGGAATGACATTCGCCTTCTTCCAATCCCTAGGTACCATACCTGATGAAAGCGAGTCTGAGAATATCAGAAACAAGGGCCACTGCAATTCTGCCCCTAGCTCTCTCAGTACCCGAGGGTGTATTCCATCTGGCCCAGGTGCCTTGTTTACATTTATCTTGTGTAACCCTTTAAGCACCATATCCTGTGCCAACCACTGTGTAGTTGGAGCTGAGGCAACAGTGAAGCTATTGGGTGGGACTTGGCACTCTGGCTCCTCTACTGTATACACAGAAGAAAAGAACTGGTTAAGCACATCTGCCTTTTCTGTATGCGCTGTAACCATATTGTTACTATAACTCAATGGGGCCACACCCTCAACCTGCATCTTTTTACTATTAATATACTTAAAAAACTTTTTGGGGTTAGTCTTGGCCTCGGCCGCGATGCGCTCCTCATTTTCTATCTTTGCCTTCCGGATTGCTGTTTTACAACACTTGTTATAGTGTTTATAATCATTAAACGCAGCTACTGTCCCCTCTGACTTATATTTCTTAAAAGCTTTCCTTTTTTTCCCTATTAACTTCTTTACCTCAGAGTTAAGCCACATAGGGTGATTCTTAACACTTCTACTATTTCTTATTAATGGAATGAATTGAGAACAGTAATGATTTAATATCATTTTAAATGACAACCATTTCTGCTCTGTGTTTTTATCAGAAAACATAATGCCCCAATCTATGCCCTGAAGCGCTGCCCTTAAGGAGCTAAAATTTGCCTCCTAAAATTCAGTGTCTTTGTTGCCCCCGTGTAAATTTGTTTCCTGCACCAAACATCAAATGAAATAACATTATGATCACTATTACCCAGGGGTTCAACCACTTGCACATTTGCTATACGTTCTGGGTCATTAGAGATCACTAGATCTAGTATAGCATGGTTCCTGGTTGGCTCCTCAACAACTTGTGACATAAAGTTGTCATGCAGCAAGTTTATAAACTTGTTCCCATTTACTGTCCTGGCAGTACTATTGCCCCAGTCAATATCAGGGTAATTAAAATCCCCCATTATTATTACTTGCCCCAAACTAGCAGCCTTTTCTATTTGCAACAGGAGCTGGGCCTCCTCCTCTTCGCTTACATTAGGGGGTCTATAGCATACCCCTACAATTAGTATGGTAGATTCTTTACTATCTGTGAGAATCTCAACCCATAAGGATTCAGCTCCCTCTGTTACCCCCATCACTTTCTCCTTAATATTTGCTTTTAATTCTTGCTTAATCAACAGACACACTCTTCCTCCTTTTCTATTGCCCCTGTCCCTCCGAACCAATGTATACCCCCCAATATGAACAGCCCAGTCATGAGACTCATTCAACCAAGTTTCAGCAACACCAATCACATCATATTTCCGCTCCAACGCCAGTACCTCCAGCTCTCCCATTTTACCAGTCAGACTCCTTGCATTGGTAAACATACATTTAATACTGGTTCCGGCGTGAGAATGACGTGTAAACAACTTATGGGCCTCCCTGCCATTATCAGTATCCCGAAGCAAGTCTCCTTCCCCATTTTCCCTTACTATGCCCACTACCTCATCTATCCTGTCTACCACAGAATTACTGGCTGCACCCTCCCCCCCCACTCCTAGTTTAAAATCTCCTCCAACCCTCTAGCCATCTTTTCCCCCAAAGCAGCTGCCCCATCATCATTGAGGTGCAGCCCATCCTTGGCAAAGAGCCTGTAGCCGATTGAGAAATCAGCCCAGTTCTCGAGAAACCCAAAGCCCTCCTCCCTGCACCAATCTCTCAGACACGCATTAATCTCCCTAAGCTCCCGCTGCCTTCTTAATGTTGCTCGTGGCACAGGTAATATCTCTGAGAAAATTACCTTGGAAGTCCTTGCCCTCAACTTCGCACCTAGCTTTTTAAAATCGTTCTTGAGGACTTCCCCCCCTCTTCTAACTTTGTCATTGGTGCCTATGTGTACCAAGACTGCCGGGTCTTCCCCAGCCCCTCCCAACAATTTGTCCACTCGTTCCACCACATGCCGAACCCTAGCACCAGGCAAGCAACACACAGTTCGGCATGTAGGGTCTTTGTGACAAATTACCCTATCCACCTTTCTACATTACATTAACTTACAAAAATTTTACTGTTTGTAAAAGCCCCGATTCTGTTGAATCCAACAATACCAAATATGTATTGGTAACCCACTTTTCTTGTCCAGAAGACACCCCAATAATAAAACAGCATTTTGTGGAATTTTACATCGAAAAAAAGTGAAAAGGCCATCTCTATTTTAACATGGCATATCTTATGACAGAAATGGAATACCCCCATAAGTCACACATTTTTAGAAACTGCACACCTCTATATTTTTAGTTGTGGTGTAGTTTTTGGTCTAAATGTAGCTCCTGTCATACAGATAGAGTAAAAACATATACCATATTTTAAATTTTTTTTTTTTTCTGAAACACTATCACAGTCACAAAGTCCAAAGTAAATTTGAGAATAAAACACCAATGAAAATTTTCAAATGAAGGCAGGTTATGAAAGAACAAGTTATCCCGAGTAAAACGATATGCCACATGCATGGGTGCACCTAAAGACACGGCCTCCAAACAGCCCAAAACAGGGGCAATGCATAAGGGCAATTTCAGCTGGAAAGTTTGGAGCTGCGCTCTAAGTGCACACCTTGCAGTTTTTCAGTCTAAACACCCCCTTACTTGTGAAATACCCCCAAGTGCACATCTGTAGCTATTGGGCAGCGCCATTCTTGCTTACCTACATGCAGAATTGTGGACGCAGTTCTCCGTAGAAGTTTGTGGTTTGGCCTGAAATAAAGAAAAAAAAAGATCCAAAGTTAGATTTCTCCCCAAAATTGCCATAACAACAAAAAAAAAAAACACTAGAATATCAATCTACAACTTGTCCTCAACAAAACAATACCCCACATGCATGGGTGCACCTAAAGACACGGCCTCCAAACAGCCCAAAACAGGGGCAATACACAAGAGCAATTTCAGCTCTAAAGTTTGGAGCTGCGCTCTAAGTGCACTCCATGGAATTTGTCAGTCTAAACACTCCCTTACCTGTGAAATACCCCCAAAAACTATATGTTTTCTGAAAGTGCACAACTGTAGCTATTCAGCAGCGCCATTCTTGCTTTTGTACATGCAGAATTGTGGACGCAGTTCTCCGTAGAAGTTTGCGGTTTGGCCTGAAATAAAGAAAAAAAAGATCCAAAGTTAGATTTCTCCCCAAAATTGCAATAACAACTAAAAAAACCTGCCCAATTTAGCCCCAATATATATTCCATTTACCTTCATCTGTTTAGTTGAACATCTTTTGACTGTATAGCTTCATCTGTATTCCTGCGAATCTTCGGGTGATGCGGGGAGGTGGTGAAAGAGTCATTGCCCCCACCGAATAATGACAACTGGCGGGGGCAAGAGAAGGGAGCGCGGGCTAGGGGTAGGCAGGAGAGGTTTCCCCAATTGTTGCACCCTAGGCAGGTGCCTCTTCTGCCTACCCCTAGTTCTGGCTCTGGCATTAGCTAAAGCATACCTCTCAACATTTGAAAAAAAAAATAGGGACAAAAAGATTTGGTGCGTGCAGCGCGGCAATTTTTTGTGCATGCCCACTTTTGTGGCCCCAATTACCACACCCCATTTTTAAAAAAATATAAATACTCCTTATATATAGTTGAAATGGCGGGATCAGACGCAAATGTGCTATACCCTCATTCTGTACTATCTAATAAAAATATAGAGAGAAGGCAGTCAGTTATAAGTGAGTTATAACTATGTACCAGTTTTGCCCCCCCCATACACAATACACCCATAGAAAGTGCACCCAAAGACAGTACTCCCCCATACATATTGCCCCCATAGACAATTCCCCTATACACAGTGCCCCCAATTGCCCCCAAAGACAGTACCCCCATACACAGTGCCCCCAATTGCCCCATACACAGTACCCTCCATGCACAGTGACCCCAATTGCCCCCATACACAGTGCCCCCAATTGCCCCCATACACAGTGCGGGACATTCATTGAACTATCCGGAACAGCAGGATGCGCTATAAAAAGCGGGACAGTTGGGGGGTATGGCTAAAGAGGTGACGTGAAATAATGAATTATTGCATAAGTTGCATAGCACCACAATTCTGAAAAAAGCTGAATGCCTGCACCAAGAACAAAATATATATTGCCCAAAATAAAGGCCTCAATATCTGCATTGAAAGCTGAGCTAATGAGTTGTGAATTCGCCAGTTTCTCTCCAACCAAAAGAGCTATGCCATCAGAACAATACTATTACTCATAATAAGGAGAAAGACTACAATTAGCATAAGTGTTGAAATGTTAACTCCCATCTACCAACAAACTATAACTTTCTTTTCACTACTGCAAACAAAGACCCTAACTGTGCAAAAATAATTAAAAAAATATTCCATGGAGACCTAATACTGTACACTAGTAAAACCTAAAATGTCACCCAGAAATACATATAGCTTTAGCAACTGCCCTGAAACACTAGTACTGCCCTGTACACTAGTAAAACCTAAAATGTCACCCAGAAATACATATAGCCATAGCAACTGCCCTGAAAGGGTAGCTTATGAGGTGTCAGTAAAAAAAAAACCTTGTGGCATCGGCAGGGGAGATGAAATCTTCCGCAGGCAAGATGAAACATCATGATCATCACGCACCACAAATTTTTAGGGGCCCAGTCCGTCACGCAACACCTCAGTTGGCTATACATAACCTAACATAACATTTTAGGTAAGGAAACACCCAAACTAACCACAACATAAAATTCTGACCTGAATACATAAACCATAAGGCTATTATATTAATTTTGCACAAAGTGGGATGCCAATAATTATTAGAAATTCCATCAATGCACAACAATTTATTACCCTTTCAATAGTGCAGCCGAGTATGGTATATTTCAAAACATTGTTTGAGACATAACCCAGGGTTGCGAGGGCACTTAGGGCAGTAGTACCATATATCTCGTCTTATACCCCTTTTGTAGCACACTCTGCAAGCTTTCTGGGCAAACATTTTTCCAGGTGTGGGTGGAAGCGTATCAATAAAGTGCTTCCCAATCAATCGGGCCACATTGTCACTAGGGGGCATCTCAGGCTCTGTCTCCTCTACGCCACTAAACAACAGGGCAGGGATTATCTGCAGCTGGTATTTATAGTAGGATAATTTGGGGCCTGGTACTGCTGCCATATAACGTATGAATTTCAAAGGGCCATTTGAATCAAGTATATACCAACTTTTTTGTACCAGGCCTTAGTGTTTCGAGTGGCGTTATAATAATGTTGGAGTTGATCAGTTCTGTCAACGCCACCCATGTACCTGCTGTATTCCCTGCTACAGAGAGGTTTTGTTTTAGGGGGCCTACCACAGTTACTGACTCATCGTGGATTGTCGTCAGCATGAATACATTTTTTGTGTCATAATAATTTATGGCAAGGAGCTCATCATTTCTTAGGGCATAAACTTCTCCACGATTTTTTTGCAGTTTTTTGCAGACCAGATCCCTGGGCAATCCGTTTCGGGTACGATTTATAGTGCCACAGGCTGGAGTATATACAATATATACAATATAGGGCAGTGAACAAGGGGATACTAGAGTAAAAGTTATCCACATATAAGTGGTAACCTTGGCCCAAAAGTGGAGAGATGAGCTCCCATACAATTTTGCCACTGACAGTCAAATCAACGGGACAACCAGGGGGGTCTAATTGGGAGTCCTTGCCTTCATAAATCATGAAATAGCTGGTGTACCCCAAAATGCTTTCGCACAGTTTGTAAAATTTTATCCCATAGCGGGCACGCTTGCTTGGGATGTACTGCCGAAATGCAATGCGCCCTTTGAAGAGGAGAAGTGACTCATCTATACAAATGTTTTGGGAAGGGGTATACACTTCACACCGCTCAGACAGGCTATTTATAAGGGGCCTCAATTTATGCAGCCTGTTATTGAAATGCAGAAACCGGAGCAGTAGCTGATACCGGTTTCTCTGCATGGTGGCAGAAAAAACAGGGATAGACAACACAGTAGTGGTATCCCTGTAGGAATCCAAAGAATTTGCTTTTATGAGACCCATAGCTAAAGTGAGTCCCAAGAACTTTTTCATTTCGGCAATGTCAGTGGGATGCCATGCCTGCGCTCGAGCATACCTAGGTAGGGGATTATGGGTAAGGTATTGCTCGGCGTTTAAATTTGTATAGAGGACCATATCCTGTAGGATGGACTCAGTGATATACAATTGAAAAAAATCAATAGGCTCAAAATTCCTGGTGTCCACCTTAACACCAGTGACTGCAGTAAAAGGGGGGATCTCAGGGGGAAAATTACAAGGAGGCCTCCACGCAGGCTCTCCTCCAGCTGCAGCATTAGCCCTATCACCCTCTCCCTCATTTTGCACACTCTCCTCTACCTCCATAGGCTCCTCAAGAGCACTAACCGTGCTACTACTACACCATGACTCCTCAGTAGAGGAGTCACTCTCTGAACCAGGGGGCACATACTCGGAATCAGAGTCACTGAACTCCTCCGAGCTAGAGGCCATGCACAGTGCAGCAGCCTCTTCAACTGAGAACAACTTCCTGGCCATGTTGCCAACAAAATATTTTCAAACTAATATAACACCCTAGTCCAAAATGCTCCCAATCAGTCACACAAAAAATCAAGTAAATCAGAATATGATCAGAAGCCAGAAAAATCTAACAGCTACGCAAAGATAAACTACTGCAACACAGGCAAGGCAGAGAGTAGAAAAAAAAACAAGTAAGATCTGGCTAAGAAAAAAAGCAGCTTTGGTTTCAAACCCCCCCCCCCCCCCCCCTCTAAACTCCCTTGAACTACTGAACTCCCTAAAAAAAATACAACCAAGAACAATCAGGAACAATCCAGAACAAGCAAAAAAAAAAAGCAAAAACCAGTAGATGCAACACACAAATAAAAAAAGCAACACACAAATAAAAATGCAATAAAATCACTGAATATACAAAAAGTGATTATGACCTAATTACTATTGAAATAAAACACACACAAAGTTCTGTAAATACAACCAAGATCAATAAGCAAGAACAGTAAATGAACAGCAACACAAATATAAAATGCAATGAAACCACTGAAAAATGCAAAATCATGGTAACACAAGCAATAAAACTAATCAAAGTACAACGCAGAACTGAAAACTCACAAAATCACTAAACAATGCAAGAAAAATTTGATTATGCCGTGTGACTTGTGTTCAGGCTACCTGATCACTTGTCACACTGCAAAATCAAGGTAACACAAGCAATAAAACTAATCAAAGTACAACACAGAACTGAAAACTCACAAAACCACTAAAAAATGCAAGAAAAATGTGATTATGCCGTGTGACTTGCGTTCAGGCTACCTGATCACTTGTCACACTGCAAAATCAAGGTAACAGTAATAACAGTATATATATAATATAACAGAAATAAAAGTATAACACAGAACTTAGAAATCAGAGTAATAGAGTAAAACAAGTAATAAAACAGAAATAAAGCATAACGCAGAACTGAAAAAGCAATGAAACAAAATCAATAATATAAAATAAAACTGATGAAACAGTGATTAGTGTGTAAAGGCTAAAAATGGAAAATAAAATAAAGGCAAAGTAAAAAATATGTATGTGTGCACACTTGCAAAAGGAGTGTGTGTATGTGTGTGAGTATATGTATAGGTGTGTATATGTGTGTAAGTGTTGCCTGTGCAAAAAAAAAGTGGAAAAAAAAAATAAAATCAGCAAAAAAAATTAGTGTGATGTGTAAATGGTGCAAAATTGGTACCTGGGGCAGGCAAGGCAGATCTCAAAGGCAGGCAGGCAGATCGCTGGTGCTGGAAGACCGCAGGGGGATGCAGGCAGGCTCCAAGAGGCTCCACGATGCTGCACAAGTGAAGAGGGCGGCGCCAGGGGCAGGATTAAATACCCCAAGCAGCAGGCACGTCCTGATGATGTCGCTGCGACTTGGGGTCACACAGAGGCGATCGGAGGGGGCCCAGGAGGGAGCAGCGCCGGTAAGCTCGTTGCCTAGGGGGTTGTGGGCCTGGCAGTGCGTCTCTGCACTCAGATTGATCGGCGAGTGCAGAGAACGCGCTGTCTTTATGGGAAACGTAGCTTCTACGCGCTTGTCATACAACAACTTTTTATGCCAGCACGTAGAAGCTACGTGCTTGGCAGGGAAAGGGTTAAAGGCATTAACAGAATCTGCCATTACCACATCTCTAGGAAGGGCATTCCACAACCTCACTGCCCTCACCGTGAAAAACCACCTACGCTGCTTCAAATGGACCTCTGCTGCGTTGATTGTTTTTATGGGAAAAAAGAACACCCCCTATCTGCCTATAATCCCCTCTGATGTACTTGTACAGAGTAATCATGTCCCCTCGCAAGCGCCTCTTTTCCAGAGAAAACAACCCCAACCTCGACAGTCTAACCTCATAGTTTAAATCTTCCATCCCCTTAACCAGTTTAGTTGCACGTCTCTGCACTCTCTCCAGCTCATTAATATCCTTCTTAAAGACTGGAGCCCAAAACTGCACTGCATGCTCAAGGTGAGGCCTTACCAAGGACCTATAAAGGGGCAAAATTATGTTCTCATCCCTTTAGTCAATGCCCTTTTTATACAAGGCAGCACTTTATTTGCTTTAGTAGCCACAGAATGACACTGCCTGGAATTAGACAACTTGTTATCTACAAGTACCCCTAGATCCTTCAGTAGATAGTTCGCGTTTATATTATTTCTACCATAACTTTACATAACTTTGCACTTATCAACATTGAACCTCATTTTCCAGTTTGCTGCCCAGTTTTCCAATTTTTTCGCTCTGCAGAGCGGCAGCATCCTGCATGGAACTTATAGTTTTGCACAATTTAGTGTCATCAGCAAAAATAGATACAGTACTGTCTATGCCCACCTCCAGGTCATTAATAAACAAGTTAAAAAGCAAAGGACCAAGGACTGACCCCTGCGGTACTCCACTAACCACACTGGTCCAATTAGAAAATGTTCCATTTACCCCCATTCTTTGTAATCTATCCTTCAGCCAGTTCTCTATCCAATTACAAATATTATGTTCTAGGCCAATATTCCTCAATTTGATCATTAACCTTCTGTGAGGTACTGTATCAAACGCTTTAGTTAAGTCCAAGTAGATGACATCAACTGCCATTCCAGCATCGAGGTTCCTGCTCACCTCCTCATAAAAGGCGACTAAATTAGTCTGGTAAGATCTGTTACGCATAAAACCATGCTGGCACAAACTTATAGTATTGTGAACTGCAATGTATTCAAGTACCCTTTCCCTTATTACCCCTTCCAAAACAAAAGTTTTCCTACTACTGATGTCAGACTAACAGGCCTATAGTTTTCAGGTTGAGAACGGGATCCCTTTTTAAATAATGGCACCACTTTAGCAATTCGCCAGTCTCTCGGCACCATGCCAGACCTCAACGAATCCTGAAAAATTAAGTGAAGAAGCTTGGCAATCACAGCGCTCAGCTCATTTAATACCCTGGGATGAATCCCATCTGGTGCTGGACCTTTGTTTGGAAAGAACAGGAGATCCTACCCGCACACCCTTAGCTCTCCAAGAAAAATTAGCGCTCGGTGCACACTGCTCGGAGGGATCGGCACCCTCCCAAATTCCAATGGCAACAAAAAGCACTGGCACTCAAAGCTGCAAAAATGGGACAAGCCCTTTAAAATTATTTATTGCGGAGGTGCAACGTTTCGGGGCAAAATAACTTTGCTTGATAATGTTTGATAAAGGGGTTATTTTGCCCCGAAACGTTGCACCTCCGCAATAAAGAATTTTAAAGGGCTTGTCCCATTTTTGCAGCTTTGAGTGCCAGTGCTTTTTGTTGCCTGGACCTTTGTTTACCTTTACATGTTTAAGTCTCTTTTGAATTTCCTCCCGAATGACCCATGCGTCAGAAGCTAAATTACTAGAACTGGGCATATTAAAAGGGAAGCCTTCATTAGCTGGCTCTTCAGATGTATAGACAGATGAAAAATAAGAGTTCAAAATTTCTGCTTTTTCCCTGTTCTCATCAACCAACTTACCCCCCCCCCCCCGTGTCAATAAGGTTACCACCCCTTCTTGCTTCATTTTTTTTTTTTTATATTTTTATTTTTTCAAATTTTCAGTGCATACAAAAGCATTGTTTGTTACAAGTATAGTTGCATCAATAATTATATAATGAAAAATCGCTGTATTTATCATGTATTTCCCATTTTTACACAAACTTATAGGTTCTGATGGGGCATCGCCCCTTTATCTTATTTTCTACAGTTCCCACAATATTATTACTTTTGATAATCATTAAAGACTGTATTAAGATTCCTTATCATTTACAGTTTGATTCTGCACAAATAACAACAATAACTGTATAACTAAGGTAGGGTATGGGGATACAATATTGCAGAGAATGGTCACTATTTGTCACTATTGCCTTACTCATATTGTAAGGAGGTGAGTGGGTAATGTGTCATGATATCTGTATTTTATCCAGGGTTCCCAGACTGTCTGGAACGTTTTGAGTCTGTCCATATCTATACTTGAGAGTTTCTCATTAATAAAAATCCAGTCAACCTTATTTTTAAATAAGGTGAAATGTATGGATAGGGACTTCCAGGATTTCGCAATTGTCTGTCTTGCAGCTAAAAACATGTGATTCAAAAGCTTTTGCTTATTTTTAGGAACTTTGGCCGAGGGTAATCCCATTAGCGCTTCATATGGGTTTTTACGTAAGTTTAGATGCAGGACAGAAAAAATTAAGTTATAAACTCTCACCCAATATCTGACCACTTTGGGGCAGTGCCACCATATATGACCCATCGTACCTGGGGCTGAACAACCTCTGAAACAATGATCATTTGTGTTGTGATATATTCTCGCTAGTCTAACTGGGGTTAGATACCACCTAAATAGTACCTTATATCCAGCTTCAGAGGTTAGGTTAAATTGTATGCGGGGGCGTAGCGGTCCCACATAAAAAGAGTGTGTTTCAGACAAGGGCTCATAGCTGATGACCTAGAAAACGCCGGGGACCAAAAATCTTGCTTCATTTTTTTACTGTTTAGTTTTTTACTGTTTACTTTTAGTTTACCCAGGAAAACTATATGTCGTTTTTTTCAGGATAACTTAAGCTTTCAAAATATGGTGGAACTTTTGTGTAATTCTTATTCTGTAACAAGATATAGGCTTCTAAATGTCTAAAAAATGAAAAAAAAATATTTTCCATAATATAAACACATACACCAGAAACAAAATGTATTTATACAACTGATTTGGAAAGTCCCATGTCTCCTGAATGTGTCAATACCAAATATATATAGTTTTGTGAAGATTTCTTACTTGTATAGGTCAAAAACTCCCAGCAGTACACTACCAAATTTCCAAAGCACTGCTCCAGAAAGCTGCATACTTCAGATTTCAAGGTCAAAAATTCCACTAACAGAAGGTTTATCCCAGAAAATCATACATTTTTAGAAAGAACAGATTCTGGTGAATCAAGAATAGGTAGAACTACCTGTCTACTCCAAACTACCAAGTTGCAATGCTTTCCTAAACTTATTGGTTTTTATCAAAATTTGTGAAATTTCTTAAAAATCGCTTCAAATCTTCCTGTCTATAGTATCTTATCTCCTACAGGTCATAAAGTAACCAGATAAAACACCCTAAATATGAACGCCAGGGGTCCACTAAATAGTTTGATGCCCAATATGTATAGGTTTACCTAAGTATGTGGCATGTAGGAGCCCCAATGTGAACATACCCCCATATGATCTATCATTTCTGTCATTTCAGCTTCTGCAAAATCAAAACATTTACATCATTTTTTCACTTTTAAAAAACATTTTATTGAAGTTTTGCAATAAACATGTAAGATGAATAATGACAAATTATTTAAACATAAGTTGTACAACAATAGTCACATTCGACAGTTTGTCCTTCAAAAAGATAAGAAATGAAGAAAATAGCATACTTACAGAGAAACACAATAAGTGATTTAAATAGAGAAAAGCAAAACAAAAACAAATTAACTAACTTTGCCGAGTGGATAAACTATAAAAAGAAAAGGAAAGAAAAGTTTCCTAGAGAGCAAAATCAAGGATAATTTTGCTTATATGTTCGTGAATTATTGAAATAAATCTATATATGCAGCATTTCATAAATCTGATCCTTATTACTTATATCTATAGCATTAAAGAAAAATGACCATGTATTTTTAAAAGGAATCCTGGATTTAGGTTCACTTGTTTTTGCTTTGATGGCCTCTTGCCAGCTAAGCTGATTAAGATAAGAAATAATTTCTGTTATAGGAAGGGTTTCCTCTTTTAACCAATAATAAAATAACGCTTTTTTAGAGGCAGCCATAAACAAAAATAATAATTTATCAATTTTTTATGCTAAGGAGACTGGTAAAATGCTTGATAACACCTCCTCTTTTTTTAATGTGTAATAGAGCGAAACTAGGAGATAACTTTATATTTAGATTCAACCTGTGGTTCAAGAATCTTTCCACAATGTTCCAGAAGTTACCAATCTTCGGACAAGACCATAGGTAGTGGAATAAATTAACACCAGTTTCGTTACATTTGGGGCAATAAGAGTTTGTTTTAAAGCACTTATTACAAACAAAAAGTTTTCCATATCCTAAATGGACAAGTTTGAATTGCTGAATCCTCCAGCTTTCAGCAAAAATCAGATTGCTGAATTCATGCATAGACTTAACCAATTGCGAAGCGGATATAAAGTGTTGTACATAAACAGACCACTTAGCAGACAAATTCTCAAGGGATGATTATCTTGGGTAAAAACATCCCAGAATGTACCAGAAAGTATGTTGATTTTTATATTATGTGGTTTGTCTTTAAATTCTAATATTGCCTCAGCCAGTCTATGTTTAGCGACCACAAAATTGTCTTTATTGTGAGTCACTGATAAACCACATTGGCAGGCTAAGTAAAAGTATTTATCAAATTCAAGTAACTCAAATTTTTCTTTAAACAATGGCCAGGGAATTAAAGAATAATTGTTTGGATCTAGTAGGTCTTTTATCAATATGATGTTTTTTTTTCAGATGTTAGTAAAAAGGAAGAAGACCTTAATGGGTCAGAGGTTTTCAATAGAAGTTTAACTGGCATGAAGGGAGTTTGAGAGTAACTGAAGCCATGTCTGGAGAATAGATATTTCCATACAAAAATAGTGTCCCGATATAGAGGATTCCTTTTAATATCTCTTGGTAAATTACTCTATTTACTATGTAATGCAGAAAATATATCAGAATAAGGTTCATGGAGTAATTCTACTTCTGGGTTGGTGTATTTGTTACTTTGAAAGATCCATTCAATAAGGTATCTTGTTAGAGCAGACAGGTTAAATGTTCTAAAATTTGGTATTTTTAGTCCACCAAGTTTAGCAGGTCCCCTTAATTTGGACAAAGCTATTTTTGATTTTTTTTTCATTCCAAATAAATTTCACAAGTGCAGAATCTAGCTTTCTAATATCTGAATGTCTAATAAGTAAAGGTAAGTTGATTAAAGAATAAATCAGTTTAGGAAAGATTAAAGTTTTGAAAAAGATCACCCTGCCTTTTAAATTTAATGGGGAATGCATCCATTTTTTACACATTGAGATGATATTATTAATAGTAGGAGTGATGTTCAAGGAATACAACTTATTTAAATCTATGGGAATAGTTAAGCCCAAATATTTGAGTTGTGTTTTTGGGGGTCTTAATTGCAGCTTTTTTTTGTAAACTTTGTTTTTATTGGTTTTTTTCATGTTTCATTGGTGCATTTATTTCACATGTTACATGTATATCATTTTGTTTATCATAGAAAAAAAAGGTTGGGGAAAATAGAAAGAGAGAAGAAAAAAGAAGGGAAAAGGAAAGGGTATAAGAAACAAAAAGCAGGTATTTATCATCCCTTACTAACATTTCAGTTTCACCTTCACTTATTTTTTACTTTTATCCGTTTTAGTTACAGGGGGTCCTACCCATTGCATTGCGCTCGAGAGAGATTGTCCTTATTTAGTATCCAGGTGTCCCATATCTTTAGGTATAGATCAGTTTCGTTGTCCAATTGATATTTGAGAGCTTCGTTGTGTATATATTCGATTTTGTCCAGGACTTTCTCTATGGATAGTAGATTTGATTTCCATTGGGCTGCGATATGGATTCTAGTTGCCATGCATATATGTTGTGTTAGGTGTTGTGCAGAATTGTTGAGGCCTTGTAGTTTGTGTCCTAGGAGCATTGTCTTAGGGCATGGTGGTATGTCCGTATGGAACAATTTAGAAAGGATAGTAGCTACTTTTGTCCAGAGTTCTTGCACTGTTGGGCAGGTCCACCATATATGCCACATAGTGCCTCATGTGGCGCATTTCCTGAAGCAAAATGGTGACGATGTGGGGTAAATTCGGGAAAGTCGTTCAGGGACATAATATGTCCTATGGAATAGTTTGAGTGAGGTTTCCATTATAGTTACGTTGTAGCTACCTTTAAATATATTTTGGTAGTTTTTAAGCCATGTTTCTTGGGGTATTTCTGTTTTTAGGTCTTGTTCCCAGTCTAGCATATGTTGCAGTTTATTTTTTGTATGTATATGATTTAGGTGGTGGTATAGTAGAGATAGTGTTTTCCGGCCCATTGGTGAAGCCTCGCAGATGGTTTCCATTGCTGTTTTATGCATGCTTGTTTTTCCCCATAGTTGTTGTATAAAATGGGTTATTTGTAGTGCATGGAAATGTTCAGTTGAAGGTACCTTGAATTTTTGCATTATTTGGGTTAGTTGTAAAGGGTTTGGATCCGTCTGTGAGTTGGTAAGCAAAGGATATTCCTTGCTCCGTCCACCATTTGAATGAATCCTTATTGTATCCTGGGGTGAAAAGGTTGTTTCTCCATATTGGTGTCAGTCTTGAAGGCTTTGATGCTAGCCCATATAGAGAGAGAGTTAGATATAGAGAGTTAAAAGAGAGTTAGATATAGAGCCAAATAGATTCATTATCTCAGTCTTGTCAACATTTACTTTATATCCTGAAAAGGACTGAAAATTCACAAGCATATCAAAAACGGCTTTAACAGATTTATTGGGATTTTTTATGATTAGCAGCAAGTCATCTGCAAATGCTAGTACCTTAAGTTGCTGCTTGTTAATAGTGATACCTTGGAAAGCCTTAGAAGAATTGAAAGCTCTAATCAATGGTTCTAAAGCTATATTAAATAGCAAGGGAGATAAGGGGCAGCCTTGTCTAGTCCCCTTAAAAAATTTTAAAGGTTTGGATTGGGCACCTCCTAAAATGACTTGAGTTTTGGGATTAGAGTAAAGATATTGAATGTAATGATAAAATGGGCCATTAATACCAAATAAATCCAAACAACTGAAAAGATGGTCCCAAATCAAATTATCGAAAGCTTTCTCAGCATCAATATTAATTATGGAGCAAGGAATCTTATGTTTCTTGGTATAAAATATTATAAGTAAAGCTCTTATGTTCTTAACACCTGATCTATTTTTAATAAAACCGTTTTGAGCTCCGGAGATAACAGAAGGAAGGATCATGGACAATCGATCAGCCAACATTTTTGATAATAACTTAATATCTTGACTTAATAGAGATATTGGCCTATAAGATGAGGGGAGAGAAAGATCTTTATCTTTTTTTGGTACAACTTTAAGGCAAGAAAGTTCACTAGAAGGAAGTTTTTTACCGGATAGAAGAATATCATTAAAAATATTAGTTAGGAAAGGAGACATTTTGTCCTTCAGAAGTTTATAAAAAGTGGGGGGAGGCCATCAGGACCACCCACTTTTCTAGAGTTTAAATTGTCAATGGCATAAGTAACTTCTTCAATTAAAATTGGTCCATTAAGATCTTTTAATTGTTTCAAAGAAATTTGGGGGATCTTGCAGTTAGAAAGAAACAATGTCTTTGTCCCAGAGTTGTTATGATTGTTATGTGAGTATAGCTTTTCATAGTAATTTTTGAATATATCAAGTATTTTATTGGGATCATTAGTTAATACATTGTTTTTATCTTTAATTCTAATTAGTTTAGTATGTCTATTATGTAATTTTGTTAGACTGAAAAGCATATAATTAGCTTTGCTATTTAAATTACTATATTTAGCATGTAAATATGAAGCAAAAAAAGTTGTTTCTAAAGTCAATCCAGGCCTTGAGGTCTTCAGTAACTTTTTTGTATTTTAAAGCATTCTCCAAAGAGGGAAATTGTTTAAGGCGAAGATATAAATCTTTTTGCCTTTTACTTAAGTTTAGAAAGTTTTTTTTGTACCTTACGATAATAATGAGACCTAAAAGATAAAATCTCTCCCCTAATCACAGCTTTCCAAGTTTCCCAAAACAATGGGACATTATCTAAATGGTCTTTATTATCAATTAAAAACATATCCATCTTCATCTTTGATGAAGTCAGGGTTATCTTTCAAAGGACTAGGGAAGGACCATGATACAAAACTTTTAGATGTTGTTGAATTGGAGAACTGGATACAAACTGGTGCATGGTCAGATATATCAATGTTACCTATATCAGCTCTTATAATTTTACTCTTATAATCTTATAATTTTACTCTTTTACTCTTATAATTTTAGTAAATTATTTGACGTCAAAATATAATCTATTCTAGTTCCTATATTGTGGGGAGATGAGAAAAAGGTAAAGTCTTTCTCTGTTGGATGGAAAATTCTCCAAGTATCATTTAGACCACATTTACATCATTTTGTGAGGGACAACGCTACAAAAAAGTATGCTCACCCCAGAAAGCCATATCTTTTTGGAAAGTGCACATCCTCCTGAATCTAAAATGGGTACCCATGTCTTTCTACTCCAAAGTACCAAGCCACAAAGCTTTTCTAAAGTTGGCAATTTTGATAATTCCAAAAATCCTCTCAAAGCTTCCAGTTTGTAACATCTTATCTCCCATGTATCATCAGGTACCAAGATGAAACACCCTGAATTTGAACGTCAGGGGTCCACTGAACAGTATGATGCCTAATATGTATAGGTTTACCTAAGTAGTGGCATGTAGGGGCCCCAATGTGAACATACCCCATACGATCTGCCATTTCTGTCATTTCGGCTTCTGCAAAATCAACACGTTTACATCATTTTGTGTGGGATAACGCTACAAAAAAGTACGTTCACCCCAAAAAAGTAATATATTTTTGGAAAGTACACATTCCCCGAAATCTAAAATGTGTACCCATGTCTTTCTACTCCAAAGTACCAAGCCGCAAAGGTTTCCTAAGTTTGCTGATTTTATGACATTTTCCAAAAATCACCTCAAAACTTCCAATATGCATCTTATTTTCTATAGGTCATTAGGTACCAAGATAAAACACCCTATATATGAACCCCAGAGGTCTACTGAACAGTGTGATGCCCACCGTACATAGGTTTATCAACGCACATGGCACTGAGAGACCCCAAAATATACCTTTTGCACACTAATTTCATGGCTTACCTTTACCTAATTAATTAACACATGGCAGATTTATGTGGGATAGAAACTGCAGAAATTGGGGGGCGTGGCTGAACGCCAACTAAGATGGACGCTTAGCTCAGGAGCTGCGACACAGCTCGATTCAATCGTGAGGAAATAACTTACCAAACATGGGGAAACACAGTAAAAACAGAGATCCCCAGAGGGAAGAACCAAAGGGGAACAGACTTACCGAATCACAGAAGTTTCTGAAAAAGTTTCTAACACCAGCGGAGCAAGACAGCAACGCACACGAGGGTAGCTCAGAGACAGGCAAACCGGATGGCACAGACGCAGAATCTGAATGTGAGTCCATTAATACAGATCAAGGTACTCTTTCATATCTTAAAACTCTGCCTACAAAACAAGATTTCCTTGATTTAGCGACGCAAATTAAAACGACGCTAAAGGAGGAAGTTGGAGACCTAAAGGCCGAGATCACTGCCCTGCATTCCAAGACAGCAGACATAGAACACAGAGCCGAGTCAGTGGAAAACACTTTAGAATCCTTATTAACGGTTACAGAATCACAAAGCAGGGCAATACAACTACTCACCCGCAGAGTCGAGGACCTTGATAATAGAGGGCGACGATGCAATTTAAGAGTGAGAAGCCTGCCTGAGTCGATAGACCAGCTGATTTTGAAACAAACAGTACAAGCAATATTTAATGATATACTAGGCCAACAGCCTGCTAACTATCTGCAAATTGAGAGAATACATAGGGCATTAAGGCCACGAGGTCTCCCCACTGAAAAACCAAGAGACATTATATGCTGCTTATTAAGCTATACAAAGAAGGAAGAGATACTAACTAAAGCACGCCAACTGAAAGTAGTTAAACATGGAAACACAGAAATTGCTATCTTACAAGACCTGTCCTGGTTTACCCTCCAACAAAGGAAACTACTGAAGCCACTGACAGATATGCTTAAAGAGAGACAAATCCTATTCCGCTGGGGCTACCCATTCTCCATCCAAGCAACAATAGAAGGGAAAACACATACCCTAACAACCCCAGAAGACGTACACCCATTCCTGCAAGCATGCAAAGCAGAAAATCTGGATTTGATTGAATGGGTCAAATTTGTGCAGCTTCCCAAACCCACTTCCCTACAACACAAAGAACCATGGATGGAAGTAACTACGCCCAAATCTAAAAGGAGAAAGATGAAACTAACACCAGAAAAGCTACCTCCCCAGGACAAAACTAAGGATACAGGATGAAAATTGATGTGCTATGTAACAAGGGAAACACACCCTCACGAACTTACAAACTTAAGTTTAATAAGTACCTGATGAGCTGAAGCCTAATCTGGTATGGCACACCCACCCCCCCGATATATGGGCAAGACAAATGATTTGTCAAGGAGAAACTGCCTTAGAGCACAAAGCCCAACTTCTGAAAGGTTACATAATATGTTTTTAATAACAATGCTATGGTTTAAACTAATGAATCAGTTTATTGTTATTTGTTTTATACAAGTTGAATTTTGCTATGAATACTGTCTTATCAAGGTAAAACTATACTGTCTGAAATGCAATAAGTACAATGGTAAATGTCATAGATGTGAACAAATATACTTACCACAATTTAGTAATGGATAACACTGTTAAAGTAATTTCTTTAAATGTAAACGGTCTCAATATTCCTGAGAAAAGAAGGCAAATAGTAAATATAATGAGGAAAGGAAAGGGTGATATTATTTTATTACAAGAAACACATTTCAAAAATACTCCACAACCAATGCATAAGCTAGGCACCTTCTCACAATGGTATTATAGTAATAACCCAGATCAAAAAACTAAAGGGGTAGCAATAGCAATACGCAAGAACCTAAACTTCCAACTGGAAAATACCCTAAGTGATCCCAATGGTAGATACCTACTCATTAAAGGTCAGCTATACCACACACCCTGTACTATAGATTGTGTTTATTTCCCAAATAAAAACCAGATTCCCTTCTTGAACAAACTCAAGGAAAAAAATACAGATTTTGCTAATGGGTTATGCATCATAGGGGGTGATCTAAACTTCCCTTTAGACCCACAAAATGACACCTCCAAAGGAAGCTCCGTACTTCCACTTTCTAAATTAAAAACAGCTTCCAAATCCTTGCAGTCTTTACGACTGATCGACACATGGAGATTTCATAATCCAACCACAAAACAATATACACACTATTCAAGCACACAAAACAGTTATGCCAGAATAGACTATGTATTTATTTCACAACACCATCTACACTGGCTAAAAGAAGCCAGTATAGACAATATACTATGGTCCGACCATGCAGCCGTACAAATAAAGCTAAATATCCCCAATAAAACCCCCTCCACCTGGCAATGGAGACTTAATGAAAGCTTACTAGAAGACTTAGACTGCCGCAAAGAAATTATAGATACAATTAAAGATTATAAACAAAACACACAAACAGATGGAACTTCTCATCTTACAAAACGGCAAGCATTAAAATGCGTCTTAAGGGGTATTTTGATCAAACACGGCACACAAATAAAGAAAGATAGACAAAAAAAGACAACCCAGCTAATTAGAGAAATAGGGAAGTTGGAAATTCAACACCAACAAAACCTATCACTAGACACCTACAGACTGCTGACGGAAAAAAGGAGAGAATTAAAACAATTATCCAATAGTGCTACCAAATATGCAATGACCAGACTTAGGCAAAAATATTACGAATACGGGAATAAAACGGGTAAACTGTTAGCTAGAGCATTAAGGCAGAAACAACAAGATACATACATACACAAAGTGAAAAATGAAGAAGGCATTATGCAATTACTACCAAACAGAATTGCAGAAGCCTTCAGACACTACTACAAAAACCTTTACAATATTCCCCAACATTCTAACCAAATGAAACTAGAACATAAGATACAAACTTATCTTACTGAAAATGCATTACCAAGAATAGAGAAACACATATTACAAGAACTTGATTCCCCCATCCAACTTCACGAAGTCATAGAAGTAATTAAAAACTTAAAACTCCAGAAGGCACCAGGCCCAGATGGATACTCTGGTAAATTTTATAAAAACCTATTGGATCACTTAGCCCCTATGCTGACAAACTGTTTTAACGAGATTGGGCCCGAAAAACCCCTGAACGAGGAATTCTTGCTAGCATACATTTCAGTCATACCCAAACCCGGGAAGGATCTCACCAATTGTAGCAGTTACAGACCCATCTCTTTATTGAATCTGGACCTTAAAATATACACAAAGATCTTAGCATCTAGACTCAACCCCATCTTACCAGAATGGATACACAGGGATCAAACAGGCTTTGTCCGAGGCAGGGAGGGTAAAGAGAACACAATGAAGATAATAAACATGATGTGCTGGGCGAAAGAACATCGAACGCACTCTCTGCTTCTTTCAACGGATGCAGAGAAGGCGTTCGATAGAGTTCATTGGACTTTCCTAAAAAAAGTACTTGAAAACTCAGGAATGGGTACAATGTTCATAAATAAAATTATGGCACTCTATACAACACCACGGGCTCAAATTAAAATTAATGGTATACTCTCAGAACCATTTACAATACGAAATGGTACCAGACAAGGGTGCCCACTCTCACCACTCCTTTATGTCCTTTGTATGGAACATCTACTGATTGCATTAAGGCAAAACCCAGATATAACAGGACTTACTATAAAAGGGGAACCGCTCAAAATAGCAGCATTTGCAGATGACCTACTCCTTTTCTTAACGAAACCACTCATCTCCCTACCAATAGCAATGAAGGAACTCAAAAATTATGGAGACTTATCAAACTATAAAATCAATATGACTAAATCGGAGGCACTTCCAGTAGTGCTCCCAGGGAAACTACTTACTCAACTAAAAAACAACTTCAAATTTCATTGGCAAACAGAGAAAATACAATACCTAGGAGTACACATACCGACAGATCTACACAAAATCTATGAACACAACCACAAACCATTGCTATCCAACTTATCCACCCTACTACAAAGCTGGAACCATAACCATTTCACCTGGACGGGACGGATTAGCATCATCAAAATGTCAATACTCCCTAAATTGCTCTACCTATTCCAAACACTACCAATCACTTTGCCCAAATCTTTTTTTCACCAAACGGAACACATGGTGTCACAATTCATATGGACAAAGAAAAAAGCGCGACTCAAAAAAACCATTCTATATAAACCAAAAGAGAAAGGAGGCCTAGGGTTACCAGATTTCTTTTCCTACTACCAAGCAAGTATTGTGTCTAAATTAGTGGAACATACTTATACAGCCAACGATAAACAATGGATAAAAATAGAAAATCAATGGGCAGGCCATCCACTAGCAAATGTAGTCTGGAACAAAGAGAAAAAGAAGGAACTACACATAGGCCAAAACTCACAAATTCAAGCGCTAACAGAAACATGGAAAAATCTTAATAAGGAATATAATCTTATCCCATTCCCATCTCCACTTATACCACTGGGAGACAATTTAGACTTTCCACCAGGAATCATGGACAAAGGCATGAACAATGCGTTTGGAATACAAAATTTACAGTTACAACATGTCCTAGCAACAGCCACAGAACCACCAGCAATAATGATCAACAAAGACACCTGGACTAAGAAAGATTCATGGAGATATTTACAAATAAAGAACTGTCTTAAAGAACTACATAACCTACAGCAACCTCTTAGACCCCTAACGGATCTTGAACGCCTGTGAAATAGGAACACAAGTCCTAAACATCTAATCTCAAGTGTTGACAAAATTATTATCCAAAGTAAATATGCTAACTTACCTCACTTCACCCGCACATGGGCACAGGAACTCCAGATCGACCTAGTGGAAGAAGAGTGGGAAAAAATCTTCAGAACTGTAGCAAAATGCTCCATAAGTAACAAATTCCAAGAAAATTCATACAAGATCTTATCATACTGGTACAGAACTCCAACACAACTTTACAAAATGCGTTTGATACAGAATGATAAATGTTGGAGGTGTAATGGTGAGAGTGGTACACATGTCCAAAGGTGAAAACCTTCTGGGAACGGATTGAACAAATAAGTAGTGAGATCCTGGGTTGCCAGATAAGGTTTTCCCCCCAAATGATACTGCTACTACATACAGATAAAGTCGAAAAAATATTTAAAAGGAGTCTATTGATGCAGTTGATATTAGCTGCTAAAATCCTAATTCCCAGGAAATGGAGAAACGATGACCCTCCCACCGTAGAGGAATGGTTATCGAATGTAAACGAAATCTATCTCATGGAGGAAATCACATCCCCCTTATCACCCACACCACAAAAATTTACTGAAACCTGGCAACCATGGGTCTCATACTTAAACATTCATGACAAATTGTGAAATATGCATTTACCGAATAAGACAAAGCAAAATAATAGTAGATAGTACTAATACAGAATTATCTCATAGCACTAAGTTACTTACCTTGTCCTACTGTATACAAATCTTGCAGAATAGACCTAAATGAAGAAATGTACAATATAAATGTGTTTAAGACCATAAGGAAATATGTATAAAACGAGTTGTTTGTTTTTGTGCATTATTAAAGATTTGAATACAAAAAAAAAAAAAGAAACTGCAGAAATTAAGGGTAATCCCTGAAAACCATATATTTTTAGAAAGTACACATTCTGACAAATCCAGCATGGGTAAATAGTCCTTTCTACACCAAAGTACCAATCTGCAAAGCTTTCCTAAAGTTAGTGACATTTCAGAAAATCGCCTAAAAGTGTTGCAATTTGCCGCATTTATCTCACACAATTTCTTGCATACAAAGGAAAATCATCCCAAATAGGAACACCAGATGTCTACTGAACAGTTTGATGCCCTATAAGCATAGATTTACCAAACTATGCGGAGTACAGGGGCACCCAAATAAAAATAGTACATCTGAATTTTCCGATATGGCACTCCGGCTCGTGCAGTTTTTTCACCCGGTATGTGTATTATGTGTCATAAGACCCCCTAACACTATGGAGACCCTAGAAAACCATACATTTTCCAAAAAGTACACATTCTGACAAAACAAAAATGGGTAAATAGATCTTTCTACTGCAAACTACCAAACTACAAAGCTATGCTAAACAGAACTGTTTTTATGACATTTCTGAAAATCGCCACAAAGCTTGCATTTTACCTCATTATGTACCCCCACAATTTGTAACGTATTAACATAAAACACTCTAAATATGAACGCCAGGGGTCTACTAAACAGTTTGATGCCCTATATGCATAGATTTACCAAACTATGCGGAGTACAAGGGCACCCAAATAACAATAGTGCATATGAATTTTCACAAATGACGCTCCAGCTCGTGCAGTTTTTGCACCCGGTATGTGTATTATGTGCCATAAGAACCCCTAACAGTATGGAGACCCTAGAAAACCATACATTTTCCGAAAGTACACATTCTGACAATTTGTAATTCTTTACAAATCTGTAAATACATCTTTCTACTGCAAACTACAAAGCTATGCTAAACAGAACGGTTTTTATAACATTTCTGGAAATCGTCACAAAGCTTGCATTTTGCCCCATTATGTACCCCACATTTCATAACGTACCAACATAAAACACTCTAAATATGAACGCCAGGGGTCTACTGAACAGTTTGATGCCCTATATGCATAGATTTACCAAACTATGTGGGGTACAGAGGAAGCCAAATTGAAATACAGCAGATAAAATGTCCATGTGCAAAGAACCAAGTACCAAAGAACAATGTGAAATGCAGTAAAATTGCTAAAATCCAAAAAAAAAACCTAAAATCAATTTTTTTTCTTCCTAGTGATAACTGCAGTCAGAATCACAGTTTGAGTAATTTGGCTTGGGCAAATTAGTTTTACAGACAAAGTCAAGCGAACAACAACTATGCATAACTCAAAATGCAATAAAATGGCTAAAAATGCAATAAAATGACTAAAAATGCACCAAAATCCCAGAATGGCAATAAAACATTTTTTTCAGGCAAGAAAAAAAACGATGCAATAAATATTTTTTTTTTTTTTTTTACAAAATTGCATGTGTGTAAGTGTGTGTGTGTAAACATGGCAAAATGTGTTTTGTGTGCATGTGTGTAAGTGCTGTGAATGTGTGAAACCCCCCAACTCCCCCCCAAAAAAATGTAAGTGTGTGTAAGTGTAAGAATAAGTGTGTATTAGTGTAATAAGTGTGTGATTGTGTGTTTCTGTGTGAGCGGCACATGAAGTGAGGGAGGAACCCAGGAAGGAGGGGAAAAGTAGCAAAAGCCTGACACGTAGAATCCAAGTGTCAGGCTTTTCCCATGGGACCCCTGGGCAATCGCACCCCAGGGGCCACTATTTACCCCCCTCTGCATGTTCCCTAGGGGGTTCTTTACCCTGCGCTCGCTCTCTGCACTCAGATTAAGCAGGGAGCGCAGAGAACGAGCGCAAGATAAAGAAAACGTAGCTCCTACGTGCTCGGCGTTTAACATCTTTTTATGCCAGCATGTAGGAGCTACGTGCTTGGCAGGGAAAGGGTTAAATATGTTCCATTTTCCTTCTGTGTCTAACCCTATGAAAAGCCTTTCTCAGTTGACACATTGCAGAGATGCCCTTATACTGGCAAAGTCTGCACGTCTAAAATTTTTTTTAGATGTTTTAGTTACTCCTTTTACTCCTTTATAGAGCTGTCTCTGCAGCATTATCTCAAAGGAGACCATGTTGTGATCACTGTTCCCCAAATTCTCACCCACACAAATGTTAGAGATGTGTTCAGTATTATTAGATATTACCAGGTCCAAAATAGAGTCATTCCTAGTAGGTTCTTGAACCGCCTGAAATAAAAAGTTGTAATTTCGCATATTTACAAACCTACTAGATTTTTCTGACTTAGCCACCCCATTACCACAGTCAATGTCCGGATAATTAAAGTCCCCCATAATAACAACTTGACCCAGTTGTGAAGCCTCCTCCATTTGCAACAATAGCTGGGTCTCATCCCCCTCATCTATACGGGGTGGTTTATAGCATATACCAATGATCATTTTCTTTGTGACCTTCAGTCCTACTGAAATTTCTACCCAAAGAGATTCAACGTTTTTCATTGGTAATGTCTTTATTACATGGCTTTAAATCTGACTTTACATAAAGACAAACCCCTCCACCCTTTTTAATCTCTCTGTCCCTCCTAAAAAGTGTATAACCATTTAAATTCACGGCCCAGTCACATTTTTCATCCCACGGCCCAGTCGCATTTTTCATGCCCTATCTTTTACACTCTACCGAAGATCCATAAGCATCTTACACATTCTCCAGGACACATAGTGAGTGCCAGAGATTCCCTTCTACAACCCTTGTCCGTGTATGTGGATTATTTTTTGCAGCCTCTAGTGACAAAGTCCTCTACTTAAATCAAGGACACTGGCGATTTACTACTCAAATTGCGGCAACTTTACCCTTTACCTGAAGGAACCTTACTAGCCACTATGGACGTTTCCTCCCCTTATACAGTCATCCCAATCAATGAAGGCATTGCCAATGTCAGAGCTTTTCTCATTAAACATCCAGCACCTGACAGACCATCTATTGAGTTTTTAACAACTCTACTCCAACACTGTCTGACTCTCAATTACTTCAAGTTTGAAGTTTCGCATTATCTACAAATCAGCGGGACCAGTATGGGCTCGAATGTTGCTCCATCTTTTGAAAATACAGATTTGTAATGGCACATTACAAACAAACCTACATCCTCCCTGTCTATGGTACCCATATCTACAAACTGTTTCGCTATATAGATGATCTGCTATTCCTGTGGACAGGCACAGTGGACCAATTCTGGAAGATGGTGCACGAACTTAACCAACTCCAGTTAACAATACGGTTCACTGCACACCTTGATGCGAACTCGACTGCATTCCTTGATCTCAACTTGACCGTGAACAATGCGACTTTAACAATACCTTACTACACCACATGTCCTGTCATCCTCCACATACTTACATACTTGTAGATGATGAGGATGGTAAGAAACCATTCAGATACCTGCACACTTCACCAACAGACTGACAATCTTAAAGCCCGCTTTCTTCAATGGGGTTACCAACCAAGAGAACTAGAACACAGCAGGCTGAGAGCCCTTGCTCACACACAAGAACAGGCTCTACACACCAATGACTTTCATCACAATCTATACCCCTAATAAGAGACCTTTGATTGATTCTATTTTTCACCATTGGTCAGTACTAGAGAAGGATCGTACCCTTCCTCCCATATTCAGGTCCCCTCGCCTGAGCGTACAGACGCGGGAGTAGCTTGAGAGACTTGCTAATGAAAACGGACCCTATCCACTGCTACCAGACACCAACTTCACAGTCCTGGCTGCCTACCACTACACTTGGGTGCTACAGATGTCCTAACTACATTACCTGTAACTCTCTCATCACGGGCCCCACTTTTAACCATCCACATTCTGGTCGGCCCATCACAATAAAACACAGGGTTACCTGTACTTCTAAATTCATTATCTATTTTATCAAATGTCCCTGAGGTCTCTTTTATGTAGGTAAGACTATAACGACTTTTCATAGTTACATAGGGTTGAAAAAAGACCAGAGTCCATCAAGTTCAACCCATCCAAGTAAACCCAGCACACACAACCCACACCTACCAATCTATACACTCACATACATAAACTATATATACAACCACTAATACTAACTGTAGATATTAGTATCACAATAGCCTTGGATATTCTGATTGTTCAAGAACTCATCCAAGCCCCTCTTAAAGGCATAACAGAATCTGCCATTACCACATCTCTAGGAAGGGCATTCCACAACCTCACTGCCCTCACCGTGAAAAACCACCTACGCTGCTTCAAATGGAAGCTCCGTTCCTCTAATCTAAAGGGGTGACCTCTGCTGCGTTGATTGTTTTTATGGGAAAAAAGAACATCCCCCATCTGCCTATAATCCCCTCTAATGTACTTGTACAGAGTAATCATGTCCCCTCGCAAGCGCCTCTTTTCCAGAGAAAACAACCCCAACCTCGACAGTCTAAACTCATAGTTTAAATCTTCCATCCCCTTAACCAGTTTAGTTGCACGTATCTGCACTCTCTCCAGCTCACTAATATCCTTCTTAAGGACTGGAGCCCAAAACTGCACTGCATACTCAAGGTGAGGCCTTACCAGGGACCTATAAAGGGGCAAAATTATGTTCTCATCCCTTGAGTCAATGCCCTTTTTATACAAGACAGCACTTTATTTGCTTTAGTAGCCACAGAATGACACTGCCTGGAATTAGACAACTTGTTATCTACAAAAACCCCTAGATCCTTCTCCATTAAGGATACCCCCAACAAACTACCATTCAGTAGATAGTTCGCGTTTATATTATTTCTACCAAAATGCATAACTTTGCACTTATCAACATTGAACCTCATTTTCCAGTTTGCTGCCCAGTTTTCCAATTTTGTCAAATCACTCTGCAAAGCGGCAGCATCCTGCATGGAACTTATAGTTTTGCACAATTTTGTGTCATCAGCAAAACAGTACTGTGTATGCCCACCTCCAGGTCATTAATAAACAAGTTAAAAAGCGAAGGACCAAGGACTGACCCCTGCGGTACTCCACTAACCACACTGGTCCAATTAGAAAATGTTCCATTTACCACCACTCTTTGTAATCTATCCTTCAGCCAATTCTCTATCCAATTACAGATATTATGACTGTATCGGTTAGAAATCCGTACTCTGACAACCGGTGGATGCTTTAGTCCAGGTCTGTGAGGAGATCCCTCAGGAGACCATCTGCCATCTCATCAGGAGCATGCCCAGGCATTGTAGGGAGGTCATACAGGCATGTGGAGGCCACACCAGGGCTGGAACTAGGGGTAGGCAGAAGAGGCAGCTGCCTAGGGCGCAATGATTAGGGGGCGCCAGGCAGAAGCCGCTGCTGCCTACCACTATTTCCCCTACTTTGCCATTGCCCCCGCCGTAATGACAAGCGGCGGGGGCAATGACCCACGGCATCGTACCCCCCCGAACTGCGCATGCGCGCCAACGGAGGGGGCAGGGCGGGCCAGGTGGCCGACCGGGTTACCTAGGGCGCCCAGATGGCTTGGCCCGCCCCTGGGCCACACACACTACTGAGCCTCATTTTGACTTGTTTTAAGGACGTTACATCAAAGTTGGATCAGCCTGTAGTGTTTTTTTCCACTTTAATTTTGTGTTTCCATTGATAAGTTTTGTGTGATTTTGTTGTCAGCACATTCAACTATGTAAAGACCGAAGTGTTTAATAAGAATATTTCATTAATTCAGATCTAGGATGTCTTATTTTTGTGTTTTTATTTTTTTGAGCAGTGTGCAAAAGTATTCGGCCCCCTTGAACTTTTCCACATTTTGTCACATTACAGCCACAAACATGAATTAATTTTATTGGAATTCCACGTGAAAGATCAATACAAAGTGGTGTACACGTGGGAAGTGGAACGAAAATCATACATGATTCCAAACATTTTTTACAAATAAATAACTGCAAAGTGGGGTGTGCGTAATTATTCAGCCCCCTGAGTCAATACTTTGTAGAACCACCTTTTGCTGCAATTACAGCTGCCAGTCTTTTAGGGTATGTCTCTACCAGCTTTGCACATCTACAGACTGAAATCCTTGCCCATTCTTCTTTGTAAACAGCTCCAGCTCAGTCAGATTAGATGGACAGCATTTGTGAACAGCAGTTTTCAGATCTTGCCACAGATTCTCCATTGGATTTAGATCTGGACTGTGACTGGGCCATTCTAACACATGGATATGTTTTGTTTTAAACCATTCCATTGTTGCCCTGGCTTTATGTTTAGGGTCGTTGTCCTGCTGGAAGGTGAACCTCCGCCCCAGTCTCAAGTCTTTTGCAGACTCCAAGAGGTTTTCTTCCAAGATTGCCCTGTATTTGGCTCCATCCATCTTCCCATCAACTCTGACCAGCTTCCCTGTCCCTGCTGAAGAGAAGCACCCCCAGAGCATGATGCTGCCACCACCATATTTGACAGTGGGGATGGTGTGTTCAGAGTGATGTGCAGTGTTAGTTTTCCGCTACACATAGCGTTTTGCATTTTGGCCAAAAAGTTCCATTTTGGTCTCATCTGACCAGAGCACCTTCTTCCACATGTTTGCTGTGTCCCCCACATGGCTTGTGGCAAACTGCAAACGGGACTTCTTATGGTTTTCTGTTAACAATGGCTTTCTTCTTGCCACTCTTCCATAAAGGCCAACTTTGTGCAGTGCACGACTAATAGTTGTCCTATGGACAGATTCCCCCACCTGAGCTGTAGATCTCTGCAGCTTGTCCAGAGTCACCATGGGCCTCTTGGCTGCATTTCTGATCAGCGCTCTCCTTGTTCGGCCTGTGAGTTTAGGTGGACGGCCTTGTCTTGGTAGGTTTACAGTTGTGCCATACTCCTTCCATTTCTGAATGATCGCTTGAACAATGCTCCGTGGGATGTTCAAGGCTTTGGAAATCTTTTTGTAGCCTAAGCCTGCTTTAAATTTCTCAATAACGTTATCCCTGACCTGTTTGGTGTGTTCTTGGGACTTCATGGTGTTGTTGCTCCCAATATTCTCTTAGACAACCTCTGAGGCCGTCACAGAGCAGCTGTATTTGTACTGACATTAGATTACACACAGGGGCACTCTATTTAGTCATTAGCACTCATCAGGCAATGTCTATGGGCAACTGACTGCACTCAGACCAAAGGGGGCTGAATAATTACGCACACCCCACTTTGCAGTTATTTATTTGTAAAAAATGTTTGGAATCATGTATGATTTTTGTTCCACTTCTCACGTGTACACCACTTTGTATAGGTCTTTCATGAGGAATTCCAATAAAATTGATTCATGTTTGTGGCTGTAATGTGACAAAATGTGGAAAAGTTCAAGGGGGCCGAATACTTTTGCAAGCCACTGTATATATATCTTACATACAGCATGTGAGTGTATACATAGGTTGGTATGAGTGTGTTTGTGTATATGTAGGTGTGTGTATATATATATGGGCCGAATACCGCATTTTTTTTGAGTATTCGGTTTCGGGGGAATCCGTGCTCGAACCGAATCCTATTGGAATCCTATTGGAACACGTGACCACCTTATCCAGTCTTCTCGTGCTTTAGACATTGCACAAAAAGGGCTACTTCAGGTGAGCATGCAAGGGTGAACAGGGGTCGGAGGTGCCACTGGGTGGGTAAGAGGATGGCTGCGCTGAGGAGTGCAGTCTGGGAGACACAGTTGGAAGATGCGCTGGCTGGGAGGCACAGTTGGAAGGCACGCAGGCTGGGAGGCACAGTTGGAAGGCACGCAGGCTGGGAGGCTGCACTGAGGAGTGTTAGAATGGGAGGCACAGTTGGAAGGCATGCAGGAGCATGCCCAGGCATTGTAGGGAGGTCATACAGGCATGTGGAGGCCACACCAGGGCTGGAACTAGGGGTAGGCAGAAGAGGCAGCTCCCTAGGGCGCAATGATTAGGGGGCGCCAGGCAGAAGCCGCTGCTGCCTACCACTAGTTCCCCTACTTTGCCATTGCCCCCGCTGCTAATGACAAGCGGCGGGGGCAATGACCCACGGCATCGTACCCCCCCCGAACTGCGCATGCGCGCCAATGGAGGGGGCAGGGCGGGCCAGGTGGCCGACCGGGTTGCCTAGGGCGCCCAGACGGCTTGGCCCGCCCCTGGGCCACACACACTACTGAGCTTCATTTTGACTTGTTTTAAGGACGTTACATCAAAGTTGGATCAGCCTGTAGTGTTTTTTTCCACTTTAATTTTGTGTGACTCCAAATCCAGACCTCCATGGGTTGATAAATTTGGTTTCCATTGATAAGTTTTGTGTGATTTTGTTGTCAGCACATTCAACTATGTAAAGACCGAAGTGTTTAATAAGAATATTTCATTAATTCAGATCTAGGATGTCTTATTTTTGTGTTTTTATTTTTTTGAGCAGTGTGTATATATATATATATATACTGTATATATCTTACATACAGCATGTGAGTGTATACATAGGTTGGTATGAGTGTGTTTGTGTATATGTAGGTGTGTGTATATATATGGGCCGAATACCGCATTTTTTTTGAGTATTCGGTTTCGGGTGAATCCGTGCTCGAACCGAATCCTATTGGAATCCTATTGGAACACGTGACCGCCTTATCCAGTCTTCTCGTGCTTTAGACATTGCACAAAAAGGGCTACTTCAGGTGAGCATGCAAGGGGGAACAGGGGTCGGAGGTGCCACTGGGCGGGTAAGAGGATGGCTGCGCTGAGGAGTGCAGTCTGGGATACACAGTTGGAAGGTGCGCTGGCTGGGAGGCACAGTTGGAAGGCACGCAGGCTGGGAGGCACAGTTGGAAGGCACGCAGGCTGGGAGGCACAGTTGGAAGGCACGCAGGCTGGGAGGCACAGTTGGAAGGCACGCAGGCTGGGAGGCACAGTTGGAAGACACGCAGGCTGGGAGGCACAGTTGGAAGGCACGCAGGCTGGGAGGCTGCACTGAGGAGTGTTGGCATGGGAGGCACAGATGGCAGGCATACAGTCTGGGAGGCACAGTTGGAAGGCATGCAGGTTGGGAGGCACAGTTGGAAGGCACGCAGGCTGGGAGGCACAGTTGAAAGGCACGCAGGCTGGGAGGCACAGTTGGAAGGCACGCAGGCTGGGAGGCACAGTTGGAAGGCACGCAGGCTGGGAGGCACAGTTGGAAGGCACGCAGGCTGGTAGCATGTTCAATGGCAGAGAGAGGCACCTACCTTGGAGTATGGATGGGAGGGAAGACAGGGGGGTTGGCACACAAGCCAGCAATGAATGTCTAAGCCACAGTGAGGCTGCCAGGCTATTCAGGCAACCAGGAGCCCAAATGAAGGGAGACTATGGTGCTGCCTGTACTGGCTTTGGTGTGCATTCCATGTAACTCAGGATGTAATGGGGAGAGAAACAATCTTTCCTGCCATGCCACCATCACCATTGACTTTCATTTGCAGCAATGTAGGTAGTTTTTTGTGGTGAGGGCAGTGAGGCTGGGATATGCCCTTCCTAGTGATGTTGTAATGGCAGATTCTGTTAATGCATATAAGAGGGGCCTGGATGAGTTCTTGAACAAGCTTAGTATCCAAGGCTATTGTGATACTAAAATCTACAGTTAGTATTGATGTTGGTATATATGATTTATGTATGTGAGTGTATAGGACAGTACAGCTATTGCTAATTAGATGGCAATAATGCCAAACAAGTGGCAGGTGGGATGTGGTGATTCAATGCATGCCCAAATGATAGCTGCAATCACATTAGCATATATTTATCATTGTGTTTGTATGTATATATTACAGTCAGAAACAAATACTATGCAGTCATGTCGGAATTGTTCCTATGCTGATTACCACTGGTGCTGTGCTGATTGGTTACCAAGTTTGTTGTAGATCCTCATTAGCAGTGGCACATAATCATTTCATTGCCATCAACATCCAGCCAAAAAGCCTTACTCAAAGTTGGTAAGGGAAAAAATGTTCCTCTAATGTTCTTTTAAGTCTAACTTTGTCAAATCATCAGTCATACTACTACTAGTTGTAATATTTCATTTTACAGTCAGAAACAATATTCCTGAGTCCTGTTGGAGTTGTTCTTGTGCTGATTACCACTACTGCTGTGCCGATAGTTACCAAGTTTGGCCCTGTGTAGATCCTCATTAGCAGTGGCACATCATCATCATTTCATTGCCATCAACATCCAGCCAAAAAGCCTTAGTCAAAGTTGGTAAGGGAAAAAAATGTTATTCTAATATTCTTCTAACTTCTTCTAAGTCTTCTAATAGTTAGTCTAATGTCTAACTTTGTCATAAATCACGAGATGCCATTGCTGCTGACTCTGAGCAGAAAAAGTAGTATGAACTCAGTCACAGTACCATTCTTTATTTTCTGTGGCAGCACTGTTAAGTAATATATATTACTGGGTTTTTTTGGTGCAAAGTGTGATGGAGGAGGCAACGTGGTGGTCTGGTCAGTGACACTGACAGTCTGAGAATAAGATTTTTCAATTTGTCACCTGCAGGTTATAACAACAAGTGCAGCTACTGGAAAAAATCTCAAAAATCACTCCAGTCTGGAAACATTTCACAGTTAAAGAGTGTGATTAAATAAAAGCAAAATGTAGTATTTGCTCTATAGAATTATAGGTACTACTTCTACCATTATCACCTCTACAATGGACAGGCAGCACATCTGCAGAGGTTTCCAGTACGGTAATTCCAAGTATAAAAAAATTCAATGTTTTGCTCCAGGTATTACTACTCCAGGTACTACGTCTACCATTATCACCTCTACAATGACGGCAGCACATCTGCCGGGGTTTCCAGTTCGGTAACTCCAAGTTCATCAGAAAACAGTGAGAAATTCATTTGTGTGAATTGTGGCCGAATTGGCAACTTAAAGGAAGCAACAATTATTGAGTTTACAAAAACTAGACATCAGTGGGCCTCTGATAACCTTCATGCAGTTAAAATTCACAATGCTATTGGTAAGATAATGGCAGTAGATTTGCAGCCTTACTCAATTGTTAAGGATGCTGGATTTACTGAACTGGTGAATCTCCTATAACCAAAGTACAAAATTCCATCCCATGGTTTTTTTCTGACAAAGTAATACCTGACATGTATGATAAGGTGATAAAGCAAGTTAGACATGCAGTTGACAGAGCAAATGTACCAGCTTTCACATGTGACACATGGACATTAGAGTACACTATCCAATCATATAACAGTTTGACAGCACATTGAATTGATGTTGAATTCAGTTGCAGAAGTGCAGTTTTGCAGTGTAAAGCTTTTAATACCAGGCACACTGGCAAGCAAATTGCAGATTCTGAGAATCATGAGAACATGGGACAATCCCACAAAAAATGTGCAGTGTAAATGATATGATAGCAGTATGCAGAAAAACAGTTGGTTATTTTAAAGTTTAAACACTCATCAAGTACAAAAGCAAGATTTACTGAGTTGCAGTCAGAGTTAGGCCTTCCAAATCATAACCTTATTCAAGATGTTGTTACTAGATGGAATTCTTCTTACCTGATCTTCAACAGTCTTCAACTGTTTTCAACTCAGTATGGCATTGTACAGTCTGGGGTATTCAAAAATGGAGTTACAAGTGAGTTTGGACACAGTTAAGGGTGTTATTGATACACAGTTGGGAATCCCCCTTGATAATTTAACCAAAGAGAAAGGAGAAAGGTTGGCATTTGTGAACCAATTCTCAGTAGTGAGTGAACCTGTGAGAAACATTATTAGTAAACACTGGAGGGTATTAAAAATGGGCATATCCAATGTTAAGGAATTTTCTATACCACCTCTAATGGCTTATAAAAGGAACAAAAATTTGAAAGAATTTTTGGTTAGGGCTGATATAGGTCCACAAAAGAAATATACACAACGGTTTTTGGGTACCCCAAAAATGGGAACATTTCCATGCTTATCTTAACACACACATACAGGTAGAACTATTCCAATTAGAATTTTTTTTACATGTGACTCTCATTAAGTGTCCTTGTGGCCTTGCATATATAGTGGAGACAACACAGAAGGTAAAGGATAAAATTAAAGGAACAGTAACACCAAAAAATGAAAGTGTTTTAAAGTAATTGAAATATAATGTACCGTGGCCCTGCACTGGTAAAACGGGGCTGTTTGCTTCAGGAACACTACTATAGTTTATATAAATAAGCTGCTGTGTAGCCATGGGGGCAGCCATTCAAGCTGGAAAAAAGGAGAAAAGGCACAGGTTACATAGCAGATAACAGATAAGACACCATTGTATTCTACACGGTTTATCTGTTAGCTGCTATATAACCTGTGCCTTTTCTTCTTTAGAATGGCTGCCCCCATGGCTACACAGCAGGGTTTATATAAACTCTAGTAATGTTTCTGAAGCAAACACAAAACTTTTTCCAGTGCAGGGCAGCAGTACATTATAGATTAATTTCTTTGAAATATATACATTTTTTGGTGTTACTGTTCCTTTAAGCAACATAAATCCAATATACATTGCAAACAATTGCAATTACCTATATTTGCACATTTTCATCAAATGAAACACTCAATTTCACACTTAAGATATCAAGTAATAGATAATGTCGATCCACTTAGACGGTGTCAAGTGCTTGTTTTTAACAAACACTTGTGTTTTATGTCTTAATTTTGCTGATTATATGTTTTGTTTCATCTTTCTTTAGGACAGTAAGATTTAAAGATGTGGGAGCTCCTGATCCATATTAGTTCTGGGGTTAATTATCCCCAGAATTTGGCATTGGAGCCAGAGTGATATTTGATGGATTAAATATATTGCAATAAGATACTGTCGATTTCAAGATCTGTTCAATTTGTTATGTGATACATGCCACAGGGCACTTATATTGAATACACAGGCACTTAGTTTGTATTTCATTGTCTGCACTAAATATATTCACAGAATACTATGGGTTAAATGGAGGTGAATATGGATGGATCCTCCTCTTCCTGTGGGTATTTAAACACTTGTTTGTATTTGTACTAATAGGCTTGATAAAGGGCTGGATTGAATCCCAAAACGTTGCCATTGGCATTTGAGTAAAGTTTCAGGTTAATATAGATTAAAAGTAAGTCTAAAGGCATTCTTTTTAAGTACTTACTGCATATCTAAATTCCCAGATCCCTGCTTGCTTCTCTGAGATATGGTGCTGACAGCGTACAGCAGTGTGAAGACTACAGTGACATCACTGAAATCTCTCTCCCCTTCCTGTGGGCTGCCAGCGGCAGCCTTCCTATTCTCTTAGCATGTTTGTAACTTGATCCTGTCTCCTGTTCTGAGCTACACATGCCCACCAGCCAATCAGAAGCGGATCTGCCAGAGGGGAGGGGGGGGAGGGAATGAAACACATGTGCAGTATGAAGCAAGGAGGGAAAGGAAGGGAGAATACCTTTTTAGAGATGGCTGCCTGTTCTAGAAAATGTGAAGTGTGACTGATTAAATATTTGATTAGGTGAGCCAAAAGTGTGGCGTTTTTACAAAACAATAGGAGGACTATTGGGCAGTATGCTTTTTAAATTTTGACTTGCATTCTCCTTTAAACCAGGAAATCAGTTTGTGTACATTTCCTCTTCCTTTCTTTTGCTCATTGCTATAGGCACAGCTGCACTTGCAGGATCTGCACCAACGTATGGACTGAGTTCACTTAAGGGAACCGTGAGTGTATGGACTTATTTGCATGACAGATTTAAGGCTGTGCTTTACTCTTACTCCATTTCTTAAATCACAGATTTAACTGTACTCCAAGGGATATTCAGTAACTTGGAATTTATTTTTTTGTATCCAACTTGTGCTTTTTAGTCACCTTTACACAAAGTTGGACCTTCTAAGTTTTTATAAATTTGTGAAATTTATACTGAATATGCTTTGTAATTTTATACTGAAATTGCCACTGAAATTGCCACCAGTGACATATGTGGGGGGGGTGAAGATATGTTAACTGTAATTAAATCATTAAGTCCCACAGAGCAGCCATGTTTGTTCCCCTCTTCGGGGTTTTAATTTAAATGCCTACCAAGTGAATAAATATGCCCAATCACAAACCTGCAACGGCCCTTCTGCTTTCAGCCGGTGTGTGACATAAGCTCAGCTCTGTTGTCTATGTGTAATGGGGAGGGGGGGAGGGAGAGCCCTTAGAAGCAGACAGGCAGGCAGGCCACAGCCCTTTGAAGTAGACAGGCAATGGAAAGATCAAGCCTGCCTGCTATCTAGTTCACAATGCCATGCAATGCAATGCAAGGGAGGGAGGGGGAGCTCCATGAAGCAAACGGCAAGCTGAATCCTCCCAGTTTATGATGGGTTGCCATCATGACCTATAGGTAGGTTTGGAAGTAGGTTCATAATTTTATAAGAATTTTTTTGGTGTCAGTATTACTTTAAGCCCATTTCTGCTGACCAGTGTAAAAATTCTTTGATTTTACAGTAAAACATTAAAACTTTTGAGTGAATATTTTTATGGTAGGCACTGTACATAGACATTTTTCAGTTCTGCACAAAATAAAAAGGAGGATCTACAAATGTTCTGAATACAGATGACGGTCAGTCAGATTACTGTAAAAGGTTACTCATTGCTCCACAGGACAGAAAAGAACAAAAAATCCAAAGTTTTTTCTGTTAAAAAATATCTAAATCTAACACCAAGATGAAAAGAGAAGGGGTGAAAAAGACAGAAGGGGCAGAATGGAATTTGAAAAGGAAAGAAAAAGGAAATTTTGAAAAGGAGAAGAAAAGGAAAGAGCCTTTCTATTTTAAAGAGGAACTAAAAACAATCGGTCCATTAAATGTCATGTTTATTACACACTATATAAAAACAACAAAACACAATATTAAAATGACTTGTGACAGAATAGATACAATTTTTCAAACACAATCTCAGTTGTAGGCCTTAAAAGATGCAGAAGTCAGAAATCAAATCCTAGTCTTTTATCCAGAGCATCCTCTGCAGCCACAGTGTGTGCATTCAATGATCCTTCCCTGTAGAAAACAATCACACACATTACATGTATTTAGTCAGTTCTTTTCACTTAGGCACAAATAATGAGAAAGCCAGCTCAGATGGCATTGTGATGCTACAGATAGCATTATTATAGCCATTTGCAATTTAAGGGAGACTAGCCACCTGTGGTAACAAAGATTAACTGTGGAAACCCCCTGTGGGCCATGGTCCTTAAACAACATGAACACACTGGTAAAATCAATAAGAGGACCGTTCTTGCTTACGGGAACAGGAATTTTGATTAGAGATCACAAATACATAGTAACATAGTAAGTTAGGTTGAAAAAAAGACATACGCCCATCAAGTTCAACCTTAATGCCTATAACCTCTGCCTAGTTGATCCAGAGAAAGGCAAAAACAAAAAAAAAACCAAAAAAAATCTGAAGCCTCTAATTTGCTGCAGAGGGGGAAAAATATCCTTCCTCACTCCAAGATGGCAATTCGTCCAGTCCCTGGATCAACTTGTACTAAGATCTATCGCCCATAACCCTGTATTCCCTTCACTTGCTAAAAAGTAATTCAACCCCTTCTTGAAGCTATCTAATGTAACCAGTACAACTGGTTCAGGGAGGGAACTTCCCAACTTCACAGCTCTCACAGTAAAAGTCCTTGAATATTTAAACCTAACTTGGTCAGTCTTTTTTCATAACTAAGAAGGGGAAGAATAGCTCCCTCCTCTAGTGAAGGATTCCAAGGTCCTTCTCCATTATGGATTTGCCTAGTGCCGTTAACCAACATCTGGGCCAAACATGATGTCACACAGGGGAAAGGGTGGTTGTAGCCCTAGACACCGAAAACGCATTTGATACCGTGGAATGGCCATATCTCCAGGCCCTTCTTTTACGATATGGGCTGGGAAGCCAGTTTATCACATGGGTGAGGGCCCTATATGACTCGCCAAGCACTAGAGTTCTGATTAATGCCGAATTGTCCCAGAAGTTTCCCCTAAAGCGGGGTACAAGGCAGGGATGTCCACTGTAACAGTTTTTATTTGCACTCGCCATAAAGCCCCTTGCCATCAAGATTCACATGAACTCAGCCTGCAGAGAGTGGAGGAAAAGTTCTCACGATATGCTAGTATATCTGGCTAATCCCAAACAGTCCCTCACAGAACTCCTAGCCAAGGTCACAAGTTTTGGGGGTCTATCAGGCCTCAGGGTTAACTAAGCAAAGTCCCTGTTGTTCCCCATAGATAGTGAAAATGCTAGAGACCCGCTACACGGACCCCAACTACAGTGGGTCACCCCCTTCATATACCTAGGCATAGTAATACATAGAGACCTAATGGAATTTACATAACTGAACTTCACCCCTATGCTTAAAGGAGACACATCCTATAAAAATTAAGAATGTACCAGGGAATTATACTCCTCTAGATATAGAAGGATTATGCTAAAAAAAAGTTGTGTTTCGGACTGATTTATTGAAAAATTCCACCAAACCCCAATAGCCCTGCCCATCTGTTCCCCTTCCTTCTGGCTGAATTCTCTGGATGAGCTGGGGAGCCGGCGGCCCTCCGTACCCTGCACTGTAGGATAGGAACCAATCAGCAGCTAGGCTGACCTGATAGGGAACTGAAGCCTGTCTGTGCTTGTGTGACTGCAGGGCTGTGATTGGCTCTCCCCCTCCTACTGTGCTTCTGGCAGGGACCGTTAGGACACGCCCACCCCTCATGTGAAACCCAGACAGGGACCTGAGAGGATCTATAGGGAGCTCCAATAAAGGGGCCATTGTTACAGATAGGGTTAATGTTTAGCCCAAAGGGAAACCAGCACCGGATATTATTCATAATTGCCTAAAGGGTTAGGGGTTTTCCCATTTATCCAATATGTCTCCTTTAAGTCTCTCAGGGCCAAACTACATCATTAGGCCAGCCTGCCACTTCCCCCGCCTGGTCGTATTAATATCCTAAAGATGATCTGGCTACCGAAATTTCTTTATATATCAGCACCAATTCTGCCTACCAAGAAATGGTTTAGTTAAATAGATGCATGTGTAAGAGAATTTATCTGGGTGGGGAACGGCCAAGAATTAAGATGCCAATGCATCAAACCTCAGTCAAGAAACAAGGATTAGCCCTCCATAACTTCTTGTTATATTTCTATGCTAGTCAACTGGTATATGCATGGTGGTGGCTCAATCCAGACCCCAATAACCAAGCCGCAGTAATCTCTTCGTTTGAAGCCTTGGCAAACCAGTTATATAGAGGGCTACCATCAAATATACCCTTTAACACCTCCAATTAAAACAGTAACCCAAGTTTGTTCCAGAACAGTAGGAACCGATCAAAAAGCAACTAGCTGGTCCAAATGAACACCACTTTGGGGTAATAACTCCCATATAACATTTAGGTCTTTCCAAGATGCTAACCTCTGGGCTGCTGCAGGGGTGAAGCACTTAAATGATGTGGTTGAACCAGGAGCTATTAAGTAATTTGCTCAACTAAAAGAAGAATTTTGTCTGCAAAATCACATGTTGTTCAGGTACCTCCAACTGAAACATGTTTCAGGTTCAGTTTCCTAGGGGAGCCCCCATTATAATGGAAAGTACTCTTGAACGATATCTCCATAGGCCCAATCTCTCCAAAATCCAGCAGCAATTCCTCACTGGCATTTCCAAATATTCAGACACATGCATCTTGCCTACTGGGATATACCGAAGGCCTTACTCTATCCTCCAGCATCAGGCTCTGCCTGCAACAACTCCTGCACTATGCCAGAAAGGCCATTCTGACGACTTGGAAAGCCACAGAGCCGCTTACCCTGGGATTCTGGGATCAAGACGGCGGATGACACACTTCCACAGCAGAAACCCACCTACCTGGCATGAGGGTGCCCTGCCAAATTTGAGAAAATCTGGGACCGTTGGCTGGCATACCCACGAACAAGCAGTACGACATATTAACATAGCCCAATTGGTTGCCGAAGAAACCTTCGTTATGTAACCATGTAATGCTAAGCTTGGATTTACCTGTGAAATAGGAACACACACCACCACTTTCTATTATATTTCCGCTCTTTTCTATTCTCTTTAACTTCTTACCGAATTTCCCTGTTTGCATAAAATCAATAAAGAAAACATTTTTATTTCATGAAAATACTCACCACTTCCAGTTTGGTTTTTGGGACCCTGCAAATACAATTGGTTCCAAAGTTGGTGTCTCTTGTCTGTATACAACGCAGGCAACAAAGGTTTTCATACCCCTGCTTCTTCCATTTTGCAATAAGGTTCTTATCAGCATATCCTTCTCTGATGCAGTAATCATATAACTCTGTAAGAAAGGCAAATACAGAAAGAATGTAGAAAAATGTAAAAATCATAAAAAGTAGTGTGAGGCAATACAATTGATTGGCCTGCTGACCTCGTTGCTCGCATTCAACGTGCAGCTGCATAATTTTGACCCAAAAATGTTTTCTGCCCTACCTAATAGCAATCTTTTTTTTTTTTTATAGTTTATCCTTTTATTGTTTTATATAACATACATAAAAACAAAAACAAGAAAAAAACAAAAAGCAGAGAAAAAGAAATAAAAATAGGAAGGGAGGTTATATATCACTGGTAACAGTATTGCGGTAACATATTAAACATGTTTCAGTTCTGTTATGGCAAAAGTAATACATGTATGGGATCTCTTATCCGGAAACCCATTATCCAGAAAGTTCCGAATTATGGAATGGTTGTCTAACATAGACTCCATTATAAGCAAATAAATCTAATTTTTTTTAAAATGATTCCATTTTTCTCTGTAGAAATTAAACAGAACCTTGTATTTAATCCCAACTAAAATATAAATAATCCTTATTGGATGCAAAACAATCCTATTGGGTTTCATTAATGTTATATTGATTTTTTAGTAGACTTAAGGTATGGAGATCCAAATTACAGAAAGACCCCTTATCCAGAATACCCTTGGTCCCGAGCATTCTGGATAACGGGTCCCATACCTGTATAATAAAATAGGTTTAGGTTGGTATGACAAAGATCTCAATTGTACAGCGCTGGTCCATTCAATTATATCTTACTAGGTCTTGATGTAGTGCGGACGTTTTTAAAGTGACTGTTGCATGAAGAGTCTAGTTAGGAAATTAAGGTCATCTGTATGTGCAGATTGGGGTATTGCATTTTATGTCAAGGAGCCTTGTCCACCTAGGCCTGCCTCCCACCATGGGCTCCAAACTTCTTTTTGGAACCTCTGGCTAGCAAAGTAAGTTTAATGAGGGGCAAAACTTGATTTACCAGGGTAATCCAGTTTTGAACTGTAGGAGGTTCAGGTCCCATCCAAGCCATTGCAATCATTTTCCTTGAGTAGTATAGGAGTGTTCTATATCTGGTTCTAGCATGGTTGGTAGTTATTAATTCATTCAGGATTCCCAGTATACACACCTGGGGTGTCAGAATTTTGGGAAATTCTAGTTTGTCTGCTAGGACACACAACCTCAGACCAAAATTTGGCTACATGTGGACACAACCAGGCCATGTGTAAGAAATTTGCCTCCTCCATTCCACATCTATGGCATCGTGCATCAGGGTTGCTTCCCATGGACCTCAGTTGTATAGGCGTGAGATAAAATTGGTGCAGCCATTTAAATTGGACAAGTTTATCTCATACTGAAAATAAGTAATAATACCTTCTATCTGTTGCTTCTTCCCAGTCTTCCTCTGTAAGATCTGGGACATTGGACAACCATTTGTGGTGTGCTGTTTTGAATGGGGATGGAGTTGTTTGTAGTAGACTCTTATACAATGTCAATGTAGGTTTGGTTAAAGTGGGGGACCAGAGTGCAGTTTCAAACTGTGGTTGGGAGGTTTGTATGTCAACTCCACCAAACTGTGCTTGAAATACCTGCCTAAATTGGAAGTATCGGAATTGGGAGAGAGTGGGTTCTGCAAGTTTCTCTTTAAAAAAACTCATATGTTCCCAGTGTAGAGCCATCAAGTGTGTCCTGCAGACGCCTGATCTGTTTGCATGGCCAGTACAAGAAATCAGGGAACTTATAGAAGTGGGGGAGTCGAGAGTTTGCCCATAAAGGTATACTGGGTGTTAAAGTTGGGGGGTGTTGTGGATACATCTTGAGTGCTAGGTTCCAGGCTGTCCTCGGAGTTGCAATTACCGCTGGAAGGTTTTTGTGGTCTGTGGTTGTCTAAGGCCCTCCACTGACCCTACTGTTACTGCTTGCAGATTCATATTTGGGTCAGGGTCAAACCACCATTTAATATATTGCAACTGACTAGCTAAGTAGTAAAAGGTATAAATCTGGTAATCCCAGTCCCCCTTCTTTGGTGGTGGTGGGGGGGGGGGGTTAGTTTCTTCCAAGCAATTCTAGGGGTTTCGTCTCCCCATATAAAATGTATTAGGGTCTGGTTAACGGCTTTTAAAAAGCTTTTTGGGATGTGAATAGGAGAATTGTGGAATGTATATAGAAAGCGTGGCAGGTAAATCATCTTAAAAATGTTAACTTTCCCCCAAAGTGTTAAGGGAAGTTTGGACCACATGGGTAGGATATTATTTAGGGAGGATATGATTGGATCAAGGTTTCTTGTCGTATAGGCGTTTAGGTCTAGGTGGATTTGGATTCCCAAGTACTTAAATGAATCTACTGTCATTACGGGGATATCTTGTGGCAGAGCAGGGAGGGGTGGGGGGGGGGTCGGGTCTACACACATCAAGGCAGATTTATCCCAATTAACTTGCAAACCAGAGAGTTTCCCAAAATGTGTTATGATATTGGCCAGTGTAGTTAATGAGGGGCCTGCGTCTGCCAAGTAGACCAGCAGGTCGTCTGCATATAAGGAGACTCTTTCCTCTATTGGTCCCAAGCGCCAACCTTCCAGTGCTGTGGTTTGTCTAATTAGGATGGCCAGGGGTTCAATAGCCAGCATCCCTGTCTAGTGCCTCGTGTGAGTGGAAAGGGGTTTGATGTTATTCCATTTGCCTTAACTTTAACTGTAGGTTTCTGATATAGCATGCGGATCCATTTTATAAAATTGGGCCCAAAGCCAAATTTGGAAAGCACAGCGCACAGGTAGGTCCACTCCACCGAGTCGAACGCCTTGGCAGAGTCTAGTGAGAGTACTACCAGTGAGCCTGCATTGTCATGTATCGTTTGTAAATTAAAGAATAATCTCCTTAGGTTGACATCTGTTGTCTTGCCAGTCATGAACCCAGTTTCGTCAGGGTGAATGAGGTTTGGCATGACCTGGGCTAGTCTACTTGCAAGAATCTTGGCTAGTATCTTAGCATCCGTATTAAGTAGGGAGATTTGTCTATAGAAATTACAGGTATGTGGGTCTTTTTTCAGTATCAGCACAATAATGGCTTCCATAAAGGAAGGTGGGAGAGAGAAGTTTTGAGTCGCTGTTGTGAGTGTGTTTAGTAAGTGAGGGGTTATTTCATCAGTAAGACTCTTATATTGGTCTGCTGGTAGGCCATCGGGCCCGGGAGTCTTACTGGGAGCTAAGCCATTAATAGCCTGTTGGAGTTCTTGTTTGGTAATGGGAGAATCTAGAGTGCCTCTTTGGGTTACTGTTAATGCGGGTATGGGAATTTTGCTAAGGTGTTGCTGTATTTCTGCCTCGTTATAGGTGGCTCTAGTAGTATACAAAGTTTTAAAGTATGTTGCAAAAACTTCTGCTATTTCTTGAGGTGTGGAGTAGTGGGTGCCATCTGAATCTACTATCAAAGGGATTGCAGTTGAGGGAGCTTGTTATTTGGCTAGATAGGCTAGTGTCCTGCCACTCCTGTCCCCAGTTTCAAATATGTGTTGGTGTGTATATAGTTGAGCTTTACGTGTGAGGAGAGTTTGTTCCTTAGCTAGAGTGTGGTGGGAGTTTACCAATTTGCTGTAGTTGGTTGGGTTTGGATTGGCTGCGTATGTGGACTCTGCTTCTTCCTGCTTTTTCAGCCTCTGCTACTTGAGCTTTGGATTCTATTCTGGCTTTTTTAATTGCACTAGTGAGTTGCCCTCTCATATATGCCTTTGATGCATCCCATACAATCTGTGGAGAGGCTGATCCTTCATTTGTCTCCCAATATTCAGTTACAGCTGTGGTTGCACTTTCTAGCACTGTGTTGTTCTTGAGCCAAATTGGACTGAGTCTCCAGAGATTAGTTTGAGGGGTACCCATTATGTTTAGAGTGAGGGAAAGGGGAGAATGGTCGGACAAGGCTCGAGGGAGGTATTGTGTCTTTGTTATCTTAGGTAGGAGTTCAGATGTTACTAAAGCTAAATCGATTCTTGTGAGAGAATGATGGGTAGAGCAGTGGCAGGAGTAAACTTTCTGGTTAGGATTTTTCCATCTCCAGGCATCTGTGAGTCCTAGCGCTTTTGCCCACATTAGTTTGTTCCCAGTGGGAAAGGGAGGATTTAATGTATCTATTTGCAGGTTAATTAAGGCATAAAAGTCACCCATAATACAGGTGGGAGCTGTAGGGAGGTCAGCTAGTTTTTTTACTGATAATATCTAGTGTGGTTGTGGTAAATGGAGGTGGTATATATAGGTTAACTATAATTAGAGGAAAATTGGCTATAGTGCAATGTACAATGATGAACCTGCCGTAATAGTCCATTTTGAGTGTAATCAGGTTAAATGGGATTGACCTCTTCACTAGGATTGAGACCCCTCTGGAATATGTATGTAGAGTGGAAGGCATAGCCCACCCATCGTCTCTTTAATGCTAAGATTTTTTTGTCCTGTCAGGTGGGTTTCTTGTAAGAGGAGTATAGATGGGAGGTGCCTCTTAAGGTAATTAAACATTTGAGCTCTCTTAAATTTGTCGTTTAGACCCCAGATATTCCAGGAGATGAGTGTAATGTCAGTCATTGATTATAGGTATGTAAAGGGAATGTAGGATGGTGTAATTTGGGGGGTCGCAATCCAGTGAGTAGGTCTCTATATTCTGGAACTTGCTTATCATACCAACTGTAAATGTATTACATTGTGACTTGTTGCCGCTGAGCATTTTGTAAACAAACAAAAAATACAACATCCCAAACAAAAAACCCCTATCCCACCCTACCCACTTTCCCAACTTAGGTGGGTCTATTACCCAAAACTGTGCCATGCTTATAGAAGCTTCTAGGGGGTGTGTCTACACCACACTATTTAACATTTTGAAGAAAATCAAGTTTATAAAGATAACTTCAGTATGAACAAAAAATAAAATAAACAGGAACTACCATTCCCTCAGAGCTCTGTATTAGGGGTAGACCCATATCGTTACTAAGGCTTGCATGAGGTGTATATTCAACGGTTACGTTGCCCTCAGTGTGGATTTAGTGGCCCAGTTAATATTGGATTTATCCGGCGTCTAAGTAAAGTCACTCTTTTAACCTTGTACGATGAACGTTTTATGTCCCTTGTACATTCCAATTGCAGAGAAGGTGGTTCAAAGTGTCCAGTGCGCCAAATCTCAAAACCCAAGGTCCTGGTGCGCTATGGCACTCCTCAGTATACATCCTGTCAGGGAAACGCCACTCACAGACGCGCCTGACACCGGGACGGGGTTCAAGGGGTTACACGCAGTCACCTTTCACACAGGTTAGACTAACATCCAGCACCCCCAAACAAATCACCACCCCAAATACAACTATTCGCTGCCACCATCTATCATTAACAGGCGATAGAAGCCTAGTTACCCAAATATTTCATACACAAACGTTCCTACTGCAGTGAGGGTTAGTTCTACTATACACACACACACCAGCAGCCATGGTTAATTTACATACATACTGCCCTACTGACAGTCCCCTAGCTAATTAGCATGCACACAGCCAAACAATTAGTACACCTCTAGGCCTGAGCAGTCATACAAGTTACGTGGGAATTGATATAGAGCCGAAGGACAGAACTTATTAAATTTTATATTTAATATTACAAGGGTAAACAGTGCATTAAAAGGATATTACAAAAGAGACATGTACAAACAGTAAATAAAATAAAGGGGATAAAAACACAGAGAAACGTTACCGGGATCTTGTGCCCTCCTGAGGCCAGAGTTTAGGAATAGTGAACCCACAATCCAAAAAGAACATGGATGCCCCAAATATGAGTTAACTGGCACCTGGGTCTGTGCCCTTTTTTTATCCTACTGCTGGGACCCTCCCTCATTACTGTATTCATGAGGAGGGAGTGCCCAGGGGTGTGTCACAGGACCTCCCCTGTAGAGAGCTATACTTCTCCTGCCAGTTTCTGGTCATATAATATTGGTACTTGCCAGTACCCAATATTATTATGATAATAGGGGCTTGTCTTAACCCATATGGGGGAGATCAAAATGATACCAAACATGGGGGGTGTCTCATGTCCCAGTCCCCCAGAACCCATCCCTGCTCAGAGAGGGGTATAGGCTGCCCCTGTTTGGTATCATTGGGAAGCCTGGGCCCTCCTCATAAATCCTATGTGAGTTATGAGGATGTGGACCCTAAAGCAGCGGAGATATGGAACCATTTTTCTGATAGCTGCACCCCCCCTGCTGCTCTGGGTCCCCAGTTGGCCTCTTTTATCATAGATCAAAGAAAGCAATAGCCCCAGGTTTCCCGCCCACCAAATGGCTGGATACGGATAGTCTGCTCCCTCTGTTGGAGTTGCCCCCTTCCCGCAGCCCCTAAATGCATATTTAATTAAGGGTCTAGATGCAGGAGACTAGATGGTGATAGGGGTTAACCCGTTGCCAGGTCAGGGCCATATGGTGCCTGGCATGACACATCCCAAAGAAAGTATTCACCCAACTAAATTCATTGACTAGCAAATTCATCTGGGGCACCTCCAGGCCCCGTTTACGCCTAACCACTCTTATGAAACCTAGAGATGCAGGGGGGCTGGCACTCCCAGATATGTACATCTACTACGTGGCTGCCCAGTTAGCACACATCTCTCACATGGTTCGCCCAGATATCTCTCCCCCACTATACCAATTGTGGGCTTTGGTATCTAGCAATCAAGGTTCCCCCTGGCCCTCACTACTGCCCAAAAAATTGCCCAAGAATGCCTCTCCTATGTTGGTACTCCAAAACAGATTACTACAGGCCGGACATAAGTTAGCCAAGGTGGAGCAATATCCACCCCAAACTCCCCTCTGGCATAACCTAGATTTCCCTTTACTGGCACCGCACAACCCTCCCAGAATCTGGTACACGCTCAACCTTACCACAATTGGGGATGTCTGGGCTGACAACAAGTCATACCTCTCCAACAACTATGCAATAACAGACAGCTCCTGTCTGCGCAATGGTTAACGCACCACAAGCTGGCAAGGGCCCTCACCTCCCAATCTGCCCACTCTAGTATCAGGGTAGCCAACTCTCCAATTATTGATACCCTGTCAATACCAGCCCACAAGGGAAAGATCTCGAACCTGTACAAACAACTATATAAACCACAGCACATAGACCCTGAGTTGAGAGTGCGGGATGCATGGGAGGGCGATTTGGGTGTTCTTTCCGACAGCCAGTGGGAGTGGATACTTGCCACCCCAAAACTGGTGTCATTCGCGTACAGGCATAGTCTCCTACAATTGTATCTAATCCATAGAGCTTACTATACTATACTGTGCAAACACTCTATGCTATGAAAGTACTTACTTCACCCTTATGCCTGAGATATGGCACTGAGGTAGCCACACTAATACACACCCTTTGGGACTGCCTGTGCTTAAAACAATACAGGGGTGACATCCTGGGCTGGCTCACAGCTGCTATTCCGGGCTGGGGCACAGGCACGGCCAGAAATTGTCTATTAACAGTTGATTTAAATGAAAACCTGGACAGCCATACAAAAACGTTTATTCTGAAAGCAATGTTTCACGCCAGGAGAATACTTAGCCCGCACTGGAAAGACAAGGATACCCCCAAAATCTCTTGAATGGAAAAAAGCCATGGATGACACCGCAGCCCTAGAACGGACAATCCTGGACAAAACAGGGAAAATACTTATCTATATGCAAATCTGGAGACACTGAACTGACTGCCTCAGCACCCCAATCCCCTTCTCCCCAGGCGACCCCCCACCGATAGCTACTGCCCCTCAGTAAAAACCCCCCAAGGCTCTCAACTAAACAGAACTCTCAGGGACTGAACTCTCATTATTACCAGCATTCATTCATACCAATGCTATTTTTGTATGTTTGTTGTTCAATAAAAATATTATTGAGGAAAAAAAAAACAAAAAACACCCTTTTCCGAATTTTTTTTTTGTGCAAGCGTACGCGCGGCACACGAAAAGTCGTGCGCCGTACAAAAAAAAATTTGTACGGACGCCTGGAAAAGTCGGCGAAAATACGCTCGGAGCTTTCATGCTTTGGTAAATGTGCCCCTTACTAATGCTCTCATTTCCCCCCCCCCAATTACAAAACGGCTAAAAATCAGAATCCAACAATTCGCCAGCTAAAACTTGCAGAGATCATGTAGAAGTCAATGTCAGATGTCCCATCCCTTCCCTGGAGGATCCTTCTTTTGCTTCATAACATTACAGTTTCAAATAGTCGCACAAAAAACAGTGCCAAAAACGCAAAAGGTTTCACAACTATTCTGTGACTTTTTCATTTCAGACTTTTAAATAATTGTCAGACATTTGTGGAAATGAGTTTATCAAAAATTTTTAAAAATAAAAAGCGTTTTGTAAATGTCCCCAGGGCACAAAGATAGAAGAATAATTTCAGATCCATATAAAATTGGGAGAAAGTCAAATGCTGGTCTCATGACTTTTGATATAAAGATTGCTGGTTCTTTTGCAGAAACATTCTGGATTAAAAGTAACCACTGCTTCAGAACAAGGATACAGAACTCTGCTTGCTGGTCCAATTCCTGTGGCATCTGAAAAGCTACCAACCTTGTCAAGTTTTGTTCTGCCCAGCACTAGGTTGGCACCTTTCTAGTTGCTTATATTAGCCACAGCTGTAGCATTGTCTTAATGGTTCTATACTCACTTTTCAGCCACATTTTGAAGAAAAAAAAACAAAACAACACAGCTTGATAAATAGCCCTTAGTTTCAGAATATTGGAACTATGTGGGCATGCCCCCATACCGGATTCTGAAGTGTCTGCGGTAGTGTCTGCATGCCTTGGGAGAGATTTAATGGTTCCATTTACCACCTGAGACCCTAATTCTCTTCTCTGGTTACCAGAAAATGTAAAATCAAGTTCAGATGATTGATTACCCCAGAGCTGATGGAAAAACTAAAGAGTGTTCATATGCCACCTTGCCCATCTCGAAGACATTAAAGGAACAGTAACACTAAAAAATGAAAGCGCTTTAAAGTAATAAAAATATAATGCACTGTTGCCCTGCACTGGTAAAACTGGTGTGTTTGCTACAGTAACACTACTATAATTTATATAATAAGCTGCTGTGTAGCCACGGGGGCAGCCATTCAAGCTGGAAAAAAGGCACAGGTTACATAGCAGATAAGCTCTGTAGAATACAATAGTGTTTTGTCTGTTATCTGCCGGTGCCTTTTCTCCTTTGAATGGCTGCCTCCATGGCTACATAGCAGCTTATGTATATAAATTATAGTTGACTTTCTGAAGTAAACACACAACTTTTACCAGTGCAGGGCAGCAGCACATTATATTTTAGTTACTTTTATACACTTTCATTTTTTGGTGTTACTGTTCCTTTAAGCCATTTAGTGTGATATTTTCTTAAGGCTGAGAGATTAGAACTGTACTTGATCAGAAATGATCAGATTCTGTTTTGACACTCACTATACTGAGCGATTGTTGTAACATCAAAATATCTTGAATCTTCTACTTTAGTGGACACCAGCAAGACGACTTCTACAATAATTGTTGTCTGGAATGAACTCTTACAGCAGCTATGTTTATTACAAGAACTTTTAAACAGTTTGTTTGAGAAACAAAGACTGAAAAAGAGGCAGGTTAACTGTACATGCTGGTACATTCTCTGTATGGTTATAAACTAGCACATGAAAGCAGACATCCTTCAGATCACAGATCACAAGCCAGTAACCTGGGGAACAGCTTTTAAAAATGATGCTAAATATACCATTTTTGAAACAATTTTGCTCCTGAAGCTTTCTTCTCTAAAGCGCTCAGAGAAGGAACCACTTTTCCACTTTTTCCACAATTTTAGAATGACTGATGCTCAAATTACACTGCAATTGGGAACTCTATGAAACTCAAGACGATAGCCCTCAAGAAACATCTTAAGACCCAATAATCTTTGATGTATGAAGCCAACACCTTTTGGAAGAGTATGAAGTCAAAACCTTTTGTTAAGATTTGGCAGGTTCAGACTTTGAAAGGTTATTTTATTTTGCTTGAAGACATGGAAAAGGAAGAGCTGTTCTTATTGTAATTACGGCCATCTCTATGCAAGGATTTCCAATTGGACTTCTCTGGACATGAAATACTAAGAGGTTCTACATAATATAGGGTGACTCTGCTTTCCGTCTCTGGTGCAAATTTTTTTTTTTTAGGAAATGAAAAGATTTTTGCCCTTGGAAACATTCTTAATGACAGAATTTTCAAAATATCTGGGAAGGAAAGAAGTTATATGGTCCTCTTATGATTGATCTTGTAAAAAAAAAAAAAAATATTTTAGGATCTAGAAAATCAGTATGGGAAGAGAAACTAAAAATAATCAGATTTCATGATCATATGAAATTGGGAGATTACTATTTAGAAAACACATCTTGAAGAGTAGAGATTATAGCTTTTCTTTGTTGACTTCTCCTGCCTTCATATTAGATTCTGGTCAACTTTTTGTAGCTGCACAGTCAGAGAAAGCTAACTAAATCAATATATTCTTTTAGTCACCAAACTGTCATTTGTAAATTTGAATGAAAAGCTAGGCCTTGGGTTAGGCAAAAAACAGACAATATTAGAGAAAGCACAAATCATGGGAACAGTATAGGAAATCTCTCTTACACACACACACAAAAGAAGTCCACAACTGGTGAGTCCACCAAATCATTCTTTAAAGAAAAAGAACAAGCAGCATGCATCTATAACTTTATTTTTAAAGCACTACAATGAATCACTTTGCTGTACAATCTTAAAATGTACAGAAGAACACACTGAGGACAAACATTATAATATATAAATTACAGATATTAAACGGACCCTAAGCTATCATTTCAAATTCTTTTCTATTGTGTTTCTCAAGAAAAATAAACTTCACTTACACTATATAAATAATTTAAACCCTGTTTCCTTCAATATTGGAATTACACAATTACAGCAAGCAGGCAGGCACCATTTTGTGTACACCGTTATTAAGGCAAGCTTTGCATTACCGCAAAATCTTATATGTGCCAGAATAGGAAACCCGATGCACGTGTCCATGCACAGGATACACAATTAGATGGTGAGTATCATCCGACTGTATAATCATAAACATACAGCAAAATCCACAATGCAGTGGCATGCTGATGTTGCGTACAGCTGTTCACCCACACCTCAAATTTTATGATTGTTGTCTGGATACATTTTGGTCATGTAGTGTAAAGAAGTGGGCAAAAAAAAAAAATAAAAATAAATAATGAATGTATGTATGTATACACACACACACAGAGCTGTAAACAAAAACTGTGTAAACCAGTAGTCAAGAGCTTGAAAGAGTTTAAATTAGGTGAAGTGAAGTGATAAGCACTGAAGTGAATAAGAATCTTGCAGAAAGTGCTGAGATTCAGCAAAATTCCAAACAGTTCTGGATCCTAGAATTAACCAATTTTAGTTTTCAAGATTCTCTCAATTTAGCAGATTTATTAGAAAAAAAAAATTATGGGCAGAATGTTATTTTGCTGCTTAAAAAAAAAAAAAAAAAAAAAAATTATATATATTATATATATATATATATATATATATAAAAAAAATTTTAATAATATTTCCCTCTCCGGGTTTAAAATCCAGATTACTGTACCTCTACTGATGGCTTTTCTCTTGTAAAATAGGTCAAATATATAGCGAGTTTTCTGATGATGAATCCTGAAGATAGGCCACAAGGACTCCACTTTTCTTTTTCCCTCGTGAGGCTCAGTTTCCGCTGTGTATATAAAACAACTTTTAACATACAAAACAGGGAAGTAATAGAGGGAAAAAAAGGAAAGCTTTTAAGAAATATAAAAGTCAGAGGGGACAGTAGCTGCATTTAATGAATAAACACCATAACAAGTGTTGTAAAACAGCAATTCGGAGCACATTGTGGCAGAGGCCAAAACTAAGGCTGATGCCACACGTGGCGTTTTTACGCTGCGTTTTTTCTCAGCCTCAAAACGCCGCACAAGCCACACAGCCCCTGACTATGGCGTTTTTCAGCCTAGTACTGGTGACGTAGCAAATCCCGTTTCCATGGTGCCAATAGTGCAAAATAGTAAAAAACGCAGCGTATTTCCGCTAGGTCTGGCAGCTGCCTTTGTGTATACATAGGAATAGCTTGCTGTGCAAATACTGGCGTATTTCAGCCAACGCTTAAAAAATCCGTGCTAAGGCGTTTTCTAGCGTATTTCCGCATTGTGTGGTTTGCTTCGAGTCTTTTCAAGTTATTTCTATGGATGATGATATCGGGCGTTTTTCAGCCACTGAGAGAATTAGAAAATATGCAGTGTAAAAACGTCACGTGTGGCATCAACCTTAACCCAAAAAGTTTTTTCAGTAAAGATGCAGGTTTTGAGGGTGTGGCCCCATTGAGTTTTAGTAACAATATTGTTACAGTGGATACAGAAAAGGCAGATGTGCTAAACCAGTTCTTTTCTTCTGTGTATACAATAGAGGAGCCAGAGTGCCAAGCCCCACCCAATAGCGGCACTGTTGCCTCAGCTCCAACTAAGCAGTAGTTGACACAGGATATGGTGCTTAAAGGAACAGTAACACCAAAAAATGAAAGTGTATAAAAGTAACTAAAATGTAATGTGCTGCTGCCCTGCACTGGTAAAAGTTGTGTGTTTACTTCAGAAAGTCTACTATAATTTATATAAATAAGCTGCTATGTAGGAGAAAAGGCACAGGCACATAGTAGATAAGCTCTGTAGAATACAATAGTGTTTTATCTGTTATCTGCTATGTGCCTGTGCCTTTTCTCCTTTTTTCCAGCTTAAATGGCTGCCCCTGTGGCTACACAGCAGCTTATTATATAAATTATAGTAGTGTTACTGTAGCAAACACACCAGTTTTACCAGTGCAGGGCAACAGTGCATTATATTTTTATTACTTCAAAGCTCGTTCATTTTTTGGTGTTACTGTTCCTTTAACCCTTTCACTGCCAGCCGTTTTGGACCAAAGTGAAACTTCTACTGCCACACAGTTTTTGAACATTTTGCACTGTTTCACTTCAGGGGCCTTTCCTCTGGGGGACTTTTAGTTTACCAAGGAAAACAATATATTGTGTTTTTAAGGACAACCTAAGCTTTCAAAATATGGTAGAATTTTGGCGTAATCCCAATTCTATAACAAGACAGTGTCTAAAAAATTTAACACACACACCAGAAACAAAAATTATTTTATGCACAGAAATACAACTGATTTGGAAAGTCCCATGTCTCCTGAATGTACCAATGCCAAATATATATAGTTTTGTGAAGATTTCTTACTTTAATGGGTCAAAAACTCCCAGCAGTACACTACCAAATTTCCAAAGCACTGCTCCAGAAAGCTGCATACTTTATCCCAGAAAATTACACATTTCTGGAAAGAATAGATTCTGGGGAATCCAGATAGGCACAACTGTCTGTCTACTCCAAGCTATCAAGTCACAATGCCTTCCTAAAGTTATAGCAAAACATGTGAAGTTTTAAAAAAAAAAAAAAAAAAAAAAAAAATCGCTTCAAAGCTTCAAAGCTTAGTATCTTATCTCCTACAGGTCATGAAGTAACCAAATAAAACACCCTGAATATGAACGCCAGGGGTCCACTCAACAGTTTGATGTACAATATGTATAGGTTTACCAAAGTATGTGGCATGTAGGGGCCCCAGTGTGAACATACCCCCATATAATCTATCATTTCTGTCATTTCAGCTCCTCCAAAATCAACACATTTACATCATTATATGTGGGATAAAGCTAGTAAAAAGTACGTTCACCCCCAGAAAGTAATATTTTTGGAAAGTACACATTCCCCTGAATTCAAAATGGGTGTCTATCTACTTCAAAGTACCATGCCGCAAAGCTTTCCTAAAGCTGCCAATTTTGATGAAATTTACAAAAATCCCTTCAAAGCTTCCAGTTTACAGCCCCTTATCTCCCACATAGCATTAGATACCAAGATAAAACACCCTGAATTTGAATGCCAGGGGTCCACTGAACAGTTTGATGCCCAATATGTATAGGTTTACCTAAATATGTGGCATGTAGGGACCCCAATGGGAACATAACCCCATATGATGTGTCATTTCAAAAAAAATCAACACATTTACATCCTTTATGTGGGATAATGCTACAAAAAAGTACACTCACCCCAGAAAGCCATATATTTTTGGAAAGTACACTTTCCCCCCGAATCTAAAATGGGTACCCATGTCTTTCTACTCCAAAGTACCAAGCCGTAAAACTTTCTTAAGTTTGCCAATTTTTATGATATTTCAGAAAATCGCCTAAAAAATGTTTACGTTTGCCGCATTTATCTCACACAATTTCTTGCGTACAAAGGCAAATCACCCCAAATAGGAACACCTAAGGTCTACTGAACAGTTTGATGCCCAATATGCATAGATATACCAAAGTCTGTGGTATGTACAGTGGAGGAAATAATTATTTGACCCCTCACTGATTTTGTAAGTTTGTCCAATGACAAAGAAATGAAAAGTCTCAGAACAGTATCTTTTCAATGGTAGGTTTATTTTAACAGTGGCAGATAGCACATCAAAAGGAAAATCGAAAAAATAACTTTAAATAAAAGATAGCAACTGATTTGCATTTCATTGAGTGAAATAAGTTTTTGAACCCCTACCAACCATTAAGAGTTCTGGCTCCCACAGAGTGGTTAGACACTTCTACTCAATTAGTCAACCTCATTAAGGACACCTGTCTTAACTAGTCACCTGTATAAAAGACACCTGTCCACAGAATCAATCAATCAAGCAGACTCCAAACTCTCCAACATGGGAAAGACCAAAGAGCTGTCCAAGGATGTCAGAGACAAAATTGTAGACCTGCACAAGGCTGGAATGGGCTACAAAACCATTAGCAAGAAGCTGGGAGAGAAGGTGACAACTGTTGGTGCGATTGTTCGAAAATGGAAGGAGCACAAAATGACCATCAATCGACCTCGCTCTGGGGCTCCACGCAAGATCTCACCTCGTGGGGTGTCAATGATTCTGAGAAAGGTGAAAAAGCATCCTAGAACTACACGGGAGGAGTTAGTTAATGACCTCAAATTAGCAGGGACCACAGTCACCAAGAAAACCATTGGAAACACATTACACCGCAATGGATTAAAATCCTGCAGGGCTCGCAAGGTCGCCCTGCTCAAGAAGGCACATGTGCAGGCCCGTCTGAAGTTTGCCAATGAACACCTGAATGATTCTGTGAGTGACTGGGAGAAGGTGCTGTGGTCTGATGAGACCAAAATAGAGCTCTTTGGCATTAACTCAACTCGCTGTGTTTGGAGGAAGAAAAATGCTGCCTATGACCCCCAAAACACCGTCCCCACCGTCAAGCATGGGGGTGGAAACATTTTGCTTTGGGGGTGTTTTTCTGCTAAGGGCACAGGACAACTTATTCGCATTAACGGGAAAATGGACGGAGCCATGTATCGTGAAATCCTGAACGACAACCTCCTTCCCTCTGCCAGGAAACTGAAAATGGGTCGTGGATGGGTGTTCCAGCACGACAATGACCCAAAACATACAGCAAAGGCAACAAAGGAGTGGCTCAAGAAGAAGCACATTAAGGTCATGGAGTGGCCTAGTCAGTCTCCGGACCTTAATCCAATAGAAAACCTATGGAGGGAGCTCAAGCTCAGAGTTGCACAGAGACAGCCTCGAAACCTTAGGAATTTAGAGATGATCTGCAAAGAGGAGTGGACCAACATTCCTCCTAAAATGTGCGCAAACTTGGTCATCAATTACAAGAAACGTTTGACCTCTGTGCTTGCAAACAAGGGTTTTTCCACTAAGTATTAAGTCTTTTTTTGTTACAGGGTTCAAAAACTTATTTCACTCAATGAAATGCAAATCAGTTGCTATCTTTTATTTAAAGTTATTTTTTCGATTTTCCTTTTGATGTGCTATCTGCCACTGTTAAAATAAACCTACCATTGAAATGATACTGTTCTGAGACTTTTCATTTCTTTGTCATTGGACAAACTTACAAAATCAGTGAGGGGTCAAATAATTATTTCCTCCACTGTACTGACCCCAAAATGAAAATAGCGCATATGGATTTCTCGCCTGCCAACTCAGCTTTTGCACAGAGCCCCCTGTCAGCGTATTATGTGCCATAACCCCCCTAACTATACAGAGACCCCCAGAAAACCATATATTTTTGTAAAGTACACATTCTGATGAATTCAAAATAGGTAAAGTTATTTTTGTACACCAAAGTTACACCTGGCAAAGCTATGCTAAAAACAGATTAGGAACACTTATACAGGGATAAAATGCGATAAAACCACAAAAATTGTGCAAATCAGTGAAACAACAAAATAAGTCACACGACAGTGTAATTAGTGGCCAGAATATCTGATCCAATAGTCACGCTGTCAAAATAAACAGTTTTTAGGGAAAAGAAACTAAAAAAAAAAAAAAAAGCAGTAAAATGGAAAAAAAAAAATATACAAAAAAAAGAGTTTGTGTATACACGTGTGTACATATGTAAAAGTAGTGTGACAATGTGTATATGAGTGTATAAGTGTTTATTTGTGACCAGATGAAGAAAAAAAAAAAAGTGCTACATTTGTGCTGTATGTAGGTATAAATGTGTGCAAGTGAGTAAATACAACAAATAAAAAACACACTTACCTGTCCAGAAGCAGGGATCGCATGGCTGGTCGTCCTGTGCAGTCCTGGTGAGAGGGGGCGGGAGAAACAGGAACCAGGAAGTTGGGAGCAAGCCGCAGATGCGATGTGATTGCGTCTGCTGCTTGGGGGGGGGGGGGGCTTTGCAACGATCGCGTCACAGGGCCGACATGACAGCCCCCCTGTCATCACTAAAAACTCTAATCTTTATCTGCCAAACGACGTACGGCGCATGCCGTTGGCAGATAAAGCCTTTTCCTGCCACGACGTATGCCGTACGTACTGGGTCCACTTTTGTTTAACTTGTTCATAAATGACTTAAGGTCCCCATACACGGTAAGGTCCGCTCGCTTGGCGAGATCGCCAAGCGAGCGGATCTTCCCCCGATATCCCCACCTACGGGTGGGCGATATCGGGGAGCTTGAAGTTAAAAAAAAATCCAGTTATGTAGGTGGCAATGGGGCAGTCGGTTCGGGGACCGCATCGACGAGCCAATGCAGCCCCCGATCCGACTGAATCTTTTAACCTGGCCGATCGATATCTGGCCAATTTCAGGCCAGATATCGGTCGGCCAGTCCGCTCGTTTCTGCCCCTACAAGGGCAGACAAGCTGCCGAGTCGGTCCAAGGGACTGATATCGGCAGCTATTATCGGCCTGTGTATGGGGGCCTTTAGGGGAGGGTATTATAAGTAATATATCAGTGTTTGAGATTACACAAAACTCTGCAGACCAGTCAATTCTATCCAGGATGTGGCATCCTTGCAGCAAGATCTTGACCAACTGGCAATCTTGGCGGCTAAGTGGCAGATGAGATTAAATGTGGATAAATGTAAGGTCATGCACCTGGGATCTAAAAATATGCAAGCCACTTATACCCTTAATGGGAGTGCACTAGGCAAATCCATAATGGAGAAGGACCTTGGAGTTCTTGTAGATAATAAACTTGGCTGTAGCAAGCAATGCCAGGAAGCAGCTGCAAGGGCAAACAAGGTTTTGAGCTGTATCAAAAGGGGCATAGATTCACAGGAGGAGGGGGGTTATTCTTCCCCTTTACAGAGCACTGGTAAGGCCCCATCTAGAATATGCTTGTTCAGTTTTGGTCTCCAGTGCTCAAACAGGACATTATTTAATTAGAAAGGGTCCAAAGAAGGGCAACTAAGCTGGTAAAAGGGTATGGAAAGTCTCAGTTATGAAGAAAGACTGGCCAAGTTGGGTTTGTTTACACTGGAGAAGAGGCGCTCAAGAGGTGACATGATAACTATGTATTAATATATAAGGGGATCATATAATAACCTCTCTAATGCTTTATTTACCAATAGGTCCTTCCAACTGACACAAGGGCACCCACTCCAATTAGAAGAAAGGAGGTTCAGTTTAAAATATTTAGAAAGTATTTTTTACTGTGAGAGCTGTGAAGTTGTGGCATTCCCTCCCTAAACCAGTCGATACATTATATAGATTTAAAAAGGGGATGGATGGCTTTTTAGCAAGTGAGGGAATACAGGGTTATGGGAGATAGCTCTTAAAGGAACAGTAACACCAAAAAATGAAAGTGTATAAAAGTAACTAAAATATAATGTGCTGCTGCCCTGCACTAATAAAAGTTGTGTGTTTACTTCAGAAAGTCTACTATAATTTATATAAATAAGCTGCTATGTAGCCATGGAGGCAGCCATTTAAAGGAGAAAAGGCACAGGCACATAGCAGATAAAACACTATTGTATTCCACAGAGCTTATCTGTTATCTGCTATGTAACCTGTGCCTTTTCTCCTTTTTTCCAGCTTGAATGGCTGCCCCCGTGGCTACACAGCAGCTTATTATATAAATTATAGTAGTGTTACTGTAGCAAACACACCAGTTTTACCAGTGCATTATATTTTTATTGCTTTAAAGCTCTTTCATTTTTTAGTGTTACTGTTCATTTAATACAAGTTGATCCAGGGACTTGTTCAAATGCCATCCTGGAGTAAGGAAGGAATTTTTTCCCCTCTGTGGCAAATTAGAGAGGCTTTAGATGGGGTTTTTTGCCTTCTTCTGGATCAACTAGAAGAAGTTAGGCAGGTTATATATAGGCATTATGGTTGAACATGATGGACGTATGTCTGTCTTTTTTCAACCTAACTTACTATGTAATTATCCATAAAGGACAGTCCCTATGGGAAGATTTGGTCTAAGAGAAACCTATAAAATATTGTGCATGCACAGGCATGGGATTTGTTATCCAGAAAGTTCCAAATTATATAAAGGCAATCTCCTCTCCCATAGGCTCCATTTAAATAAAATAATTCAAATTAACATATATTTTTATATATTTGTTTGTAATAACACCTACCCTGGCTCAGCCTTGTATGATAAGATACCTGTATTACTCCCAAAGAAAAAAAAAATTAAAAAAAAAAAAAATGCATTTAAACCTTAGCTGCAAATATCAGTTAATTCTTTCAATACAAATTATTTGGTTGTAGTTTATCTTAAGAAAAATGGTACACGAGGCAGCTCTTACTCACTGCCAGCAGCTCTTAACTCACTCCATCCAGCACCCGACCTGTGTGCCCAGGTTCCATGGCGGAAGGTAGGACAGGGGGACCCTTCACCAGGGGAGGGGGGGGAGCAGAGCCACCAGCGCAGCAGCGGCGCAAGTAAAGCACCTCGCTTGCACTAAATGCCACCTCAAATTCCAAGTGGGGCAGAGCGACCCCACATGCAGATCCTGCTCTCTGGAGGGTGGGCCTGCGCCACTGCCTAGCAACCCCACTGCCCCTACCTCCATTCCAACGGCCCACCCAGATGAGGAATCCTCCCTGAGCACCTCAACTACCCCCTCCACCCCTCCATGGATCAGAGTGCCCCCCTATGGGCAATACAGCTTTCCAGCGCCCTGGCCTCCCTGCAAGGGATCCCCTCTCTTGCGGACACCCTGGGTAAGGCTCTCACTAAACTCACAGACCCCCCGGGTAAGCGCAAACGCAGTGCGTCCAAGAGAGTGGACAGCCCTCTCTATAGGTCAGTCACCTGACAGGTCAGAACCCTCTGAGCAGATGAGTTCCCCTTCCGATTCTGACTCTCTATCTGATGACGACGAGAGCGAGGATAAGGATCACGACCTACATCATGACATAGAAGGCATTGTTCGGGCAGTCACCAAGACCCGGACCTTATGGCTGAAGAACTGGTCCGCCGACCTAAGTTCTAAGAAATCCCTCACATCACTTCCATTCAAAGGCTCTCGCCTATTCGACGAGGAATTGGAGAAGATAATCTCCCAGGCAACAGGGGTCTCGATCATCCAATGCCCCCGAGACGGGGGAGATTTTTTCGCACCCAGAAAAATCGACCTGCCAAACGAAGCACTTCCCCTCGACGACCTTCCTTTCGCACCAAGAACTATGACAAGGGGAGACCAGGATGGCGATCAAGCAAGCCTATTTACTCCAATCTTTTCATAGTCCCAAAGAAGGATGGATCCTTCTGGCCCATTCTGGACCTGAAACACCTCAACAAGTCCATCAGGTCAGTTCGATTCAAAATGGAGACACTCCGATCGGTCATCCGCGGGATGGAAAAGGGACGACTAATCTCCCCGTGTGCCAGAGCCCTTACAGGCCTATAATTGCCAGGCTGAGATCTTACTCCCTTTTTAAATATAGGAATGACATTCGCCTTCTTCCAATATGTAGGTACCATACCTGATGAAAGAGAGTCTGAGAATATCAGAAACAAGGGCCACTGTAATTCTGCCCCTAGCTCTCTCAGTACCCGAGGGTGTATTCCATCTGGCCCAGGTGCCTGGTTTACATTTATCTTGTGTAACCCTTTAAGCACCATATCCTGTGTCAACCACTGTGTAGTTGGAGCTGAGTCAACAGTGCAGCTATTGGGTGGGACTTGGCACTCTGGCTCCTCTACTGTATACACAGAAGAAAAGAACTGGTTAAGCACATCTGCCTTTTCTGTATACGCTGTAACCATATTGTTAGTATAACTCAATGGGGCCACACCCTCAACCTGCATCTTTTTACTATTAATATACTTAAAAAACTTATTGGGGTTAGTCTTGGCCTCTGCCGCGATGCGCTCCTCATTTTCTATCTTTGCCTTCCGGATTGCTGTTTTACAAAACTTGTTATAGTGTTTATATTCATTAAACGCAGCTTCTGTCCCCTCTGACTTATATTTCTAAAAAGCTTTCCTTTTTTTCCCTATTAACTTCCTTACCTCAGAGTTAAGCCACATTGGGTGATTCCTAACACTTCTACTTTTTCTTATTAATGGAATAAATTGAAAACAGTAATGATTTAATATCATTTTAAATGACAACCATTTCTGCTCTGTGTTTTTATCAGGGGTTCAACCACTTGCACATTTTCTATACGTTCTGGGTCATTAGAGAACACTAGATCCAATATAGCATGGTTTTTGGTTGGCTCCTCAACAACCTGTGACATAAAGTTGTCATGCAGCAAGTTTATAAACTTGTTCCCATTTACTGTCCTGGCAGTACTATGGCTGCAGTCAATATCAGGATAATTAAAATCCCCCATTATTATCACCTGCCCCAAACTAGCAGCCTTTTCTATTTGCAACAGTAGCTGAGCCTCCTGCTCCTCACTTACATTAGGGGGTCTATAGCATACCCCGACAATTAGTTTGGTAGATTCTTTACTATCTGTGAGAAGCTCAACCCATAAGGATTCAGCTCCCTGTTACCCCCATCACTTCCTCTTTAATATTAGCTTTTAATTCTTGCTTAACGAACAGACACACTCCTTTTTTATTGCCCCTGTCCCTCCGAAACAATGTATAACCCCCAATATTAACTGCCCAGTCATGAGACTCATTCAACCAAGTTTCAGCAACACCAATCACATCATATTTCCGCTCCAATGCCAGTAGCTAAATCTGTATCTTATTAAGGTTATTTATATCTGCTTTATTGATATTGTGAACTTATAACCGGAGTGGAGTGCTGACTTCTGTGTAGTTGGGACAGTTTATCTTGCATCCTGTCTCCATGGTGACTCGGCACGTCACTTTCGGTTTTAAACAAATGCACGTTACATGCCATGAGGACGCCACGGTAACACGCTTAAAGGGAAACGAAAGTCAAAGTCACTTGGGGATGCCAAAATGTTAGGCACCCCCAAGTGACTTTAACCGCTTACCTCGTACCCCGGGCTGGTGCCCCTGTTAGGAGAAAACAGCACCAGCCCGGGGCACCTGGAGCGCAGCGCTTCCGTCTTCCTCGCTTCCTTTTCCTGAGTGCCAGCGGTGGGCGCATGCGCAGTAGAGTGAAAAGCCGACTTTAACATTTAAGTTCGGCTTTTCACTCTACTGCGCATGCGCGCGCAGCGAATCAGCAGCAAGGAAGCGCCGGCAGCTACCCCGGGCTGGTGCTGTTCCTTCCTCACAGGGGCACCAGCCCGGGGTAAAAGGTAGGCGGTCAAAGTCACTTGGGGGTGCCTAACATTTTGGCACCCCCAAGTGACTTTGACTTTATTTTTCCTTTAAGAAAGGCATTGTGGTATTACCGAAACGTCAAGTAGAGGTGGCAAATGGGCTTGATAAGTATTCACTTTGCTATTATGTTGCATCGACTGTATGCTTTTTTTTTTTTATGGACATTTCAATAAATGCTACGTTTTATATATGGAGTGCGACACACACTTTTTTTTTTTTTTTTTTTTTTTAAATGGGCACACACATTTTTTGCAGAAAGCAGTTTAACTATACCCACCCTTTTAAGTGAAACGGGAATTGTTTACATATTGCACGGTGGCTCCGTTTCTAGCATTTTTGCCATGCAGCACTGGTTTGGGCACTCCAGGAAGGAGCTTTTATGTTCTCCCATTGTCTGCAAGAATTTCCGTCAGGTACTTGGATTTCCTCCCAAAATCCAAAACATGCAGGCAGGTTAATTGGCTTTGATAAAATTGAACCTAGGGTATGTGATAAGGTACTTGGGGAAGGGGCAATATAAATAACAATTATACTCAATCTGGCCAACTAAGTCAGTCATTTTTTGTCTGGCCAGTCCTACACTTAATTTTATCCAATTAAGAATTCTACTACAGTATTTAAGAATTTTTTTTTTAAATATTCATTCAAATTCATTCAAAGCTAAGTTTAAGAAAAAGGAGTTAAAAAAAATAATTAAAAGCAACTAAAAAATAAGTACTATTATTATTATGAGAGACAACAACCACACAGCAATGCTCTGTATTTGGTGACCAAATACAGGAGACACTTTTTGGCTTGATGGTTGATGCTAGTGGCAAGGAGAAAAGGGGCCTAGAAATTACAATCATAAGTGGTTTAATTCCATTTTAAGGGAATCTAAATAACTTAACAGTCACAAACTGCACCTGTGTTAGAGTAGTGAGCAGTTACCAAATTACTTTTTAAATGGTGCTAAAAGTCTTCTTGACTGTGCATATATTTTATAAGCTTCTAGAAGCAATACACTTACCTTCTCTCATTTTCTGGTCAAGTTCATCCAAGGTTGGCTCAATGAGCTCCCAACCATCTGGTGGAGGCTTTCTGCTCCGCTTCACTTTTGGCATGTTTGCTTATGATATGGAAGAAAAAACAATGTAACATCAATGCTTTATTCTTTAGGACCATTACCAAGAACCAATCAAAGTTTTAAAAAAAGTTGACACATGCATCCTATTGCAGAATAAAAATAAAATACAGGGATGGTCTCACTACAAGCTTAAAGGAGAAGGAAAGGCAAAGTCACTTGGGGGTGCCAAAATGTTAGGCACCCCCAAGTGACTTTAATCGCTTACCTTGTACCCCGGGCTGGTGCCCCTGTTAGGAGAAAACAGCACCAGCCTGGGGTACATGTAGCGCATCGCTTCCTCCTTCCTACTTGCGCTGCTGCAGTTTGTCCGGGACAGGCGCATGCGCAGTAGAGTGAAAAGCCGACTTCTCTGTTAAAGTTCGGCTTTTCACTCTAAGCGCTCGCAGCTACCCCGGGCTGGTGCTGTCCTCTATGAACAGGGGCACCAGCCCAGGGTAAAAGGTAGGCTATTGAAGTCACTTGGGGGTGCCTAACATTTTGGCACCCCCAAGTGAGTTTGACTTTCCTTCTCCTTTAATACTTACCACTATATTCATAATGAACTGGAAGGTTTTGCCCCATGGTACACCAGGTTTGTGTTTTACTGGGGGAAGATAACCTTGTCATTGCTGCCTACCATTTAGGCTGAAAAATGTTAGTTTTTTTGTGGCTAAAATAGGAGTGTCATTGCTGGTGACAGGTGGTTGCCAGTCAAAGCTCTGACTGCAGCCTGATACGTGGCAGATAATATGCATATGTAACAAATGCCCTTAGCCTTAAAATATTAAATAAGTATAAGTATTTGGAGGGAGCTTCACAATATAATGAAAACAAAGTCAGTTGAAGATGAACGAGCTAATCCAATTACAGTAGAGGGAGCAAAATCAAGTCAACCAAACTGCAGCTTCAATAGCACTCCACATTACTACCTCTTTCATCAGGGAATACTCTGTTAATCACCTGAATTTGCAACAATATCTCATCCCCATTACAACAGTTAATAAAATGCCTTGAGACCGGACCGTTTCTATTCTTCGCAACAATGTATGCAATTTGTTCCCACATTCTACACTTAAGTGAACGAATCGTACAGCCTACGTATTGGATGGAACAGCGAGCACAAGTCAGTAAATATACCACATAATGAGTATTGCAATTTGTGTAAAAACGCATCTCAAATGACCTATTGGTAATAGTACCTTTACTTCCTATATACATCCATTTCAATCGAGGTATCAACACCTCTTGACTTAAGAGGTGTTAGTACCTTGATTGAAATGGATGTATATAGGAAGCCTTGTGCAGGGAATTCCCTTTTGAGAGCAGATTTTTTTGCCATCCAGATCATCTTTTTAGGGGGATGCCTTTAGGTAAGTTTTGTAGACTGTGGAGGAACTGCAGCACTGATGAGGTTTTGTCAAACAGGCCTGTTTTCTGAGTCGTGGATATACTATGAAGCAATTGTTGCCAGCTTTTGCGAAAACCTTGCATATGGGAGATCAATACAACAGTACTGATAACAGGCTGGCGGTTAGGCAAACTATGGCTGCTAACAAAAGAGAGAAATGAAAGAAACTTGAAGTTGAGATGCGTTTTTACACAAATTGCAATACTCGTTATGTAGTATATTTACGGACTTGTGCTCCAATACGTAGGCTGTACGATTTGTTCACTTAAGTGTAGAATGCAAGAACAAATTGCATACATTGTTGTAAAGAATGGAAACAGTCTGGTCTTTTTATTAACTGTTGTAATGGGGATGAGACTTGTGTTGTGCAAATTCAGGTGACTGACAGAGTATTCCCTGATGAAAGAGGTAATAATGTGGACAAGACTCTTACGAATGGTGAAATGGATTTTTATATTAAGCACACACCATCCGAATGGTCTAAATTCTATATTTGATTGTTATGTTCCCTCCAAGTGAGTTTGCTAGGATATCAATTTAATTTGCCTTTTTTCCCCCTTTTGTTTTGGTTTTAATTGTGTAATTAAACCGTGTATTTTCTCTTCATTATATGCCTACGACTAAGTACGCTTGCACACAAAATGCATCAGGCGTGATGGTTTTAAAAGAACAGTAACAAAAAATAATTTTTAACAATATCCCTTCTAAATACTTTATTAAGATATGTAGCATTTACAAAAATGCAATATTCTACATGGTTTTAAAATAAATTACATTAGCAATGCTTTACTGTGCAGAGCTTGAAAAGGAGATACGGTGATTGCTAGACTTCCGGTTTAATCTGGAAGTTAAATGCTGCATTCCTCAGAGTCCATTTTGAGCGATTTATGGGCTATTAGCAGTTGGGGCATGGAGAGGGAGAGGAGAGTTATCAGAGACGTACCGTTTCTTCTTTTTTTCAGCTAAGTCTGCATCGCTGTTTGAAGTGTGCCTGCATGAGGAGAGGGGAACGGAACGGAAGGGAAGCGTGGTACAAGACTTGGGAGTGAACTGCAGCCTGTTCTCTATAAATCAATGCTAAAGTAAGATTTCTAAAAAAAAAAAAAAACACTACTGCTATTAAAATTTCTGTATGACATATTTGATAATCAAATTGTTTAGAAGGGATTTTTGAATGTAAAAAAATTGTGTTACAGTTCCTTTAAGGATGTGAATAAAGGTTGAAGTTTTACGGTATCCTATGGCTGTTCAGTGTGCTATTGAAGCTGCAGTTTGGTTGAACTGAAGATGAATGAGACAACTTTTGTAGATATGGGAATGATATTATAAAAAAAAAAAAAAAAAAAAAAAAAAAAAAAAAGCTCAATAAGCTTCAACATAAGGTAAAAAAAAAACTGCCATTCCCTAAGTAGCAAACCATATGAGGAGACTACTGGTTTTCTAATGCTAAAAGAAAAATATCAAGTGTGGAGCAGCTCATATACAAGGGACTATTAATATCTTCCAAGAACGTTAATGATTTTTTTTTGTTAGCAAAAACGGTACTCTACATAGTTGGTTGAATTGCAGGTCTTTTAGAAGATCCCTGTTGTTTTATAGACCCAGTGAGCCTTTTTGTATGACACTATTTCAGTTTAACAAAACCAACAAACACGCTGTATAAGAAATAATGAACCCACTACATGTAAAGCGTTGAACAAAGTTGTTGTTATACAACTAAAACACATTTTAAAAGCATTCATCAACATACAATGTTTAAGCCTTACTGTTGTACGATTCTACTACCGTACGTAGCCTTCTCTCTCCTTCCGCTTCCTGTATACGCACCCTCTTCCTGTAAGATAATTATTCTGCACGCTGCTTGGGTCCTTTGATTTTCAAGTCGGTGTTCAACTACGTCATATGCCGGATTAGCCACAATACTTTCAGAATCTGCGCATTATTGTGATGTTATAGCTTTAACCATGAATCAGTTACCTTTAAAGAAATACCGCTGTTGCAAACCACACGAGAATAGGCCTCGCAGGCTTTGTATCGTTGCATCAGACAAGCTGCCCGAACTATTGCCTGCGTAAAAAATTAAAGTTTGGCGTTCTCCATAACCCATTAATTAGTGTTCTGATAGACGGTAATGGGGAAATAAATGAATATATAAATAAACCGACATAATGTAAGTTGAAATTAGGAGTCTGTATCTAGGCAGTGTCTAGGGCAGCTGTTTCCAGAGGGCCCTCCTAGAGTGTGCCCGCCAAGGGGGGTGGGCAGAGGAAGAGGAATCTGAGAGACCCGTGAACATGCCGAAAGGAGGTGAGAGGATATAGTTTAGTAGAGATTGTGCTTTTGTTAGGACTATTAAGTTAAGTATAGGGGTCATGAAGAGGCTTGTAAATAATATAAAAAAAAAGAGAGACCCCGTAATTAAAAGATCGGAGATGCGATGATGTCACGAAAATACAATGGGCTAAAATAGATTCTTTGTGAATGTAAACAAAATTTGTGCGATTACCCAAGGAATTATTGTTGTACTCTGCACAGGTTTGTTGGGCACCGTGCATTGTTTCGCTGAGCTGTATTTAGGAAAATCTTAGCAGTGTATATAACGTGTTACTATATTTAATTTAAGCAGTTAAGTGATTTTTAGACACGCCCATAAAAACCGGTTAATTAAGTTTACCTTGACGAAAACCAGACCATCTGTTAAAAACCAGTGGTCTAAAACTATCACATATTTTATAGCGATTTTTTTCCCGTGGGGCTCAAAGAGCTTAATACATTGTAGGTTGAAGAGATGCTTCTTGTATTCGAAAAGCCTGAACGAATATCTGATTTTAAAGATCTAGAGAAGACGCCTCTTAGACTGTTTATGGCAGAGTTCCAAACAGTGGTTGCAGAGCTGTCAAACCCAGGAGACTGTCTCCTTACATCGTTACAGCTTGCGCAGCACGTCACTGATCCGGTGTAGTGTGACATGATAACGCCTGTACACCACGCTTGTGACATCATGGTGCCTATACACTGTGCTTGTGGCATCATGGAATGCTCACAGGGGGAGGGAGGGATTTCCTTTCGACTATTGGTTAATCTGGAATGCTTGACAGCTCTGGTGCTGTGTGACAGTGCATGAGATCCAAAAGATTTAGAAAGGGTTTGCAACAGGATATGAGAACTGGAAGTTCTTCCAGAAAAACAGGGCTTTGGTTATTTATATATAATAAGGCAAGAAAGTTGATTTTGAAGGGAATCTTCCATTTAATTTTAAGTCACACATGTAGAATTGGTTTTATGTGGTATGTGGCATTGGTGTTGATGGGTGAGTGGCTGCTGCATTTTGTACCAACTAATCGGTGCAGTTCTTTTTCTAGGAGACCGGCAATGCAAGGCATTTCAGTAATCCAGTCTTGAGGATACAAAAACATGCATTCATCTTGGCATGTCTGAGGTTTTATTCTTGCAGTGTGTCTGGGATGAAAGAATGCTGATCTGATGGTAGCTGACATCTGATTTTTGAGGGAGAGCTCACTATCTAGAATAGCAAATCAAGATTTACACTCACAGCCACTTAAAGAACCTAGCACATAAAAACAAGCAAAGCATTGTAGTATAAAAACTTCAGTGTAGAAAAAAAGCTAGACATGTATATTAAGACAATTAAATAATAAATTAGGTTAAAGAATCTGCAAGTTATATCCAACTGATAGGTCCCGAATCAACATATGAATAAACAGCAGAAATTTCAGTGGAATAAAAACAACATTTATTGGCTCAAATTAACAGAACAAAAAACTAACATATAAAGTATACTATACCAAACAGTGGATAGGTGCATCTATTACTATCCAACCCTGTAGCAAGCTCATAGTATATCAAAAGCTTAAAATATACATAGTTAAACTTTTTTTTTAACTACCGTATATACTCGAGTATAAGCCGATCCGAATATAAGCCGAGGTACCTAATTTTACCTAAGAAAACTGGAAAAACTTATTGACTCGAGTATAAGCCTAGGCTTTCGAGCGCAACAGATGCAAGACACTTACGTCTCCAAATCCATATACTCGAGTATAAGGCAAGTCCTAGTTAATGAACTCACAAAGGAATTTAGAAAATTGGTATATAACATCTTACATAAGAAAGTTGATCTGTGGCAAGTTTATCCATTTGCATCGTGTGCCAAATTGGTGAGATTTAGTGGTGAGACTTTAGTGGCTGTCAGTGGCCCTGACAGCCCCATGACACAGGGTCCTAGGTTAGCTGAACTCACAGACTGCACACAGAGTGCAGAATAAATATGTTTCACACACTGAAATACAAACTAAAAAATATAAAACAAAAATACAAAATACAGTCAACACCAATACTAAATACAGTGACACCACTTAGACCCAGTTTAACAGTGCTCCCCATTAAGGTCTTGCTATATTTCCATGAAACAGTTGCACTAGGGGTCCAATCATAAAAGTGCTTGACACTTAAAGTAGGGACATGTTGGCAATATAATATATGACATACTGTACTTGGTCACATGCAGAATATTTAAATATATTATTTTTACAATTAGCAAGAGGAAGAAGGTTTTAAAAACTTGCAGTTTTATAAGCGCGATGTAGGAGACGTTTGTGCGACTCGCGTGATGCCAGCTTTTCTGTTACAGAGTCAATAACAGGAGTGCGGGGTGCACAGCATCACGGCCATACATGCATCCGTCCGCGCACGAGTGAGCATGCGTCTGTCCACAGGGGGTGCGATGTGATTGGGTTGGGTCCGTCCATGCATCCTTGCGATCCGTGCGAGGTGACAGCTCTTCTGACACAGAGGCAGTAACAGGCGGGGGGGTAAGCAGCATCGCGGGCGTCCATGCATTCGACCGTGGTGGTGTGGGTGTAGCGGTGCGATGTGATTGGGTCGGGTCCGTCCATGCATCCGTGCAGCTCGCGAGATGACAGCTCTTCTGATACAGAGGCAGTAATAGGAGGGGGGGGGGTGTGCGCAGCATCACTGACTTCATACATCCGTTCATGTGAGTGCGTGTTAGTGCCTGCGTCCGTCCACGGGGGAAGGGGGGATGCAATGTGATTGCCAGACTCTTACTTTCAAATCCATATACTCGAGTATAAGCCGAGGGTGCTTTTTTCAGCACATTTTTGGTACTGAAAAACTCTGCTTATACTTGAGTATATATGGTATGTATATTTTAAGCTTTTGATATACTATGAGCTTGCTACAGGGTTGGATAGTAACCCTGCACACTGTATAAATTAAATGGTAGGGGTATATAAAGGAAGTGACACAAACATACCACACCTCCGCGAAACGCGTTAGGAGAGTGGGTTCCATGAGGCACTGGGATGCACCTATCCATTGTTTGCTATAGTATACTTTATATGTTAGATTTTGTTCTGTTAATTTGAGCCAATAAATGTTGTTGTTTTATTCCACTGAAATTACTGCTGTTTATTCACCTGTATATTAAGTATACACACAGCCCAACATGAGAGGGATAATGTCTTCAGGTCAAGATTCTGCAGTCTATATAAACCTAAAGGCCTCTCATGCAAGGATGGCAAGGTGCATATTTTGTACAAAAAATTTAATTTATAGATTGATAAACAACAGATTGCCTCTTTACCCTTCTTTTTACTTTTTAAAGCATTATGCAAACTGTCATATGACTAAGTATTTTCCTTAAAGAGCTTAAAAACACAGGCCATTAGTGGCAGAGAAAGACACATTATGGCTTGATTCTTTCTCTGAATGGGCACTTAAAAGGGAAGGAAAGGTGTCAGAAATTTCTATGTAAATACAGGTTTAAAGGACAAGGAAAGGCTAAGTCACTTGGGGGTGCCAAAATGTTAGGCACCCCCAAGTGACTTAAATCGCTTACCTTGTACCCCGGGCTGCTGCCCCTGTTAAGAGAAAACAGCACCAGCCCGGGGTACCTGTAGCGGAGCGCTTCCTCCTTCTGCCTTCGTTTTGGAATGACTAAACGACAGGTGCATGCACAGTAGAGTGAAAAGCCGACTTCTCTGTTAAAGTTTGGCTTTTCACTCTACTGTGCATGCATGCGCGACGGAAGGAGGAAGCGCTACAGGTACCCCGGGCTGGTGCTGTTCTTGCCTAACAGGGGCACCAGCCCGGGGTACAAGGTAAGCAATTTAAGTCACTTGGGGGCACCCCCACTTAGCCTTCCTTCTCCTTTATGCACTCACAGAAACGCTGCACTGAGTCCTCTATCAAAAGAAACACAGGATTTCTTGTCTTCCTTTGTGTAAACATGTCCTTCAATAACAGAGTTTCTCTCTCAGAAAAAAGTCTGCCCTAGTCTGCCCAGCTCTCTCCCTTCTCCTGCTCTCCCGTACCATAAGTATTCACTCCCCCTCCCATCAGAATGTGTGATCTGAGCTACAGCATGGAAGCTACTGAGACCAAGCTAAAATGGCAGGTGCTATCTTAAAGGAGAAGGAAAGGCTAATAAAGAGTTAATCTCAAGCTGTAGGCATACCTTCAGTCCTCTCAATAGTGTCCCTTAAGTCTCCCCATATTTTTCCCGTTCAGATGATCAGAAGCCTCATAGGAAAAAAAAAAAAAAAAGCTGAGCTCTGTCAAGAAAGTTGCCATAATGCCTCACTCCTGCACCAAGACCGGTGTACATGCTCTGTTTGTAAGACTGTGAGGAAGCTTCCTGCTGATTGGCTCAGATCACACATTCCTAAGGGGAATAGGCAGTTCTTAGCATTCTTGAGGGAGGGGGGAGCAGGAGAGAGGAGAGAGCTGCGTGTCACTGGCAGAGGAAAACAGACACAACAAATCTTATCACAGAGAACCCAGTGCAGCGTTTCTGTGAGTGCTTATGGCTGTATTTACATAGACCTTTCTGATAAAGCTTACTTAGTTTTTACCTTCTCCTTTAACAGCTTCTAGGGCTGTGTACTCTGGTATGGTTAAGCTTTCTACAGATTAAATATACAGTTCTAGCATGCACTAATGTGGTTAATCTATTGACATTAAGCCTATAATTTAGTGCTCAATAGAGAAGCAAAAACAGGCTAATTTACTGATGATTGTCTCTACATGTGTTTTAGCAGAGAGAGTTCTCTATGGCAGGTTATTTTCCAGTGTTTTGTAGCTATGGCAATTAGCTGCTACTAAATAGCTTGTGTGTCTTTGCCCTAAGGGTACACATCCAGGCACACTAAGGAACACATTTGTGGATGAGTAAATTCAGTTTGGAGAATTTGCGCCATACTTCTGTAGTGTGCCAACATTGTAGCTCCTAGTGCATCAAGGCATTAGAACTTAGTTACCAAGGAAAATGCTACAGGCATAACTAAACCCTATCCTAAATACCCTTGTATGTATATGTGGTAAGGTCCTAATGAACCCAAACTATACTTTTTTTCCCTGCCGTAATGAGGCACCACCTTGTTTCTTACCTTTCCCAAGTATCCTTTCAGATTTTTACTGGACTTATGCTAGTTTAAGACTGTGCTAGAAATGCCTAGGTATATCCAGCTGCACCCAAAACGTGAAACCTGATGTTTCCCTTCCCTGTAACATCACCTTCTTGAAGCATCATTTTATATGTGTATATATATATATATAATATAATATATTTACAGTGGATATAAAAAGTCTATACACCCCTGGTAAAATGTCAGGTTCCTGTGCTGTACAAAAATTAGACAAAGATAAATCACTTTAGAACTTTTTCCACCTTTAATGTGACCTATAAACTGTACCACTCAATTGAAAAACAAACTGAAATCTTTTAGGTGGAGGGAAGAAAACAAAAAAAACTAAAATAATGTGGTTGCATAAGTGTGCAAACCTTTAAACTAATACTTTGTTGAAGCACCTTTTGATTTTATTACAGCATTCAGTCTTTTTGGGTATGAGTCTACCAGCATGGCACATTTTGACTGCAAGACTTGCCCACTCTTCTTTGCAGAAACACTCAAATCTGTCAGATTGCGAGGGCATCTCCTGTGCACAGCCCTCTTCAGATTACCCCAGATTTTCAATCGGATTCAGGTCTGGGCTCTGGCGGGCCATTCCAAAACTTTAATCTTCTTCCGGTGAAGCCATTCCTTTGTTGATTTGGATGTATGCTTTGGCTCGTTGTCATGCTGAAAGATGAAGTTCCCCCTCATGTTCAGCTTTCTAGCAGACGCCTGAAGGTTTTGTGCCAATATTGACTGGTATTTGGAACTGTTCATAATTCCCTCTGTCTTAACTAAGGCCCCAGTTCCAGCTGAAGAAAAACAGCCCCAAAGCAGGATGCTGCCACCACCATGCTTCACTGTGGGTATGGTGTTATTTTGGTGATGTGCAGTATTGTTTTTGCGCCAAACATATTTTTTGGAATTATGGCCAAAAAGTTCAACCTTGGTTTCATCAGACCATAACTCCTTTTCCCACTTGCTTTTGGGAGACTTCATGTGTTTTTGCAAAATGTAGCCTGGCTTGGATGTTTTTCTTCATAAGAAAAGGCTTTCGTCTTGCCACTCTACCCCATAGCCCAGACATATGAAGAATACAGGAGATTGTTGTCACATGTACCACATAGCCAGTACGTACTTGCCAGATATTCCTGCAGCGCCTTTAATGTTGCTGTATGCCTCTTGGTAGCCTCCCTGACCAGTTTTCTTCTCGTCTTTTCATCAATTTTGGAGGGACGTCCAGTTCTTGGTAATGTCACTGTTGTGCCATATTTTCTCCACTTGATGATGACTGCCTTCAGTGTGTTCCATGGTATGTCTAATGCCTTGGAAATTCTTTTGTACCCTTCTCTTGACTGATATCTTTTAACAGTGAGATCCCTCTGATGCTTTGAAAGTTCTCTGTGGACCATGGCTTTTGCTGTGGGATGTGACTAAAAAAATGTCAGGAAAGACCAACTAGAGCAGCTGAACTTTATTTGGTGTTAATCAGAGGCACTTTAAATGATGGCAGGTGTATGCTGACTCCTATATAACATTATTTTGAATGTGATTGCTTAATTCTGAACACAGGTACATCCCCAGTTAGAAGAGGGTGTGCACACTTATGCAACTACATTATTTTAGTTTTCTTCCCTCCACCTAAAAGGTGTAAAAAGTTCTGAAATAATTTATCTTTGTCTCATTTTTTGTACAGCACAGGAACCTGACATTTTACCAGGGGTGTGTAGACTGTGTATCCACTGTATATATATATATATATATATATAACGCCAAATGGGGAGCACACCAGACCATTTCTTTGCAATACCTTGGTGCCCGAGCGGGGTTGTAAAATAGCATAGAGAGGTGTCGGCACTCACAGGATTTACACAATCATATTGAAGGAAATACTCATGGATAATTTTTCAGCTTCCCTTTTTTCCTTGCTTGCCTTGTTCTTTGCATGTCATTGTCAACACCATGTCCGCCCATAGATTTCTGAATCTCCAGTAGTTCTTCCTGTGCTGCACAGAATGTTCATGTTCTAGTAATTTTTTGTACAATTTGTGCCACTTTGATTTCGTTGGATCAAACCCTTCCTTCCTGCACAAGACACTTCCTGTCTTACTGCTAGAGTCTGATGAAAAAGCAAGACACGGTGTACAGTACAAGGCTTTCTTACCATCACTGCATCTAAGCCAATCCCTTAGGATCTTTTCACGTCCATTTGATGATTTTGAATACAAGTGAAACTCACTAAAGGCTTGGCCGTCACAATCCTTGGGCAAATACTGCACCGTTTTCAACAGCTCTTCACTCATTAATCCAGCAAGAACAATGCACTCTCTAGCTTTACCTCTTAGAGTGTCTGGCCATAATGCAGGGTCTTTCCAGTTTACACCTTCTAAACTTCCAAGACTTTCAAAGGACTCACTGGCACCGATGCTTGACAGACTACATGACATACCTTCTTCCATCAATTTGACTTTAGTAACATTAGAGATGCTGCAGGAAGCAGTTTCTTCAACTTCTGCACAAGTAGTGGGACTGGAAGTCTTGTTACAGGAAACAGTTTTGAAGACGTACTGTCAATTGCTCCAATGTTGCAAAAATTGTCCTGTTCCACTATTCCAGAAGAGACTTTGCCTGCATCCACACAATCTTCCCCTGCATCGCGGTCACTTGATTTTTTGAAGAACTGGAGCAATGGTTTCTTGTTTTTCATCCTTTCATCTTCTTGCTCTCTCTCTCGCTTCTGCTTGGGTTTCTGAGATCCAGACTTATGGTGATACATCCTGGTGTGTTGTGTGTTAAGTCCTTAAACCTTTTTAACTCAAAATGAAGGAGATGAAGCCCACTTGTTAGAAAAGTGCAACCAATATACCTCTTCACACACCGCAAATAAGTTTTGCTTATTTTATGGACACAAGGGCAAGTACAAAAAGCAGCAGAAACTTAAATACTTAAATATGGATGCAAAAATTAAGTGCAAAATGAAGCTAAATAAAAAAAAATTAAATCAAAAGTAGTGCAAATTTTGCAAGGTAGAAACCAAAAAATCCGGCACACAAACCAAAGTATCTCAAAACACACAGTAAAGTGCAAAATGAAAATAAAGTGCAACTTTAAGCAATTCAATGAACCTAAATGAACCTAAAAATGGAAACTACCAAAATTGGAATAAAAAAAAAAACACAAACTGTAAAGAGAACACCAAAGTATCACAAAGCACAAAGCAAAATACAAAATGAAAATAAAGTGCAACTTTTTTTTTATAAATGTAAGTGCTACAGAGTAGCTAAGCAATTCAATGAAGAACCTAAAAAGGGAAACTACCAAAATTGGAGCAAAAAACACAAACTGTAAAGAGAATACCAAAGTATCCCAAAACACACAGCAAAATAAAAATAAAGTGCAACTGTTTTTGTTTATAAATGTAAGTGCTAGAGAGTAGCTAAGCAATTAAATGAAAAACCTAAAAAAGGGAAACTACCAAAACCGAAGCCAAAAAAATGGAAACCAAACACCAAAAACCTATTAAACGTAAAAAAAAGTGCAGATAAATAAGTTGAGAAATAAATTAAATAAAAGCAAAACCAATTTAAGTGATTAGAACTAAAGTGCAAAACTATACAATATATATATATATATATATATATATATATAATTACTATTAAAGCCATGGACCACAGCTGCAAACCAAAAATAGCAAGCGCAATAAACGAAAAACTACTTACCTGCTGTTGTCTTCACTTCTCTTTCGCAGGGGGCTTCCAGGCTGAGAAATGAATGACAGCTGCGCCACTCCCACAGCGTACTTGCGTTGCACGGTGCTTCACTGCATACTTGCATTGCACGGTGCCTGTCCAGCTCTTTTGAAAGAAAAAAAAAAAAAAAAAATCTTAAAATCTTAAAATCAAAAGCACTTGCAGTCATGCAAACAATAGGTGGTCAGGAGATTTTCAACACCTAGGAAAAAAAAAATCTGCAAGTGGCCAGAGGATTAGTAACAATTTTTTCAAAAACAATTGTTTTCAGGGGGACTCTAACAGATTAATAAAAAGAATAGGTGGCCAGGAGACATCTAACAGTTTTTTTTTTTAAAAACAATTGGTTTCAGGAGACTTCTAACAGGTTTGTTTCTAAGATTGTCCCATAAAGTTAAAAAAACATTGGTGGCCAGGGCCCCTACACCCTATACATAAATAAACATTGGTGGCCAGGGCCCCTACACCCTATACATAATTAAACATTGGTGGCCAGGGCCCCTACACATAAATAAACATTGGTGGCCAGGGCCCCTGCACCCTATAAGTAATTAAACATTGGTGACCAGGGCCCCTACACCTTATCAATAAACGTTACATTGGCAGCCAGGGCCCCTAAATAGTTTGCAGGCCACCCCCCCCCCCCCCCACACCAAAGACAGTGCCAATACATTAACCCACCATACAGCAAGCTGGCCAGGCGCCCCCATAAAATATGCAGGATTGCAGGCCAGGCCCCCCCGAAGACAGCGCACATTGGTGTTTAGTGGAACTTACTGATACACTTTCTTTCCTTGTAGCCTTCTACAAGGCAACCCATGGCACTGTAGCTAATCTTCCTGGGGCGTGGATGGAAGAGAAAAATTGATGAAAGGTTGCAACGCAGGATAGTCCGGATGGTGGATAAGCAGCCCCAAACAAGTTCCAAAGAAATTCAAGCCAACAATTTCGGCCATGACTGTGTGTGTGTGTGTGTGTGTGTGTGTGTGTGTGTGTATATATATATATATATATATATATATAATATACAAAAATTGCTGGAAAGCTGCACACCAGGATTTCCATAAAGGAGTCGCAGGATCAAAAATAGAATAAATCAGAGGTTTATTGTGACCAACGTTTCAGCTCCACACAGGAGCTTTCGTCGGGGATATAACACCCCCGTGAGGGACAAACGGATATACACCCAAAAAGGGCTCCAATGTTGTTGCTAGGCGACCCATACACAAAACAAGTGACCAAAGAAACAAAAAACAAACTCAAATATACTAAACGCTATAAATCACATATAGCTTGTTCTTGGCAATATATGTGTCAAACACCAATAAAGTGAAAAATTGGCACATGATCGCACTGACTCCCAAAGGCGGCACCTACCAGTTTACCAGAACTCCCGTCCGAACGTGCAGAGGATAACCGTGGCTGCACTGTCATCCCACATGACCAGGGTATAAGAGCAGCCAATGGGCGCTATCCACGAATGTTACTACAAAAATACCTACTGAACTTTTGACATATCTCCTTGAGCTCACACTCACTAGAAACTTTTTTCGATTTGAAAATAAATTTTACCTGCAAGTGGCTGGCATCGCGATGGGTAGTGCCCTTGCACCATCCTATGCGAATCTTTATATAGCCGAGTTTGAGAATGCCCACCTATTACCACTACTTCACAAGTCTATCCTAATATATTTTCGCTATATCGACGACCTCTTTATGATTTGGACAGAAGGAGAGGAAGCCCTTCTCTCCTACCACCGCTATCTGAATAACCTTGATTGTCCTATCAAACTGATATTGAACTTTCACAAAAAAAATATTGACTTTTTAGACCTTAATATCTTTAGAGAAGGTTAATAGACTGGGTACCAGGCTATTCCGTAAGCCGACTGATCGTAACTCCATCCTGCATGCCTCCAGCAAACACCCACCAGCAACGATTAGAGGTATCCCGTACTCCCAGTTCCTCAGAGTTATTAGGAAAAATAGCTCAACCGATACGGCTAATACTCAACTACAAGAAATGTTCGACAGATTTCTAGAACGTGGGTACAAGGAGCAATAAGCTGCAGGCACAACTTCAGAGGGCCCTCTGCCACACTCAAGCAACACGCTGACCAGCCGTCTTCCGTGGAATATTACTCTACATTCCCCAATGTGGGTATGTTGCAGATTGGTTCATTCTGCACTTTTAATTCCGGCATACAATGCTGGTAATTTGTCCGGGTCTTAGACTCACAACAAATTTTTTTTGCTGTCCAGCTAACGATACTGATGATTACGGCTACTGATGCCTACTTGTAAAATTATTTAATTGCGATGCAGTGCTACTTTTGCTGGTAACTTCGCCTAGTGATGCCGTACTCATACCTAATACTAATGCAGTTCCGAGCCACCGACGCTGCTAACCCGGCGTTTTGTGCTGATTTTATATTTAATACCTTTGCGGGTCTGTGCTTACGCAATGCAATATATGCTATAATTTGGCTATACTTATAGGCACCAATCGGTGAGTTGCAGTTCAGCTATGGAGGATCTCCGCTCCCTTATTTCCTTTCAAACTTATATCTCTCCTACTATTTTAGTGCTCTCAATACTCACTCTTACTCTTTCTATTTGTGTATATTTTTTTTATTTTGATGCTCATTCATTTTTGTCTGTTTTTGACTTAATTAGCTTGCAGTTTGTCTCACCTGATGATGTCACTGCTGCTTTCCTGCCACTTTGGGTTTTTCAGGGGGGTTGTTTCCACTCACTGTAACTTTGGCAAAGGCTGTGGACACAGCCGAACCTTTAGTTCCACGTCACAATAAATTACCACTTTTATTTAAGTCCTGTGAGTGCGGAATCTGTCTTTATGGTTTATGTGATATCGGCTATACTGAACCCAGGCACATTAGCTCCACAATTATATGTATATATATATATATTATATATATATATATATATATATATATTCCAAGCAGAGGTAGCACACCATACAAAAAAGTGGTTAATACCTGGGTTCCTGTGCAAAATAGCAATATACAAACATAGAAAATGACGGCACTTACAGGATTTGCATGATTTGAAGTGACAAAAGATCAACAGGAACACATGTCAACAGGAGTAAACAAAATACCAATAAAGCCAACAAAATAATAAGTAAATGGAGATAAAGCAAAAAGAGGGAAAGTAGAGAGAGAGTTAAACACATTGACGCACATTCTGCTTTATGGAGACATTACTACAGCCCATATTGTCCATATGCCCGTATGCCAGCAGCCCCCCAAGCGCCCAGAGCTTACCGAAGATCAGAGTGGGTTAAAGGGAGATAGGCCATGGTAGATGTAGGCATTGTGCTCGGTCCAACTCAGTCCAGCAGTAGCCTGCTAATGCCCCAAAGACCTGAGGTATTCGGCCAATGTTTCCTCGCTAGAAGCTGCCTTGCCCAGCGATTCTCTCGTATACAAACTAAAGCGCCCATGGGTGACTCCTGGACCAACTTAGATTAGACCAGGGTTCCCCACCTTTTGTAAAGGGGCAAGCTGGGAGTGAGTGCAGCAGAAGGATAAGGCAGGTGCCTGAGCATGACTGAGATTACCCCACGCGGGGTAATTCCTGCACATTGCCAGGGATTTTATAGCCTCCCAGGGTAAGCCTGCTACCCCGTCCCCCCACTTACACGCATAGCACACAGGGGACCCATAAAAGGGCAAGAGACATCAGGTATAGTGAATCCATGATGGGGTAAGCGCTAGTGCAGTTTCAGCTGTGTATAGCAAAGAAAGCAAAGGGAAAGTAAAAATAGAAATAAAATAAACTTTTATGCACATTTTATTTATTTTTATTTTATTTTTTAATTTATTTTATGCACATTTAAGCAATCTGCACTCACACTGTTGGTCTCCCTGACGAAAGTTCCAGTATGGAACTGAAACGTTGGATTTAATCAATACCTTTTAAAGAAGCTCCTGTTGACGTGTGTTCTTGTTGATTTTTGCCTCTTCAAATCATGCAAATCCTGTGAGTGTTGTCACTTTCTACATATATATATACAGTGGCTTGCAAAAGTATTCGGCCCCCTTGAACTTTTCCACATTTTGTCACATTTCAGCCACAAACATGAATCAATTTTATTGGAATTCCACGTGAAAGACCAATACAAAGTGGAACAAAAATCATACATGATTCCAAACATTTTTTACAAATAAATAACTGCAAAGTGGGGTGTGCGTAATTATTCAGCCCCCTTTGGTCTGAGTGCAGTCAGTTGCCCATAGACATTGCCTGATGAGTGCTAATGACTAAATAGAGTGCACCTGTGTGTAATCTAATGTCAGTACAAATACAGCTGCTCTGTGACGGCCTCAGAGGTTGTATAAGAGAATATTGGGAGCAGCAACACCATGAAGTCCAAAGAACACACCAGACAGGTAAGGGATAAAGTTATTGAGAAATTTAAAGCAGGCTTAGGCTACAAAAAGATTTCCAAAGCCTTGAACATCCCACGGAGCACTGTTCAAGCGATCATTCAGAAATGGAAGGAGTATGGCACAACTGTAAACCTACCAAGACATGGCTGTCCACCTAAACTCACAGGCCAAACAAGGAGAGCGCTGATCAGAAATGCAGCCAAGAGGCCCATGGTGACTCTGGACAAGCTGCAGAGATCTACAGCTCAGGTGGGGGAATCTGTCCATAGGACAACTATTAGTCGTGCACTGCACAAAGTTGGCCTTTATGGAAGAGTTGCAAGAAGAAAGCCATTGTTAACATAAGAAGTCCATAAGAAGTCCCGTTTGCAGTTTGCCACAAGCCATGTGGGGGACACAGCAAACATGTGGAAGAAGGTGCTCTGGTCAGATGAGACCAAAATGAGAACTTTTTGGCCAAAATGCAAAACGCTATGTGTGGCGGAAAACTAACACTGCACATCACTCTGAACACACCATCCCCACTGTCAAATGTGGTGGTGGCAGCATCATGCTCTGGGGGTGCTTCTCTTCAGCAGGGACAGGGAAGCTGGTCAGAGTTGATGGGAAGATGGATGGAGCCAAATACAGGGCAATCTTGGAAGAAAACCTCTTGGAGTCTGCAAAAGACTTGACACTGGGGCGGAGGTTCACCTTCCAGCAGGACAACGACCCTAAACATAAAGCCAGGGCAACAATGGAATGGTTTAAAACAAAACATATCCATGTGTTAGAATGGCCCATCAAAGTCCAGATCTAAATCTAATCGAGAATCTGTGGCAAGATCTGAAAACTGCTGTTCACAAACGCTGTCCATCTAATCTGACTGAGCTGAAGCTGTTTTGCAAAGAAGAATGGGCAAGGATTTCAGTCTCTAGATGTGCAAAGCTGGTAGAGACATACCGTATATACTCGAGTATAAGCCGATCCGAATATAAGCCGAGGTACCTAATTTTACCTAAGAAAACTGGAAAAACTTATTGACTCGAGTATAAGCCTAGGGTGGGAAATGCAGCCGCTACTGCTAAGTTTCAATAATCAAATTATTTAATAAAAGGACACTCACAAGTGCTTACGTGACTACCATATTAATAAACACAAGGTATGGGCTGGAAAATGAGGCGCATCCAACATAAGATAACCACATGCAAGGTTGTACAGGTTAATATCTCAATTTAATTGCTACATTTTTTTAATCCTATCATTTTTTCTTTTTAGGAAAAAAATGCATGAGCCCGAGGAAAAAACTAACACTGCTCTATGTTGCCATCTTACCTTTCCCTGGCCAAATTTAAGCTTGCATATTTACAGTAGCGTAAAATCCTAGTTCTGCCAAGTGATGTCTGGTGAGAGGTAAGCGGTATTGTGCTTTGTTAGTTTTTCCCCAGGCCAATGCGGAAAATGATGGGCTGCACTCTGCACCATGTCCCAGATAATATATATCCCGGCCAGTGCAGTCTTTTTCACCGGCCGGTTGTTTCAGGCAAGCGGTTTAGCCTTTCCTTCTCCTTTAAAGAAAGGTCTACAGAAAGATAAGGGGTAATTTACACAAAAGCCCATGTGCCCCTCCGACCCAAATTAATATAGCACTGCTGAATGCAGGCAACACTGTATTCTTTGGCAGAACTCAAATTAATTTACTGTGTAGACCTTCTGTGCAAAAGAGTACTGCAACCCCGAAATCTTTACAAACTCTGCCCAATTTTTTTTTAACAAGTACATTTATAAATGTGGTATCATGTGTGTGTTTTATTAAGATCTATGTATGATGATATATATATACAGCTTAGCTATCGATGAAAGCTGAAATAGCGTTAAAAATATGTACCTTACAAAAACTGCCATCCATAAAGAATTACGATTCTCCAAGTAGGTGCAGACCAGGAAGCACACACCGGCGCCCGAGCGCGGCGTGCCCCAACCCGTGCATCTCCCAAGGATTCACACACGGCGCAACTCGTTGTGGGGGGTGAGCGGCGCGCACGTGTGACGAGTAGTCCTGGCGGCGCGCCGTGTGAATGCTTGGGCGATGCAGGGGGCGGTGCGCGGGCGGGCCGGATCCGCCGCTGTGTGCTTCCTGGTCTGTAGCACCTACTTGGTGAATCGGAATTCTTTATGGATGGCAGTTTTTTTAAGTGCATATTTTTAACACTATTCCAGCTTTCATTGCACAGGCGCCGGATCCGCCGGTGTGACAAGCAGTCTTGGCGGTGCTATGTGTGACGTGCGGTGGTGCGACATCAGTGGCAGGATAAGATACCTTTTTAGAAGGATGCTAAATTAACAGCCCCAAGCTATTTGTAAAATGCAGCTCCCAGAATCAGATAGATTTAGCCAGTTTGATGTGTAAATAGTCTGTGAAATGGGAAAGCTGCTTCTATTGTTTATGCCATTATGCCATTGCCTTGGTTTTTATGGCGCATGTGTGACTTGTTTCCATTTCTGATTTTTTTTTTTTTATCTTCCAATAAATGCATTCTGTACGTGCATGAAAACTCCTGTAGTGTGTATGAGCAGTTTTTAATAAGTATGTCCTAATATAGAGCACTCATATTCATTTCATTTGGTATTAGAAAAAAAACAGTTTAAGGATGAGGGGGTTAGTGGGTTTGTTGGTGTTACTCAATGAATCTCTAAAAAGGGTAAGGAGGATACCAATACAATAGATTTGCCCCATTTTGGTGAATATGTTGGGGGCAGCTCTGAACGTGCATGTATAGAGCACTCTGGGAGCAGCTGCTCTATTTTGGTTAGGGTGACACGTGCCAAGAAGGAAGGGAAACTTGTATTAATAGGAGATTTGGTTATTTTAAAAGTGAATAGGGCAATCTTTTGCAAGGACTCTACATGCAGAGCTGTCCATTGTTTACCTGAAGCAAGACATTGGCATGTGGTAGACCAGGTTCTTTTTGGCAGATAATTGGGAATGGATGGGGAAGACCTGGAATTATGGTACACATTAGTACTGATGACAAAGTTAAAGGAGATGTATTGGATAAATGGAAAAAAAAAACATAATTTTGTAGGCAGTTATGGATAATATATGGTGCTGGTTTCACACTGGTCTAAAATTGAATACAGTTTGTAAAAATGGCCCCTTTATTGGAGCTCCCTATAGATCCTATCAGTTCTCCATCTGTGTTTCAAATGAAGCGTGGGCGTGTCCTAACCGTCCCTGCCAGAAGCACAGTAGGAGGGGGAGAGCCGATCACAGCCCTGCACTCACGCAAGCAAAGACATACTTCAGTTCACTATCAGGTCAGCCTAGCTGCTGATTGGCTCCTATCCTACAGTGCAGTGTACGGAGTGCCCCAGCTTCCCTGCACATCCAGAGAATTCAGCCAGCAGGAAGTGGAACAGATGGGCGGGACTAGTGGGGTTTTGGTGGAATTTCTCAATAAATCAGTCCGAAACACAACTTTTGTAAGCACAATCCTATATTTAGAGGAGTATAACTCACTGGTACATTCTTAATTTTTACATGATATGTCTACTTTAAAGGAAGGGGGGAAGTTGCTGTGGTTTGTACTGGCAGAAAGGGTCACTGAATAATGTTCATGGAGATGAACTACAACTTAAAGCACAGACTGCACATTTTACTTTTTTTTTTTTTTTTTTTTTTTAAATAACTTTTAATTCATTCACGCCACAAGATTGTAGCCTTTGCAGATGATATCCTCTTATTCATCGGCAAACCCAGCCAAGACATCCCAATAGTCCTTGAGACCATTAACAGATACACAACCTTCACGGGCCTAAAAATCAATTACGACAAATCAGAAGCTATAAAGCTAAAACATGCCCACACCTCTGACTGGACACACAACTTCCCCTTCAAAAAAGCCCAACACCATATTACATACTTGGGTATCAAATTCACGAACCATCACTCCGACACATACAAACTAAACATAACTCAAGCTATTCTAGATCTCCAGCGTGAACTAAATAAATGGAAGACAACAAATTTAACCTTTCTAGGCAGAGCCTACCTCATAAAAATGATGTATTTCCCCGCACTACTATATAAGATCCAAATGTTACCTTATTACCTTAGGCAAAAAGACCTCAAACTAGCAAACAAAATATTTCGAGAATCCATATGGACAGGCTAAAGACCTAGAATCGCTATGCACAAACTCCAACAAAAGAAAATTAATGGAGGCATTAATTTCCCAAATCTACATACCTACAACACAGCCGCCCTCTTACGTCACGTCGGAGACTGGATATATAACACCGATACATATAGTAACCTAGAAATCGAAAACAGCCTCATGGAAACAACAAACCTCAACTCCCTCCTCCACCTACCCCCAAACGAACTAACAATCAATCAAAAAAATAACCCGCTATTCGCCCATACATACAAAGCCTGGCATACAACCAGACATCAACATAAAATTACCCAAAATCTTTCTCTATACCTACCCTGGACAGGAAATAAGAATTTTCCCAGTGGCTTAATGACAAACATTTTTGCAAAATGGAAACAAGAGGGACTTCACTGCATCAGAGACATACTTAACAGAAAACTCTCCCCCATGACATTCTCAGAAGCAACTGCTAAATTCCCTTTTCTCCGAACCCAACACTTCTATTTCACACAAGCTACCCACTATGCGAGAGAAATTTTGCGGCAACTAACAGAGAAAGATCTCACCAGCCCCCTAAATCATATATGGAAAGGAGTCAACACCTACCACTCCACAGCATCTATCCATAGACTTATCAGACTAGATCTAGATCATTCACATAAAAACACACCTTTGAGGAAATGGACAGACATTATCCCAAACACTGACGGACAGCATATCCTCAAACTTCATTCATATGCCATGAGACTCACTCCCTCCAGTCAGTACCAAATTATGACCCTACAATTACTACACCAATCCTACCTCACCCCCTCACGGAGATTCAAAATGGGGCTACTTGAGGACTCTAAATGCTTGAGGTGCAAAAAAGACGAAGGCACCCTATCCCACTGTATTTGGCAATGTCCAATCATTCAACCCCTATGGACAAAGGTATATGACTATTGGCATCAACTGACAAAACAAAATTTTACACCAGACATCGAATGGGCCGTTTTTAGCAAAATAAAAGGGGGACAACAGATAACCAAAACTAACAGAACACTAGCAGGAAAACTAGCGGCAGCAACCAGAAAAGCCATAATCCAAGAATGGTTATCAACCACACCGCCATCCATGAACCTTATCAAAAGAAAAATGCATTTTCTTTTTCACATGGACTGGCTTGAGGCCTCAACTAACAAAACCACCCAAACACACAGATTCTTTGACGTATGGTCAACCTATATCATGAACCTCCCCCCAGACATCAGACAATTGACAGTGGACACATTTAAACATACAACTTGGTACGACCAAGAGAGCCTCAGAGGTACCAATCCCCTACTACAAGCCACAAAGTCTCCAGAAGGAAACTAACCAATGCTGCCTCCCAGGATCCACATTGCAACAGAAAACAGGTACTTCAAATAGTCAAATCCAGAGCCGGTGAACTGAAATGTAAATAGTTCTCTTCTTTTCCTTTCTTTTCTCTTTATTTTACTGGTTTTATTGGAAAACTTCGTATTACATATCCTCACTTGTTCCAACTTAAGTATAAATCGGATTTTCATCATAACATACTCATGGTAGTCCGGCACACCTAAGTGTGAGACAGCCGACTACCCTGTCGTTTAAATTATGTGTCTGTACAACTGTACAACTGATATTTTCTGTACCAAGTTTCAAGTTACATTATTTTGTCTGCGAAGGACACTACCTTGTATGTATGAAACCCAACTGTTACGCAAAAAAAAAAAAAAAAAATAATAAAAACAATTAAAAAAAAAAAAAAAAATAACTTTTAATTCAATGATTATATAACCTTGTTTCATCTTCAGTGTCCTGGTAAGTAGCAACAGAGATTCTTTTCAAAAATGTCCCAGTACATTTCTCCATTCATCCTTCCTTCAAATAAAGTCCTTTAAGTACCATATGCTGAAAAACAGCCCCACACCATGAGCATTTTGGGTTGGTGCAGTGCCATTTCTCCTCCAAACATGGTGTGTACAATGACATCCAAAGAGTTAAATTTTGGTCTCATCTGACCAGAGTATATTTTCCTAGAATTCAATAGGCTTGTCCAAATGTTGTGCCGCAAACATGAAATCAGCTTCAGCATGCTTTTTCTTCAGAAGTGGAGTCTTGCGTGGCGAGCGTGCATAGAGGCCATGTTCGGTTGAGTGCATTACCTATTGTTTTCTTTGAAACAACTGTATCTGCTAATTCAAGGTCTTTCTGAAGCTCCTCCGTAAGTGATCCTTGGCTCTTGGACAACTGTTATGATTATTCTTTTGACTCCTCTGTCAGAAATCTTGCAAGGAGCACTTGGTCCAAATGGTGCTCACTGGAACATTCAGGATCTTAGAAATATGTCTGTAACCAATGCTGTCAGTATGTTTTGCAACAATAAGGTTACAAAGGTCTTGAAAGAGTTCTTTGATTTACCCATCATGAGATGCTTCTTGTGTGATACCTTGGTAATGAGAAACTTTTTATAGGCCATCAGTTATAACTAAACCAGATGATATTAATTTGCACTGATAGGGGGCAGGATTGATTTCTAAATACATATACATAGTTACATAGGGTTGAAAAAAGACCAGTGTCCATCAAGTTCAACCCATCCAAGTTAACCCAGCACACCTAACCCACACCTACCAATCTATACACTCACATACATAAACTATAAATACAACCACTAGTACTAACTGTAGATATTAGTATCACAATAGCCTTGGATATTCTGATTGTTCAAGAACTCATCTAGGCCCCTCTTAAAGGCATTAACAGAATCTGCCATTACCACATCTCTAGGAAGGGCATTCCACAACCTCACTGCCCTCACCGTGAAAAACCACCTACGCTGCTTCAAATGGAAGCTCCGTTCCTCTAATCTAAAGGGGTGACCTCTGGTGCGTTGATCGTTTTTATGGGAAAAAAGAACATCCCCCATCTGCCTATAATCCCCTCTAATGTACTTGTACAGAGTAATCATGTCCCCTCGCAAGCGCCTCTTTTCCAGAGAAAACAACCTCAACCTCGACAGTCTCACCTCATAGTTTAAATCTTCCATCCCCTTAACCAGTTTAGTTGCACGTCTCTGCACTCTCTCCAGCTCATTAATATCCCTCTTAAGGACTGGAGCCCAAAATGCACCGCATACTCAAGGTGAAGCCTTACCAGGGACCTATAAAGGGGCAAAATTATGTTCTCATCCCTTGAGTCAATGCCCTTTTTTATACAAGACAGCATTTTATTTGCTTTAGTAGCCACAGAATGACACTGCCTGGAATTAGACAACTTATCAACAAAAACCTCTAGATCCTTCTCCATTAAGGATACCCCCAACACACTACCATTCAGTAGATAGTTCGCGTTTATATTATTCCTACCAAAATGCATAACTTTGCACTTATCAACACTGAACCTCATTTTCCAGTTTGCTGCCCAGTTTTCTAATTTTGTCAAATCGCTCTGCAAAGCGGCAGCATCCTGCATGGAACTTATAGTTTTGCACAATTTTGTGTCATCAGCAAAAATAGAAACAGTACTCTATATGCCCTCCTCCAGGTCATTAATAAACAAGTTAAAAAGCAAAGGACCAAGGACTGACCCCTGCGGTACTCCACTAACCACACTGGTCCAATTAGAAAATGTTCCATTTACCACCACTCTTTGTACTCTATCCTTCAGCCAGTTCTCTATCCAATTACAAATATTATGTTCTAGGCCAATATTCCTTAATTTGATCATTAACCTTCTGTGAGGTACTGTATCAAACGCTTTAGCAAAGTCCAAGTAGATGACATCAACTGCCATTCCAGCATCGAGGTTCCTACTCACCTCCTCATAAAAGGCGACTAAATTAGTCTGGCAAGATCTGTTACGCATAAAACCATTCTGGCACAAACTAATAGTATTGTGAACTGCAATGTATTCAAGTACCCTATCCCTTATTACCCCTTCCAAAATTTTTCCTACTACTGATGTCAGACTAACAGGCCTATAGTTTTCAGGCTGAGAACGGGATCCCTTTTTAAATAATGGCACCACATTAGCAATCCGCCAGTCTCTCTGCACCATGCCAGACCTCAATGAATCCTGAAAAATTAAGTGAAGAGGTTTGGCAATCACAGCGCTCAGCTCATTTAATAACCTGGGATGAATCCCATCCGGCCCTGGACCTTTGTTTACCTTTACATGTTCAAGTCTCTTTTGAATTTCCTCCCGAGAGACCCATGCATCAGTAGCTAAATTACTAGAACTGGGCATATTAAAAGGGAAGCCTTCATTATCTGGCTCCTCAGATGTATAGACAGATGAAAAATAAGAGTTCAAAATTTCAGCTTTTTCCCCCGTTCTCATCAACCAACTTACCCCCCCCCCCCCCCGTGATAATAAGGTTCCCACTAGTGCTGGGCGGTATGACCAAAAATTTATATCACGGTATTTTTTTTATTATATCGGTATCACGGTATTTGACGGTATTTTTTTTTCCCCATGCATGATTAGGTGACCACCCCAACCCCAAACACCCCCCCATCCGCACCCCCCACCCCAAACACCCCCCCATCCCCTTCACATAAATATAACTTACTGGCCAGGCAGCCGCAGGCACCCCCGACAGCTCACAGAGCCTCCTGGCAATTTTTCTTACTATTTCCGGATTGCGCGCGTAACGTCAGCGCGCACAACCCGGAAATAGTAAGAAAAATTGCCAGGAGGCGCCCACACCGGTATGCCGGTAAGTTAAAAAATTTTATCATTTTTTAAAAAAAAAAAAAAAAGGTGTTCGGTATATACCGGTATACCGCCCAGCACTAGTTCCCACCCCTTCTTGCTTCATTTTTTTACTATTCACATAATTAAAAAATAATTTTGGATTCTTTTTACTCCTAGCTGAAATATCCCTTTCCATTTCTATTTTAGCTTGCTTGATAGCTTTTTTGCATGCTTTATTTGCTTCCTTGTACCTGATGAAAGTTTCTGCTGTCCCAGCTAACTTGAATGCTTTAAAAGCACGTTTTTTCTTACCAACCTCGACACTAACACTTTTATTCAGCCATAAAAGTTTTGCTTTGCGATGCCCCTCCTTGCTTACAAGGGGTTTATACTGTTGTGTATACCTGCAAAGCAATGTTTTAAAGATGTTCCATTTTCCTTCTGTGTCTAACCCCATGAAAATCCTTTCGGACAGATTTCAGCAGGTTTCTTGGAATTCCATGCCATTTTTGCACCTCCTTTTCTTCATGTGTTAAATACTTATTTCCCTGTGTCATTCCACTTTATTACACAATTTAAAGATTTATTTATATGGTGATTTTTTTTGTAGTATCAGGTTTTTTTGTCCACTGGTTGTAAAGGAATGTATTTTCACAGGTAAAAAAGGAGGCCACAAGGGCCGGGTGAGGCAGTACACAAGCCCTGAGGAAATTGATGCACAGATAAAAGCGGAAAATGAAAAGGCTCAGGTATGTATGATTTAAAAATACTGAAGTTAATTTAATACAGTATAATAAGAACATTTAAATCTCTGCGACTTAGATAAAACTTAATATACATTAATTTAAACATTTATTTTATTAATTTAAACATTTATTAAAATTATATATATATATATATATATATATATGTATATATATATATATATATATATATATGTATATATATATATATCAACAAAGTGTCAGCACTCATAGGATTTTCACACGGAGTCAAATCAAACCATCAAAGCAGTTATGATGCAAACGGTGAAGATTTAATACCAACGTTTCAGTCCGCACTTGGGACTTTCGTCAGGGAAATATATATATATATATATAATATTGTGAACCGGTAACAGGTAAACAGGCGGAAGGGAGATATATTTCCCCTAGGTTCATCTCCTACTCCCTCATGTATAGTGGTGCTGAATGGGTTAATTTCCCAAAGGAATCACCCCTGGGGAATAATTAGCAGACTAGATATGCCTGCAGTCAGAGAGTGAGGGGCTACAGCTGAGACTGAGGACTGAATTTGCTGTGTGAGGATCTGTGCCTGCTTGAAGCAGCTTGGAGCATTTTCTCCCAAACAGAAGGACTCTCAACAGGTACTGTGACTCTGGGGAGTTGTGTTTTTGGTTTAGCCGGCAATCCCAGTAGAGGACCGGTAATAGAGAGGGAAGCACCCTGTGTATTAGTTAGAGCCCAAGTGTGGCAAGGGTTTTGTTTACTTTTGTTTTGCTTATGCTCCTGCTGGATACCAGAGTCAGTCACTATACACAATAAAATGGAAAAGGTGTTCACCTAAAGGACTGTCTGTATGTCTGATCTCGCTTACAATATATATATATATATATATATATATATATATATATATATATATATACACACACACATTTTTCTCCAGATACAATGTGCACTCCGCTTATATTCAATCCAATTTATTGCTATATAAAATTACATTGATGTTTCGGCCCTGGTCAAGGACCTTAATCAAGATGTTACACACAATAAAATACACATATAAAAAATTCCTCCCTTTAAAGGTAACATAACCCCGCCCACCCAGGTAAGCATCAATTATCATACCCTTCACCTCCCGGACCATGGATTTATAAATCAACTCACAACCTATCTGAACTCAAATCATCAAATAGAGCCAAAATATACAACCCACTATATTCTTATAGAAAATACAGAACAAAAAAGAAAACTAAACAAATGCAACAAATATGATGACATATAAGAAAATATCTGGAATTATACATATACTTTATCAGATATACATATGGCAGGGCTTATTGTTGCACATTAGATGTTATGACTCAATCTATCTTACAGGTAAGTAACAGTTCAAGAAGAAATTTAATTGTACAGTTCTTGGATTTGCAGCTTAAAATTGTAGACTCAAAGGTAGGATATTCGTTGTATAATTAAGCGGTCACTACCATTGTCGCAATTTTGTAGAGTTTTGAGAAATAACTCTGATCCCAGTATATGTGAACAGCAGCTATCTGATTTGAAATTGAGGTTTTTATAGCACGGTTACAGTGAGAAGGAGGTGGGATCAGCTCTAGAAAGAGCCAGGAATGTTATTGGAAATAATGAGGAAAGGAAAAAGAATGACAAATATGAGGTTGGTCTTTTCTACTGAGTACAATTAAATTTCCCAGGATCTGGGGCAATCTTTACAAACTAATTGGGTTATTATCAGAGCTAATGATTCTTTGGGGACATTATGCCCTAACCCCCCAGTTATGGGATACCGCAGAGGCAGGAGCTTAAGAGATCTGTTAGTGGTGAGTGATCCGGTTAAATGTTACCAACAAACTGGGATGTTTTAGATGCCCTACTTGTACCTCATGCCGTAATATGACTCTGGGCACCAGTTTTACCCATCCAAGGACGTGGCTGAGATTTAAAATTAGGCATCATATCACGTGTACAACTAAACACGTAATATTACCTGTTTGTGCGGATTGTCATATGTGGGTAAAACTGATTTGATGTTGAGGCTACGTATGGATGCACATAGATCGGCTATTAATACAGCCTTTCGGGATAATAAGTCCTCAACACCAGTAGCTAAGCACTTTCTGGAGGTAGATCATCGATTACCAACCTTAAAATATATCGCTATTGACCACATACCCATGCCTAAACAGGGTGGCAATCTAGGTTGCCACTGCAACGAGAATTCTTTTGGATGAAGAAGTTGGGAGACCTTGGCTCCAAAAGACCTTAATAAATATTGTTCCTTGAACTGTTACTTACCTGTATGATAGATTGAGTCATAACATCTAATATGCAACGATAAGCCCTGCCATATGTATATCTGATAAAGTATATGTATAATTCCAGATATTTTCTTAAATTTGTTTGCATTTGTTTAGTTTTCTTTTTTTTTTTCTCCTGTATCTCTATGATTATGTTCTATAAGAATATAGTGGGATTTCTCCTAAGGACCTATTAAACCTTCAATATATTAAGTCATGGAACAAAGAACTAAACAAAACCCTAGGGGAATCTGACTGGAAGAAAATATGGGACAATATACGGAATAGCTCAAACAATACGATTCTACTGGAAGCAGGTTACAAAGTTCTTTTTAGATGGTATCTTACTCCTAAGAAACTTGCACATATTTATCCCAACACCAGCGAAAACTGCTTTAGAGGGTGCTCCATACCAGGTACTATGGTCCATATATGGTGGACATGTCCGCAAGCAATTAGATACTGGATACGGGTATATAACATGATACTTGCAGTGTTAAATGTGAACTTAAAAAAAAACCCATATGAGGCATTACTGGGAGCACCAGTTCAAGGGGTGACTAAGGCACAGCAGAAATTAATCAACCAGATATTCTTAGCCGCAAGGCAAGTATTGGCGAGGTCCTGGAAGTCCCCTGCTATTAACTATAATCTATTTAAACCTAAAATCAACTGGATATTTGTAAATGAGAAGCTAACTAGTATTGCCCTAGATAAATACCCATTGTTCCTCAAAATTTGGCAACCGTGGATTGATTATAGGTTTGGAGGATTACTTTCCACTTCGATATTATCTGCCTGATTGTAGTGAAATGTTATTAAAGCGATTTATGTTAAAGCGATTTAATACCATACCCCTCGGTTACTAACTACCCCTTGTTTCCCCGGTTCTTTTCTGAAACTGAGAAACACATTAGGGTATATACACGTATGGAAATATATTTGCATTGTTACTACTGAATTGGATATTGTTTTTGCAATTTGTAACACTTGGATATTACTTCATATGTATAGACTATTGTAAAAAACAAAAAAGAATGCAATTTTCTGTCTGAAACGTGAACTACTGTAAAGATTGCTATAAAACAATAAAAAAAATTTAATGAAAAAAAAAAAAAAAAAGAATATAGTGGGATTTATGAATCCATGGTCCGGGAGGTGAAGGGTATGATCATTGATGCTTACCTGGGTGGGCGGGGTTATGTTACCTTTAAAGGGAGAAGTGTATTTTATTGTGTGTAACATCTTGATAAAGGTCCTAGACCAGGACCGAAACGTCAATGTAATTTTATGTAGCAATAAATTGGATTGAATATAAGCGGAGTGCGCATTGTATCTGGAGAAAAATGTTTGCTACAACTATATGCAGCACCCGATCATGAGAGATTACTGGACATTTAAAGGGAGTGCGGACAATTTGATATATATTGTATATAGATATAGGTGTCACTGTAATACAACAATGTGATGCATATGGACCAGTGGTTCTCAACCTGTGGGTTGGGTCCCCTTTGGGGGTCGAACAACCCTTTCACAGATCACAGGGGTCGACTAAGACCATCCGATGGTCTTAGGAATAATTTTATGGTTGGGGAGTAGAGATGTAGCGAACTGTTCGCCGGAGAACTAATTCGCACGAAAATCGGGTGTTCGCAAGTTTGCGAACTTTTAGCGATGTTCGCAATTTTGGGTTCGCCTTAGCTGGAGCCAAATTTTGACCTCTCACCCCAGAGCCAGCAGATACATGGCAGCCAATCAGGCAGCTCTCCCTCCTGGACCACCCCCGGACCACTCCCTTCCATATATAAACCGAAGCCCAGCAGCCATTTTACATTCCGCCTGTGTGTGCTTGTTGAGTTAGCATAGGGAGAGAGCTGTGCAGGGATTTGAGGGACAGTTTAGGTAGCTTTGCTGACTAGTAATCTACTTTCTATTGCTCTGTATGTAGCTGCTGGGGACAGCTGTCCTGCTGATCTCATCTGCTGTAACCCAATAGTCCTTGTAAAAGCAGTTTATTACACAAGTTTAGAAATGTAGTGTGATTTCTGCCCTTTACAGCACAAAACGCAATGTTGTGTCAACAATGTATTTTTCAGAGAAATTTTTGCCCTTGATCCCCCTCCTGCATGCCACTGTCCAGGTCGTGGCACCCTTTAAACAACTTTAAAATCAGTTTTCTGGCCAGAAATGGCTTTTCTAGGTTTTAAAGTTCGCCTTCTCATTGAAGTCTATGGGGTTCGCACTTTTTGGCAGAAGTTCGCGAACGGGTTCGCGAACTTTTTTTGTGAGGTTCGCTACATCTCTATTGGGGAGTCACCACAACATAAGGAACTGTATTAAAGGGGTGTGGCATTAGGAAGGTTGAGAACCACTGATATGGACAATCATATGTTTCTCTTGAACTGTTACATATGTATAATCCTACAAAGCTGAATAAACATGTTTCAACATGTATCACTTATTTCAATTGTTACAATACATAAAAGTCAGTAATAAGCTTATGCCGCATTGATCTTGATCTAACCAAGCACCTATGTGTGCAATTTTCTGTTTAGGATTATTCAATTGCACATTTTATTTATAATTTTATTCATTTATTTTTTTAATTTAAAGCTTCCATTGACAATTTGCTGAATCTGACTGTATCAGATAACTCAGCAATTCATCTTTATGATAACTGTAGTTCATTATAAATTCTTTTAGCAACTTAATGGCTATTCTTTATGCAGCAGACAGATTACTCTTCCACTTATGTTGGACACAATATTGGGGCATTATTTCATTATTAAGCATATAATAGAAAGTTTTTATGAAAGGGTTTATAATAGTTGGGTCAGAATCGCTATTGTTCTTAGCTATACCGGCTACAGATTTCACACAGGATGGCCATTTCACTATAACTTCATAAATTAGCACTTCGCTTGTTTCACAGAACCCTGGTGCTCGGCAAATTAGCCGAGTTTAAAAGTTAAGTATTTTACCAAAAAAGACCATCAACGCCAGGACTTATTTATCAACAAACACTGTGAATTAAAAATATAAGCTACAACAAGTCCGGGACAATCAAGGCAGGTACCTCATCCTGATAGGGGAAATATTCGATTCCCCAATTACTATAGCCACTTATTATGCACCTAACACACAGCAAAATGACTTTCGACCACTTTCTTCAGAAAATAGCCGAATGTCACTCAGGCCCTATTATACTAGCCGGAAATACCAATATGGTTTTAGATACATGCTGGGATAAATCACATCCTAACACTCCACACCCACAGCTGACAACAGATTCCCCAACCCGACTAAAGAAAACGCTGCTACATTACAACCTAATTGATACATGGAGGGAACTCCACCCACACTCAAGAGAGTACACATATTATTCAAATCCACACGGTTCTTATTCACGAATAGACCATATATTAGTATCCCAAATATGAATCCCTAATGTTTGCAAAGCCCATATTCTGACTACCCCCTGGTCAGATCATTCTCCTACTTCCCTCACACTTACTAGTTTATGGCAGAGACCTAGGGAGTTCAATTGGCGGCTGAATGACTCCTTATTGAAAATCAAATCTAACTTTCTACCAATAAAACAAGCAGTTGAAAATTACTTCGCTGAAAATCAAGGATCAGTTTCCTCTCCTATTACGCTCTGGGAAGCCCACAAAACAGTAATAAGAGGGGAAATCATAAAAATAGCTTCCATAAAGAAAAAACAAACTATACAGAAAATTAAAGAACTAGAACAGCAATTACAGGATACAACACGACAAGACCAAATTATGCCTTCTCCATCTTTGAAAGCTACTATAAGCAGCCTGCGTACAGATTTAGACCTCCTTTTATCTCAAGTAACTGAGAAACAATTACAATGGACTAATCAAAGATTCTACTCTCAAAGTAATAAGATAGGAACAATGCTAGCAAGAAAATTAAATCAATCAACCTACCAAACCCCACCACCAACTACAATCCGTACGAGAACAGGATGCTTAACAAGCAACCCCCCAAAAATAGTACAAGAATTCTCTACATATTACTCCTCAATATATACTAATACTAAACCATTTCCTTCATCAACCGCCAACAAACTACTGTCAACGTTACAGCTTCCTACACTATCTGCCATACAATCAAAATCACTAGATGCTAACATTACACATGAAGAGGTAGCAAAAGCAATCAAGGACCTGAAAATAGCTAAGTCCCCAGGACCGGATGGATTCTCAGGCCTTTACTATAAAAAACTTGCCGCTCTTCTAATCCCACACCTAACAAATATGTTTAATACAATCAGACTAGGCGAGACATGCAATGAGGAATCATTAAAGGCGCAACTATCCTTTATACCGAAACCCCGCAAAGATCACTTGGGGTGCACAAACTATAGACCAATATCGGTAATGAACATTGACATTAAATTATTAACTACATTTTTAGCTGATCGCCTCAATAAATTTCTCCCTGGTCTGATTAATTTAGATCAAACAGGTTTCATTCTCAACAGACAAACTCCAGATAATATAAGAAGAACTCTACAACTCATACACAATTTTCAGACCACGAAACAACAAGGAATGTTATTATCTATTGATATCCACAAGGCGTTTGATTCTATTTCGTGGGATTATCTATACTTTATATTGAATAAATGGGGTATAGGACCCCATTTCATTGCAATTCTGAAAATCCCTGTACCGCTTCCCCAAAGCCATCCCGAAATGGGGCCCATACCGAGGGAACCCAATTACAATAGAAAGGGGAACCAGACAGGGATGCCCTCTATCTCCTATCCTATTCGTTTTAGCGATCGAACCTCTAGCTGAACTTATCAGACAAGATAAGAACATTACAGGCCCTCAAATTGGACAAACGATGCACAAACAATGTCTATACGCAGACGACATATTAATGACCATAACAAAACCATTAACCTCACTACCCAACCTAATTCATTTACTAGACACATTTGGGAATGTATCGGGATTAACTATAAACCACAGCAAATCAGAAGCCCTGAATATAACTTTACCACATCAAACCGTCAAACTACTGAAACTAAACTTTGACTTCAAATGGCAGAACTCCTTTATACACTATTTAGGAGTTAATATCCCGCCCCACACATCAACACTATACCAGCATAATTACCCACAACTTTGGAAAATGGCGGGAGAGTACTTACAATCATGGTCCAAGATGGACTTATCCTGGTTTGGGAGAATTCATGCTTTTAAAATGACCCTCTTACCCAAAATACTTTACCTGTTTAGAACGCTACCAATCCCTATCTTGGACAAAGACCTCAAGACCATGCAGAGAAAAATATTCAAATTTATCTGGGCAGACTAGCATCCCAGAATAACCCGACAAACTATGTATAGGCCTAAGCAACAAGGAGGTTTGAGTGTCCCCTGTCTACAAAGCTATTATACAGCAGCACAACTGACCCCATTAATTCATATGCATGCTGTTAACCCTCCTAAATGGGTTGCTATATTAAAACACCAATTACACCCAATCTCCCCATGCGCATTACTTTGGTCTCCCCCTTCAAAACGTCCTAAATACCCGGACCCCTTTTTGACCCACTCTATGTCAGTTTGGGATAGGCATAAACTTTCTGCTAAACTTATGTCACCAGCCCTCCCAGCAACATCACTATTCGGTAACCCGCTTTTTCCCCCGGGACTCTCTTTTGCTGCCTTCCAATGGTGGATGTCAAAGGGATTTAAATTTATATACAATTTCTATTCTCTATCGGGTCTCAAGACATGGCCAATGATACAAAATACCCATGACCCACCCCCCTCAGAGGTCTTTCATTATCAACAAATAAGCCATTTCATCCGAACAGTTATTAAAGATAATTCCACCTTGACCCCTACTTACTTTGAATTGGTTTGTATTAAATACCCATATTCCAAAAGGTTAATCTCCAACCTGTATAATTTGCTATTGAGTACACATTCACAAGATCCCTTACCATACACCCAAGCATGGCATAAGGATCTTAATACCACGATTACTGATGAAAGTTGGACCCAAATATGGCAAACTACAGCCAGCTGTTCTAGAAACACTGTATGTGGTTTCCAACAATGAAAAGTTCTTATGCGCTGGTATATGGTCCCCTCCCGCCTACATAGGATAAACCCCCAATTTAGTAAGGATTGCTTTAGGAGATGTGGACAAACTGGCTCTATGTTTCATATTTGGTGGGAATGCCCAAATGTCCAGAGATTCTGGTCTAGAATATATAATATTATTTACTCTGTAACACAAATAAACCTGAGGAAAGACCCTCAAAACGCTCTCTTGAACGTCAGATTGTCTAACCTTCCCAACTATACTAGACTACTAATACATTTTATCTTTCTGACAGCCAAAATAACAATTGCCAAATTTTGGAAAACAACCCAAATTCCCATTTCCCACTTTAAGAACAAAATGAACTGGGTCATGATTAACGAACGAATAACTAGCATACTTGCGGATAGACATGGCAAATTTATGAAGGTATGGGAACCGTGGTACACCTACTCTTTCCCAAATACAAGTAACCTATACCTATTTTCATCTTAAAATAAAAGACAGAATAATACTAAGAGACATAAGAATAAAAGGAAAGTTTATTTGGGTTATACATGAACCAAACTCCCACAGACGCTAATCATTTTGAATTATGCTTACATTATGGGACCTCAAAGGCACTATTACTTAAAGATTATTGGATCTAATGATTAAAAGAACCGTTAACTCAATGTTTAGTTCACATGTTTATTGTGCTATTTCTTTTTATTCACCCTTTAACCCATTGTTTATTAAAATGGGATCTTTTTCTTTCTTCCTTCTCTCTTTTTTTCCATTCTCTCAGGATATGTCATTTATTATGAAAATGCTTTACCTTGATATCCGCTCTGTAAAAGTTAAAAAGCAAATAAAAACTATTGAAAGAAAAATATAAGCTACATAATGTTAAGATCTCCACTGAGAACTTTGAGAAGTGTCTAAGCAAGGGACTGTAGCGTTATATTGGCTACATTTTCAATACACTCATTTATTGATAAATAAATCCTGGTGTACAGATTTCCTATGCCCCCAACCCCCCCCCCCCCTTCAGTGGTCCATGAAGCAATTCATGTTACCCCTCATTCCGGTACCAATGGTACCAGAATGAAGGAAGGATGCCGTTACTTGGAAGGATGCTGTTCTGAAGCTAGCCTTGGTTCGGCCTTGAGGGTTGTACCACCTGTTGTGTGACATAAGAACAGTTCATTGTTCAAATTGGTAACACCGCTACTAATACATAATTATGCTGTATGCGACCATATCACAGGTCTATAAAAACCCAGTACTGTCTTTGTTCTGTTGGTTTGACTATCTTTTGCTCAGAACCCATGTACATGTGTAATAATCCTAACCTTTTACCTCAAATGACCTTTGGTATCAGACTTTTCCATAATAATATATATATATGTGTGTGTATCTTTCATAACCTATATTTTTGTTGCAGGAAGCAGAATATGAAGAAAGCAGAGGGGGAGCAGCTGGACTTCCAAGCAAAGACAAGCAAGACCAAAGTTCAGATGAGAGTGATGAAGATGAAGACTATCAAGTATGCACAGTGTTTATAATATTAAATGTAATGTTTTAAGTTCTAATTGTAAAATATTGTGGTTGATGAAAATGTTATCCCTTTCATTGCCAGAAAGTTTTCACACTTAAGTTCTCTGACAATACACGTTAATAATTATTATTATATAATTTATATAGTGTTGACCCATTTTTGTAGCGGTTTACAGATATATCATTCACAGTCCATGTTCCAGTGGAGCTTATAGTCTAAGGTGTCTATTACACACTCTATTACACACATCTCACACACTCCCTGGTCAAGTTAAATACAAGCCAATTAACTTACCTTTATGTTTTTCGAGTGTGGGAGAAAACTGGAGTACCCAAAGGAAACCCACAGAATCTCATGGAGAACATACAAGTTCTTGCCTCACTGGGATTAAACTCAGGACCTCAGTGCTGCAAGGCAAAATTAATACCCACTGACCTGCTCATCATATTGCGGTTTCGGATTTTGACAGCTAATACTAACTATAGCCAGAGAATCTGATCAAAATGTAACATCGCACTGTAAAAGAATATCCAAAGGGATAACCTATTGTGTCCAGCTGTGGTAATGTTGGCATAACTGCTTTTTGTTCACCCAAAATTGTTGCAAAACAGCTGCTTACAACAGCAACTAGCAAGTCTTTGTACTCTTTAAATATCCTTCTTAAAGGAACATTTCAGTGTTAAAATGAAACTGGGTTAATAGGCTGTTCAAAATAAAAAAAAAATTTCAATACAGTTAGCTAATGTAATCTATAAAGGCTGGACTGAACAGATGACTAACATAATAGCCAGAACACTACTTCCTCCTGCTGTTATCAGTCAGTAATCAATCAGTGACTTGAGGGGGAGGGCCATATGGAACATAGCTGTTTGTTTCTGAATCTGACCTGTGTGCTAAGGATAAAAAACAAACTAACTGCACAGTTATGTCCCATGTTTTCCCCCTTAAGTCATTGACTAACTTAAGAGGTTAGAGAACTGAAAGGAAGACGTATTGGGGCCCAATACTATCTGTTAAAGTACTTTCATTAGGCAAGATACAAATATAGCGATTTTACATAGCAATAGTAGTACTGAGTCGGAGTCGGAGGCAATTTTGGGTACCTGGAGTCGGAGTTGGCAAAAAATGAAACGACTCCGACTCCTACTAAATTTGCCTTTTTGCCTATTTTGTGTAATTTTATCTTTGTACCCCAGAATATGTAGAAAATATAGTGCTGTATAAATATTTGCCTTTTGGTTTGATAGTTGGATATTTGTAAAGAAAACTATATATTTGGCTTAAAGCTAATGAAGGACTGTTATTTTGCAGTGTTTTCAGTTCATTGTTATGTCTGATTTCACAAAAGTTTTTGGTGCATATTTTGAGTTTTCGCTATGTACAAGGTTAGAATCTCCATAAAGCTATACATACAGTGGTGTGAAAAACTATTTGCCCCCTTCCTGATTTCTTATTCTTTTGCATGTTTGTCATACTTAAATGTTTCTGCTCATCAAAAACCGTTAACTATTAGTCAAAGATAACATAATTGAACACAAAATGCAGTTTTTAAATGGAGGTTTACGTTATTAAGGGAGAAAAAAAACTCCAAATCTACATGGCCCTGTGTGAAAAAGTGATTGCCCCCCTTGTTAAAAAAATAACTTAACTGTGGTTTATCAATTTCAATTTTCAATTTCAATATCAATTTCTGTAGTCACCCCCAGGCCTGATTACTGCCACACCTGTTTCAATCAAGAAATCACTTAAATAGGAGCTACCTGACACAGAGAAGTAGACCAAAAGCACCTCAAAAGCTAGACATCATGCCAAGATCCAAAGAAATTGAGGAACAAATGAGAACAAAAGTAATTGAGATCTATCATCTGGTAAAGGTTATAAAGCCATTTCTAAAGCTTTGGGACTCCAGCGAACCACAGTGAGAGCCATTATCCACAAATGGCAAAAACATGGAACAGTGGTGAACCTTCCCAGGAGTGGCCAGCCGACCAAAATTACTCCAAGAGCGCAGAGACAACTCATCCGAGAGGCCACAAAAGACCCCAGGACAACATCTAAAGAACTGCAGGCCTCACTTGCCTCAGTTAAGGTCAGTGTTCACGACTCCACCATAAGAAAGAGACTGGGCAAAAACGGCCTGCATGGCAGATTTCCAAGGCGCAAACCACTTTTAAGCAAAAAGAACATTAAGGCTCGTCTCAATTTTGCTAAAAAACATCTCAATGATTGCCAAGACTTTTGGGAAAATACCTTGTGGACCGACGAGACAAAAGTTGAACTTTTTGGAAGGTGCGTGTCCCGTTACATCTGGTGTAAAAGTAACACAGCATTTCGGAAAAAGAACATCATACCAACAGTAAAATATGGTGGTGGTAGTGTGATGGTCTGGGGTTGTTTTGCTGCTTCAGGACCTGGAAGGCTTGCTGTGATAGATGGAACCATGAATTCTACTGTCTACCAAAAAATCCTGAAGGAGAATGTCCGGCCATCAGTTCGTCAACTCAAGCTGAAGCGATCTTGGGTGCTGCAGCAGGACAATGACCCAAAACACACCAGCAAATCCACCTCTGAATGGCTGAAGAAAAACAAAATGAAGACTTTGGAGTGGCCTAGTCAAAGTCCTGACCTGAATCCTATTGAGATGTTGTGGCATGACCTTAAAAAGGCGGTTCATGCTAGAAAACCCTCAAATAAAGCTGAATTACAACAATTCTGAAAAGATGAGTGGGCCAAAATTCCTCCAGAGCACTGTAAAAGACTCGTTGCAAGTTATCGCAAACGCTTGATTGCAGTTATTGCTGCTAAGGGTGGCCCAACCAGTTATTAGGTTCAGGGGGCAATTACTTTTTCACACAGGGCCATGTAGGTTTGGATTTGATTTTTTTTCTCCCTAAATAATAAAAACCCTCATTTAAAAACTGCATTTTGTGTTTACTTGTGTTATCTTTGACTAATAGTTAAATGTGTTTGATGATCAGAAACATTTTGTGTGACAAACATGCAAAAGAATAAGAAATCAGGAAGGGGGCAAATAGTTTTTCACACCACTGTATTTGGTATAACCATGCTGTAATGGGCTTTGAAAATCAATTGTGTTATTATGCTTAGAAAATCATTTTTTACATACATTTCTCTGTATTGTGAAAATGTCATCTTTTGTATTTAGAGCCATATATCTTGTTAGAGAAGTAGAATTACACACTAATTCTGGCATATTCTTATTATACTTTTATATAGTGCCAGCATATCCTGCAAGACAAACTTCTGCCCTAGTAGAGCTTGCAATCTAAGACCCTGTCATACACGCTAGTCTCAGTCAGGAGCTAATTAACTTTTCTGGCAAATGAAAAAAACCTTTCTTTAACCCTTTTACTGCCAGCCATTTTGGTCAAAGCGGAACTTGTATTGCCAGACAGTTTTTGAACATTTTGCACTGTTTCACTTTAGGGGCCTTTCCTCGGGGGGACTTTTAGTTTACCCAGGAAAACAATATATTGTTTTTTTCAGAACAACCTAAGCTTTCAAAATATGGTAGAAATTTTGTGTAAATTCTGTAACAAGATATAGGCTTCTAAATGTCTAAAAATGCAAAAAAAATCAAATTTTCCATAATATAAACACACATACTAGAAACCAAAATTATTTTATGCGCAAATATACAACTGATTTGGAAAGTCCCATGTCTCCTGAACGTGCCAATACCAAATATATATAGTTTTATGGAGATTTCTCACTTGTATAGGTCAAAAACTCCCAGCAGTACACTACCAAATTTCCAAAGCACTGCTCCAGAAAGCTGCATACTTTAGATTTCAAGGCCAAAAATTCCAAAAAACAGAAGGTTTATCCCAGAAAATTGTACATTTTTGGAAAGAACAGATTCTGGGGAATACAGAATAGGCACTGTCTGTCTACTCCAAACTATTAAGTCGCAATGCTTTCCTAAAGTTATTGGTTTTTATCAATTTTGTGATTTTTTTTTTAAAAAATCGCTTCAAAGCTTCCAGTCTATAGTATCTTATCTCCTACAGGTCATAAAGTAACCAAATAAAACACCCTAAATATGAATGCCAGGGGTCCACTGAACAGTTTGATGCCCAATATGTATAGGTTTACTTAAGTATGTGGCATGTAGGGGCCCCAATGTGAACATACCCCATATGTACTGTCATTTCTGTCATTTCAGCTCCTGCAAAATCAACACATTTACATCATTATATGTGGGATAAAGCTAGTAAAAAGTACGCTCACCCCAGAAAGTCATATATTTTTGGAAAGTACACATTCCCCCGAATCTAAAATGGGTACCCATGTCTTTCTACTCCAAAGAACCAAGCCACACAGCTTTTCTAAAGTTAGCAATTTTGATGACATTTCCAAAAATCCCCTCAAAGCTTCCACTTTGCAGCATCTTATCTCCCACATAGCATTAGGTACCAAGATAAAACACCCTAAATATGAACGCCAGGGGTCCACTGAACAATATGTATAGGTTTACCTAAGTATGTGGCATGTAGGGGCCCCAATGGGAACATACCCCCATATGATGTATCATTTCAGCTCCTGCAAAATCAACACATTTACATCCTTTATGTGGGATAATGCTACAAAAAAAGTACGCTCACCCCAGAAAGCCATATAATTTTGGAAAGTACACATCCCCCCCCCCCCCCCCCGAATCTATAATGGGTAAACATTTCTTCTTGCTTCAAAGTACCAAGCTGTAAAGCTTTCCTAAGTTTGCAGATTTATATGACGTTTCGAAAATCGCATAAAAATGTTGCAATTTGCCGCATTTATCTATAAAGACAAATCACCCCAAATAGGAACACCTATGGTCTACTGAACAGTTTGATGCCCAATATGCATATATATACCAAAGTCTGCGGTATGTACTGAACCCAAAATGAAAATAGCGCATAAGGATTTCTCGCCTGGCAGCTCAGCTTTTGCACACAGAGCCCCCTGTCAGTGTATTATGTGCCGAAACTTCCCCTAACTATACAGTGACCCCCACAAAACCATATATTTTTGGAAAGTACACATTCTGACAAATCCAACAAGGGTAAAGAGTCCTTTCTACACCAAAGTACCAATCTGCAAAGCTTTCCTAAAGTTATTGGTTTTTATGACATTTCAGAAAATCGCCTAAAAATGCTGCAATTTGCCGCATTTATCTCACACAATTTCTTGCGTACAAAGGCAAGTCACCCCAAATAGGAACACCAGAGGTCTACTGAACAGTTTGATGCCCAATATGCATAGATATACCAAAGTCTGCGGTATGTACTGAACCCAAAATGAAAATAGCGCATAAGGATTTTGCACACAGAGACCCCTGACAGCGTATTATGTGCAGTAACCCCCCCCTAACTATACAGAGACCCCCAGAAAACCATATATTTTTGGAAAGTACACATTCTGATGAATTCAAAATAGGTAAAGTTATTTTTGTACACCAAAGTTACACCTGGCAAAGCTACTCTAAAAACAGATTAGGAACACTTATACAGGGATAAAATGCGATAAAACCACAAAAATTGTGCAAATCAGTGAAACAACAAAATAAGTCACATGACCGTGTAATTAGTGGTCAGAATATCTGATCCAATAGTCACGCTGTCAAAATAAACAGTTTTTAGGTAAAAGAAACTAAAAACAAAGTGGTAAAATGAAAACAAAAAAACCAAAGTGTTTGTGTATACATGTGTGTACATGTGTAAAAGTTGTGTGATAGTGTGTAAGTATGTATATGAGTGTAAATAAGTGTATAAAAGTGTGAAAAATGAAAAAAAAATGCTAAAATGTGTGTAATGTAGGTAATTCTGGAGGCACATCTTCAGTCTACAGTAAGGTTCAAAGCTTGTTTTGGCCACTGCAGTTCATTTGAAAGGGAAATCAATTGCCTATATTAGATTGTAGCTTTCATGCAGGGAGCTCATTTCCCATTCCAATTTAAAGAAAATAATCCCCCACTTACAGTAATATGCTAGTTTTTTCCCCTAGGCCAGTGAGATACTTTATTAAAAAAAACCACAGTGGCCTGGGGTTCTTTACTGTAGTTTGGTGTGCCTACATTTTTTCCTTGATCCAAAGCAAGTTTAATAACCAGCAAGAACCAGAATATATTTAGATTAAGAGCACAAATGCAAATATATGGCTGGTTTCTATGTTTGGGTTATTAGACCTGGAGTAAACCCTGTCCCTCCAGTGGCTGCCTACACATCAATATTACAGCTAAAAAAAAACACATTGTTGGTTCAAGAATAAAATTGTAAATGGTAGAGTGAATTATTTGCTATGTAAACAGCAACACCATAAAATCATAACAGTATCCCTTTAAGAGCACTAAGTACAGATGGAACACAGAAGCTGTAGGCCAGCTACCTCAAGCAAGAGGAGTTCTGGCGCCCAAAGCACATTATACAATAAAAGGCAGTAGGTACTAGCAGCCCAAAAACATTACTAATCTTATATATGAGTGATTCCCATATAGAGGCACATGACTAACATGTCACTTAGAAGCAAGTTTTGGTTGTATAAAAATCAGGTGTACTACCAAACAAAACCTTGTGTAAGATGTCAGTCCACATTGGGGTACCAAATAACCATTGACAGCCCTTATTTGGCATCTCCAAGGAACCTTTTTTATTTTTTCATTTTAATGTGGCTCAAGGGTAAAAAAAAAGGTTGTTGACCCCCTGATAAGACTCCTAATTAGTGGTTACTGACACTCCAAACATTTCATACAGTGAGGAAATTAGTACCGGTACCTAGCACAAATTATGCAATGAAGAACTACAAACACCCAAGAAATTCTACAGTGAGAGATAAGGGATTTTTGGCATAGGACAGTACACAGAATTACATAGAGCAGTGCTGTCCAACTTCTACGGTGCCGAGGGCCGGAATTTCTCTAGCATACATGGTGGAGGGCCGCTAATGGAAGCCAGTTTTGACCACTCCCCTTTTTGAAACCACACCCACTTCAAACCACACCTATTTTATCACAATGGTGGTAGCACAGCAAAATCCCAAATGCTTGGTCCTTACTGTGGGGATATCAACCATCATTCATATGTGAAAGAATTATGTCATATTAAGATATACCCTTAAATTCCATATGCCTCCTCCTCCCCTGTGGATAGCACAGCAACCCCCAGTACATAATTACACACCTTAGGGACCATTTAATGGCTATTTCCAACTGCTAACAAACTCCCACAACAAACCCCTGCCAGGTTCACCTCCCACAAGCAGCATAGGGCAAGCAGAGTATGGCAAACACAGGCAGCACTCTGCCTGTGTGTGCCATACTCTGCCTGTCCTATGCTGTCTGTGTGTGCCATACTCTGCCTGTCCTACCCTGCCTGTGTGTGCCATACTCTGCCTTCTCTATGCTGCCTCTGTGTGCCATACTCTGCCTTCTCTATGATGCCTCTGTGTGCCATACTCTGCCTGCCCTACCCTGACTGTGTGTGCCATACTCTGCCTGCCCTACCCTGACTGTGTGTGCCATACCCTCCCTGACCTATGCTGCCTGTATGTGCCATACTCTACCTGCCCTATGCTGGCTGTATGTGCCATACTCTGCCTACAGTACCTATGTCTGAGGTGTGAAGAAGTGAACAATGGGAGTGATTACAGCCTGAGCCTGAGGTGTGAACACTGCAGGGGGTGAACAATGCAGGTATTAAAAGGTGTGAAAAACACAGGGGATTACATATTTAAACAATACAGCCTGATTACAGCCTGAATCTGAGGTGAGAACCATGCAGGGGGGCCAGTTAATCTCAGTACTGATCCCATTTAATGCTTACTCAAAGGTAAGCCATCAAAGCAGCCAGACAGGTGGGGGGCCACACAGAGGGGGGTCGCGGGCCGCCAGTTGGACAGCACTGACATAGAGGGTGCTGATACTGCAAGCAAGTGGGGTAGATCACAATTTGACTATAGTGAAAAGTAGAAAATTTAAATTTGTCACTATGCACCACTCCCTCCTACCAGTTAGCACAGCACTAACAGATTATAGAGTAGGGTATAGTTCCACCAAGATGGCATTATTACTTTACAGATGTACATAAAATGGCAATATACTACTATCTCTTTTGTTGTTCCATGCTCTCTGCCTTTCCTTTTATTCTATTCTTTAATTCTTCTATAATTTGCAGTCCTTTCTTCCTCTTTCTGTAGATCACTCAATTTCTCTCTAATCCCCTATCTTCCATTCTGTAAGACACTCTCTATTCCCCCTCTTTCCCTCATCATCTGTTTTTTAGTTGTCTTCGTCTTTTTTTCTATCACTTCTTTTCCGCATGCTGTTCTGTTTTTTGCTATGCTTTTTACATAAACTCTTCTTTCTCTGTTTTGTGTGTCGTCCCCACCTTCTCTTATCCTCTCAATTTTTGTTTTTACTTTTTTTCCTTTGTCAACTTTTCCTTTTCCCAAATATTTTTGTGCTCTCATCACCCTACATATTTCATTCCTCCCCCATCTTCTGTTGTGACCCTTCTTTCCTTTTTTTCCCCTGTAATGTCCCACTGGGAGGTTAGTCGCCCTCAGTATATCTCTGCTACTGCAGGTGATTAATCTCCCCAAAAAGCCTTTACGCCGGCAATAAAGGGAATAGCTGGTGGAAAGGCCTATACATCATTTCAGCTTTCCAAAGTCACGTAAAATTTCCTCCTGCAGGCAACTTTATGCAACTTTGGAAAACTGAAGTGTTGTGCAGGCCTTTCTACCAGCTATTCCCTTTATTGCCAGTGAATACGTTTTTCAATGAGATTAGTCATGGTAGCAGAGATTTATCTTGGCTGACTAATATCCCTGTGGGACATTACCCTTAAACTGCTGCTAGGAAAATTTTCGTATCACACCAAGGTCCTTCTTCATTATGGCTTTGCCTAGTGCAGTCCCATTAAGGGTATAAGTGGCTTGCATAATTTTACATCCCAGGTGCATAACCTTATATATATCATCATTGAATCTCATCTCCCACCAGATTGCCAGTTTGCCAACCCCTGGCATTAAACCAATACAATTCAATAGGTGAAATCTGATTGGCTGTTGGTGGCTCTGTCCACCTTTTCAAACCTAAAACTGCAGCCCCCTACTGACCAACTGTGAAGAGTTTGGGGATCCTGGTGTTAATACCGTGAGAATGGCAGCAGGTTGAATTCCATCAACATAAAGAAAAATCTTCAACACACCACTTACATACATGTTCTCAAAGGGTGCTTGACTTCCACAGTCACTCCCAAGCCTTTTTTCCATGTATCTTTGCAAAGGGGAAGAAGCACACCTGTGTGTTGGCAATGCCTTTAATCATTTATTTGCAGAAATGAACAAACAGCACAAGCTTTCTGGGGTGTATGCCTGACACACTGGTGTGCTTCTTCCCCTTTGCAGAGATAGCAGGTTGAATTCCCCCATTGAAAGTCAATAGGTAAAAATCTTATTGGCTGTTTTTTTCTGACATTGAACCACAGTTAACTGGTGCCTAACTCTACAAAGTTTGGGGACCCCAGCATTATTACTCTGAGAATGGCAGCAGGTTGAATTTCCTTTTGGGCATCCAACAAATATCACTTGTGATTCAAGTTTGGGGAGTGTAGCCTCAAAGCTGTAAGATTGGCAGCAGTTTAAATTTCCCCATAAAAGTCACTTGGTGAAATTTGATTGGCTGTTGTTGGCTTCTCCAACAAATGTCGCTGTTTCATTGAGGGTGAGCCCGTGATTATGTTATTCAAGTTTGGAGGGTGTAGCTTTCAAAGCTCTAAGTGTGGCAGCAGTTTGAAAATCTTCCATTGTCAAAGTCAATGGAAAAATTGGGGGGTTCGGAGCGGCACCACAAAAAGACACTGTAGGGCGAAGAAGTGTGGAGAGTTTGTCAACAGTATCCCTAAAACTGTAGGAGGAGCAGCGTTAAGAAAATGGGGGGGGGGGGGGGACAGTAAAAAGAAGTGGAAGTTGAAGAACAGGTTTTTCAAACCAACATAATAACCATAAAACCACTAAACTTTGTTAATGTGAATTGAAAAGTTGCTTAGATTTACATCTTTCATTGCACAAATTACACAATTCTTTCATGGAGATCCCCCGTACCACAAATATTTTGTCACAAGGATTTTTATTTATTTATTTATTTTTAGCAAAAACGTAAAGGAGTTGAAGGTCTGATAGATATCGAGAATCCTAACCGGAATGCACAGTCTTCCAAGAAGGTGACACAGCTTGAAATAGAAGGGCCAAGAGAACTTTCACGAAGAGAAAGGTAAAGGGGGACTCAGTAATTCTGCCCTAGACTGAATGTGTGTTCATTTTGTTTCAGATATGTTTTTTAAGAGGTCTTAAGAACGAGGATGTTCTGTTGTATAATGGTTAAATACACAGGCAAACTTTATTTAAAAGGATACTGAGTGATACAGCTTTCAAAACAAACAGATACAGAGAAAAACCTTTCACTAGTTGTTTGGAAAGGAATGTGAGGAGGTAAATAACAGGGGATTCTGTGTGCTTTACAGAGTTCAAAGAAAAGCTTAACATAATTAAGGCAGTAGAACCTGAATGTTATGTTTGCCAAGGGACTATGCCAGAATGGTGTAAAACCCAGGAAAGAAAATGTACAGTTTGCTTGTGGACTGATAAAAATTGGAGTAACATTTGGGAAAATAAGACATCCTATATCTGAATGAATGAAATATTCTTATTAAATACTTTGTTCTTAACATAATAAGGCTCAGTAGTGTGTATGGCCTCAACGTGCCTGTATGACCTCCCTACAACGCCTGGGCATGCTCCTGATGAGGTGGCGGATGGTCTCCTGAGGGATCTCCTCCCAGACCTGGACTAAAGCATCCACCAACTCCTGGACAGTCTGTGGAGCAACGTGGCGTTGGTGGATGGAGCGAGACATGATGTCCCAGATGTGCTCAATTGGGTTCAGGTCTGTGGAACGGGCGGGCCAGTCCATAGCATCAATGCCGTCGCCTTGCAGGAACTGCTGAAACACTCCAGCCACATGAGGTCTAGCATTGTCTTGCATTAGGAGGAACCCAGGGCCAACCGCACCAGCATATGGTCTCACAAGGGGTCTGAGGATCTCATCTTGGTACCTAATGGCAGTCAGTCTACCTCTGGCGAGCACATGGAGAGTTGTGTGCCCCCCCCCCCCAAAGAAATGCCACCCCACACCATTACTGACCCACTGCCAAACTAGTCATGCTAGAGGATGTTGCAGGCAGCAGAACGTTCTCCACAGCATCTACAGACTCTGTCACGTCTGTCACATGTGCTCAGTGTGAACCTGCTTTCATCTGTGAAGAGCACAGGGTGACAGTGGCGAATTTGCCAATCTTGGTGTTGTCTGGCAAATGCCAAACCTCCTGCATGGACGGGCTGTAAGCACCTGTGGACGTTGGGCCCTCATACCACCCTCTTGGAGTCAAGTTTCTGACCGTTTGAGCAGACACGTGCACATTTGTGGCCCGCTGGAGGTCATTTTGCTGGGCTCTGGCAGTGCTCCTCCTGTTACTCCTTGCACAAAGGCGGAGGTAGCGGTCCTGCTGCTGCGTTGTTGCCCTCCTACGGCCTCTTCAACATCTCCTGATGTACTGGCCTGTCTCCTGGTAGCACCTCCACGCTCTGGACACTACGCTGACGGACAAAGCAAACCTTCTTGCCACAGCTCGCATGCCATCCTGGATGAGTTGCACTACCTGAGCCATTTGTGTGGGTTGTAGACTCCGTCTCATGCTACCACTAGGAGTGAAAGCACCGCCAGCATTCAAAAGTGACCAAAACATCAGCCAGAAAGCATAGGAACTGAGAAGTGGTCTGTGGTCACCACCTGCAGAGCCAGGGGGAATTGGGGATGTCTTGCTAATTGCCTATAATTTCCACCTGTTGTCTATTCCATTTGCACAACAGCATGTGAAATTGATTGTCAATCAGTGTTGCTACCTAAGTGGACAGTTTGATTTCACAGAAGTGTGATTGACTTGGAGTTACATTGTGTTGTTTAAGTGTTCCCTTTATTTTTTTTGAGCAGTGTATTTTATAGGAACCTACTACATTAAGGAATATGAGTTCTATGTGAGGGGCAGTGGCCACCATTTTTCAGCATGTGCTCATTGACCAGAGATTATCTTAACTTTTGCCTATTCCTTAAAATATCATCTGTATCTGTTTTTTGTTACTTCTTACAGTAAACAAGGCAAATTTTTCAGTGGACGCCGATATAGCAAAATGCCAATGTACAAATAAGAACTCTTTATAATGAGTAAATTAGGTCTAAAAAAGACACATGCCAGGTTACACAAGTGAAACTTGTGAAAAATTCCCTTTGCAGCCTTTTTGCCTCAGAAGGGAGAAAAAAAAAAAATCTTCAGCACTACCAAGATGCCAATTGGACCAGTCCCTGGATGAACTCTTGAGTTATTTTTAGTAACTTAGTATTTCATAACTTTTAAAAAGGTATCCCAACCCTTTCTTGAAACTATCTGATTTATCTGCCAGTACAACAGCTTTGGGGTCCTGTGTTGACATGTAACCCTACCCAGACCTGCTATCTGACTCCACCCACAAGGGTTTAACTTACTCAAGGCCCCACAAAACCTGAAGTGCCATCATTCCAGAGGCTGATCAACAGGGTAAGGGGGGAAAATTGCTTTATTGTCAGGGGAGGGAGGGTTTACAGCCACTATGCCAACTTGTATCCCCTTCACATGAATGCAATAGTTTGGCCCTAGGGCCAAATGATCACATTAGCATGATATCGCCCACCCAAGGTGGGCATATCAGGGGAAAGATCCGCCAAGTGAGCAAATCTTATAGTGAATGGCCACAATTACAGGCCTGTAATTGCCAGGCTGAGATTATAACCCTCCAATCCATAGGCACCAAACCTAATGAAAGACTGAGAAAATCATAAAAACTGGCCTGGGGAAGCTAAATTACGTTGTCAAAATACCCTTGGGTGATTGATCTTCTCCAGCATTGTAATCCGTATTTCAAAAGCGTGAACAGACTTTTTTTATATTTAACTTTGAAATTTCGCATGGGGCTAGCCATATTCTTTATTTCCCAGGTTGCCATGTGACCTGTGCTCTGATAAACCTCAGTCATACTTTACTGCTGAGCTGCAATTTGGAATGATATCACCCGACTCCATTTCCCCCCAGCAGCCGATCAGCAGAACAATGGGAAGGGAGCAAGATAGCAGCTCCTAGTAGGTATCAGAATAAGCTGAACCCTCATACTGAGAGGACATGTTTTGGTGTGCTCTGTGTTGTGTTTCTCCCAGGCCCTTGCGGGTCTGGGGGGGGGTTACTTTTCCCTTTTTTTTTTTTTCCCCTCCCAATTTATTTATTTTTCTGTTTGTTTCCCCTCTCTTCCTCTCGCCCTTCTCTTTTATTATGAGGAAGAAGGGAGTTTTGCCTTCAAGCCATGTGCTGAAGACCTGTTTGGGTTCTAGCAGGAGGGCTTCCGCTTCCACCATGGCGGAGCTTGTGGAGAGTGAGAAAGAAAAAAATAAGGCTACTGATGAGGCTGTGATGCAAAGTGATGGCTCTGAGTGCGGTGAGGCACAGAAAAGCCTGGAAATGGAAGTTTCTCTGGAGCAGGGAGCTGGTGTTGGAGTATCTGCGGGGAGCTGTGGAGCTGCAACAGAGGCAACCTCAAACATCAGTGCTAAGGCTCCTGGGAATGGTAGTTCGGAGTCTGGTGAGCAGAAAATGGCCTCTGAAGCTGAGGAGCCAGTTTGCTGTGCACTAAGAGACTGCAGAGAATTAAAACACTCTCTGATGGAGGCAAGGAAGGAGAGAGGCTGGTGAGTGAGGGGGGAATGGGAGCAGAGACTGCAATGGCCAGTAATGGTGGGGGTGCTGCACAAGTTGCATTGCAAGGTGCTTGGATTGCTGAGCCTGTAATGGCCACTAAAGAGATGACGGAAACAGAGACTGTCAGAGTATGAGAGAATCATTAAAGAGACTTAAAGTGTTTGGAGGGGAAACAGACTTCTCTAACTAAAAGCAGTGACTGTTATGGCACCTGCTCTGCCCTATACAGCTCATGGCAGGAGTTACTACCCCCATATATAGCTCCATGGCAAGCCGTACTGGTCCAACCATCAGTTCCCCCCCACAACATACTGGTGGCAGCAATACGACGGGCATATGTTGATGCCCGAAAAACCACTGGGGCTTGCACAATTGACCCTGCCACCCCCCTCTGGGGCAATAAAGTGTTGGGCAACCTGGCAGGATCCCCCCCCCCCCCCCCCCCAGGCAGTGGTTAGAGGCAGGCCTCACTTCCATTCAGGATGTGTGGGACATGGGGGTGACAGCCCCATTCGCATTCTTAAGGCAGCATCGCTCCCTTCCAGCTTCCCAATGGTTACTGTATCACAGGGTGCATACCACCCTTAACTGCCTGCACAAAAGGTCCCTTCTGGCCACCCTTGAAGACCCACTTCTATCACTTATAAGATCGGGCCATAAAAAGTGTAAGATCTCTATCCTATATAAATACATTATGGATGCGAGGCAAAAACTGACTACCATGAAATGCAGGGAATCCTGGGAGGAGGACCTAGGTCCCATATTGGATGATCAATGGAAGGATGTCCTGGCCTCCCCAAAAACTGTGTCCATTAACTGTAGGCATGAGATGTTGCAGCTTTACCTTATCCACCGGGCCTACTACACCCCCGCGAAACTGCATAAGATTTACCCGGAGTCGTCCCCGCTATGCCTTAGGTGTCAGGCGGAGATTGGAACCCTCTTGCATACTCTCTGGTCCTGCCCAATGCTAACTACCTACTGGGCGTCGATCCTTACTAAGCTAAACGTGGTGACAGACTCAGATATCACCCCGTCCCCAAAAGTATGCATCCTTGGCATAACCTCCAGCCTAGAGCTAAACCAAGGTCTAAAAACTCTCATAACTAAGGCGTTATTCCAGGCCCGTAGACAACTAACCCTGAACTGGAAAGGGCAGACAGCCCCGTCCTATGACTCATGAATGCCATGAATGAGGTATGTTTGCAAGAAAAGCATTCTTTACGCAGGAAAGGGAAAAGTGTCACCTATACCAACATTTGGGGGAGCTGGGAAGCACACACCATCCGGCAAAGCTAAATAAAACTCAGGTGTAACCGTGCTGACCCACAGGGAACCAGGGTAACCGAAGTACTCCCTACTGGGGAAACCCATTAGGATACCCCATGAACTAGAGGGAACGACTAATCTCTACACCGTTGTATCTAAGGCGAGTGCTACTTGGATAAATTATCGCACGAATGTGTAAATGTAAGCTGAACCGTGATGTAACAAATGCTTGATACCTTGCCTGTATTAATGCCAATGCTTTGTTTTCAATAAAAACTTGTTGGAAAAAAAAAAAAAAAAAAAAGCAGTGACTGTTAAATCCAGGAATTGAATGTGTTAGCAGGGGAGCACAGAGCCAAGGTTATCAGGGATTTGGCCTTCCTAAACAAGGAGCTGGAGGAGACTGACCAACAAGTTAAAGACATTTTGGACTTTATTGAACCCTGGAAATAACTATATGATAATAGAAAGTGTCAAGGAAAAACTGTTGGATAGGCCAGTTTGATTGTAGCTACATTTTATTCGTACGAAGGCAGTATCTAGACATTCTTAACTAAGAATTGTCTCTGAGCTGATACTACTTTGAATGTCACAAAACATGTTAGTCTTATAGTACTGAAACACTCTTATCAGTAGTAGCTCTGTTATCTCTAAGAACAGAACAGGCAAAGAGGCCCAGTTGACCATTACACCCAACACACCCCAAAGGCCTCTTTTCACAAGTCTGCGGACTCATCAAAATGTTTTTTCAACAGCAAGAAGAAACATTCTTATACAATGTATTTCAAAACCCCTCTAATATTAAATGATATGAACAAGATGGAGTAAAGAAACAAGATGGTTTCTTTTTTCTTTCACATTCCTCCCTTTTGTTCAATTCTTGAACATATATACTCTTCTTACCCAGAACTCTATTCCGCTCACCTAATAACAGGTTCAGTGGCAGTACAGAGTTGCCTATCAGGGTTCCCATCTAAATCAGCAAGTTCTTCCTTACCTTGCTCATACAGGAATTGGATCCTGCTATGGATAAGGTCGGCCAAACACAGAAGGTTGCTGATCAGAAGGGGGCTGTTGTATAATTGATCCAGGAGCTAAATGGGGGAGCACCCTCCCTTCAGCTGCCCCTCCATGTAACCTCTGGATGAAATACTGTATTTGCAGCAACACAAAATCAACCTTGATATAATATAAAACACAAGACCTATTGCAATCCCATACATTCAGTACCATAAAAACTTTTTAAACATTTGATAACCAAGTCCTTATGATTCCCATAAATGAGAAAGGGTTCTGTAGGGCTCAATTGGGTCATGTGAGTCCCCAATCCAGGTACAACTCTCCTTACCTCTGATTGCATAAACCCCACCCTCATCTACTAGTAGGTAATCTAGGGCCATTCTATTCTATAATGCCATCTTCCTGATTTAGGCCAATTCCTCATTTATTGTTTTGATGGAACTTATAGTTTCATTTATTATACCATCCCTTATACTAGCATACTTAATTAATCTATTGACTAATTCTATTCCCCATCCTATCCAGGCAGGGAACCACATCCATCCTTTATCTGAGGTGGAAAATAATTCCCTTTTTTGTTTATTACCCTGGAATGGATACCTTGATTGTCTATGTATGAGATGTTCAGATATTGTCTGATAGTAGGTACAACTCTTCCTATGGTGCAATTTCCCTATGCTCCCATAGGCTTAGTTTCCACATATAATATAGTTCTTATCTAAGTACCCTAGGAATGATTGTACCCTGATACCCCAGCCAACACCTGGAGGCATAGGAAGTATACATTTTTCCCACACCAACATAATCATTACAATTACCATGTGTCTTATTACATTTCTTTCCCATATAATCCATGTAGAAATTCAGAATAGCATTTTCACTATCTGTGTTTCCCACATGAATCTTAGGTAAGTACATTAAGTGATTGTATGATTAGCAAACATGGATCCTACGCATATGGTGGGTGTATCTAGTAACCCTGTTATTTCCAAATATGTTCCCCGATCACTAATTGCATTTTGATACATTTAATTTGTGTCTATTGCAACTTCATAGCTATAATCTGTAAGATTAAGATCATTCATAGAGATAGGTATCCCTACTAAAGGTATCCCCTTGTGGGTGACTGGAACGTGTGAACATCTCCAGCAGTCAGTAGTATTTAACTGCTTTGCAGCCTGCTGGTGTAAGAGCCATATAGAATTTGGCAACCCCCCTTTACTGGTGTAAAGCAATGATAAGGACCTTTACCCAGAATAACAAACACAGTCATTATTTTATTACAGTCCTTTTCTTTCTGATGGTGATCCTCTTCACCCAGAGTAGGCCCACGCTTAGTGTCAAAACCTGAAACTGGGACCGTTGGTTAACAGACTAGTGGGATTACTGTTACCACTCTTGTCTGACTTATTTTAAAGATGCTTTTTTATCCTCTTGATTCCGGAAGGACTGAATCAGTCTCCTTAGTCTTTCTGTTGATGTGCTCTGGTCTTTCATCTCGTTAGGGGGTGTGAGTGCAGGGACAGGCTCAGACTCTGTCACTGTAGATAGCACTCTGCTCTGGCTCTCAGTCACTGGAGATAGCACTCTGCTCTGACTCTGTCACTGGAGATAGCACTCTGCTCTGGCTCTCAAATCTCTTTATCACCACCCAATCTACTGATTGGAGAGAGTGAGTTCCAAATACAGTCTCTGGATCTGATCAAGAATAGAACACTTTTCCATACAGTCAGTAAGAGAAACATGTTCTTCCTACTAATATTTGGATAAACAACCCAATATTTGGTGGTCAACCAAAAAGCACCTCAAAGGAAATAACTGTTGGGGGACCCTTAGGGGTCATAGATGACAATGCAAGGGACAAAGCTTGTACCCAAGTTAGCTTTACCTGTTATTAGTGCTGTGGCTTTTGTTACTGGCCACACTTCAAATCACCCTAAAACATATCTATCCAAACTAATACATAAAAACATTTAAATAGGTGAATACAATCTATCTGTAACCTCTGAAACGGATAGAGTGGTTTAACCAGGTGTTATAATTATGTCATTTTTCTTTTTTTTTTATCTTAAAGCAAACCATAATTTGTTTACCATAAATATAATTCCCCCCCTTTTGGAAACATGAGTTGGGAGGTGCAAAGTATTTGCTAACAAATTAGATAAACAGGAGGTGCACACAAACAACCATAATCATGTTTCCAAATATCATATTATATCTTATACCATTTACTGGTCCATTTAATATGGACTTGTGCACCAGCCTTACGTTTGCAGCGTTTTAAAAATTACTGAAGTGACTGGTGTATGTGGCTGTCAGTTAGAACCATACAAGCAGCCTGTTTATTAGCGGCTTTGTCTGTCTTATCATTCCCTGCAGTAACATTATCTTTCCCTTTGAATATGCCTACAGCCTTTTCTAACAATTACTTAAAGTGATAGTAACACTTTTAATTTTGTGAATCAATACTTTCTCTGATAGCAATAATAACTGTTATCCACAAAATCACTGACAAACATACCAGTTTAGCAATATATATATATACTCATACATATACATACACTTTACCCTTTATGTGGGCATCTATAGTTCCCTTCACCAACTGAGTGTTAAATTTTATCCCACTTAGTCCTCAGTCTGGTTAATAAAGCTACTACTACTGACAGAACCCTTTATTGCTCTCATTTGGTCATAACCCTCTGCTTCTTCCTCACTCCATGTCTTCCTAATCTTAATTACATGGATCCCTACTGTGTGTCCCAATTCTAATAGAATTTCAGCATCCATCTGTCCCAATTAATTTTGACTGAATTTGTATAGGGTATCCCATTTGAGTGTACACCATCACATGGGATAGCCATATCGGTCTGTCTTGTTAATTTAGCCCATTTGTCTATTTAGCCACTTAGATACTCACTTGCCATATTTCTTTCATCACTGCCACCCGGTGACCGTGATATCTCAGGAGCTCCTTTCCTCCCTGTTCCCAGAACAGAGGTATCACAAATCGGGGTATGGCCGCCCCTCATTTTTGGTAAAATGTTCCCCATATGGAACTGGGCTGGAGACGATCACGCTCCCCCCTTTTACACAAAAGAATCTATATATTCCTAATATATAGATTATCACAATATAGTGGGTTTCAAGTGGCTAAAATTCACATACAGGTTAACCCATCTTTTGTTCCCGCCAAAATTTCCCAGAATAGATAGATGCAACCAAATCACATAAGAAGTGTTAGAACTAATTCAATGTGTTTAACCAATGACTGCACTCTATATCTGATGGTAGGCAATCCTTACTAGTATCATTCTACAGTGAATCCTTATTAGTATTGCTACATAGTGTGAGATTAGTTATAGAACAATTATCCCATGAAGGGCAGAGAGAAAGAGAGTTCTTATCATTATTAAACAAAAAACACTTTCACTGACACATTAGTACATTCACAGGTACCTGAACATGAACACAACATTTACATGTTGTAAAGGTATCACAAACTGGGTTATGAACAGCTGTCACACTAACTCACAAGGGTTGGGCACAGACTAACACAGAGACATACAAACAATTTACGGCTGGCCTATCCAAGGTTCGTAGAGTGGGTTACTCTTGTAGATACAGCCAAGCGAGGGAATGAAAGTGATAGTGAGAGCTTATCAGAGACAAATCTTTGGTCTCACCTTTATTGGTGCCTAAGTTCTCAGTATCCAAACATCTCCTCCTGTATGGCTGTCCTCCAATTTCTCCACTCCCGGGATTACTTCGGCACCAAAGCTGTCAAGGAAAAACTGTTGGATAGGCCAGTTTGATTGTAGCTACATTTTATTCGTACGAAGGCAGTATCTAGACATTCTTAACTAAGAATTGTCTCTGAGCTGATACTACATTGAATGTCACAAAACATGTTAGTCTTATAGTCCTGAAACACTCTTATCAGTAGTAGCTCTGTTATCTCTAAGAACAGAACAGGCAAAGAGGCCCAGTTGACCATTACACCCAACAGGCCTCTTTTCACAAGTCTGCGGACTCATCAAAATGTTTTTTCAACAGCAAGAAGAAACATTCTTATACAATGTATTTCAAAACCCCTCTAATATTAAATGATATGAACAAGATGGAGTAAAGAAACAAGATGGTTTCTTTTTTCTTTCACAAAAGCGCTTTGATGAGATGAGGGAGGGGGGTGGGCAATGTTGCATCTCAGAGACTCACAAGGGTTACAGAACTGCTAAAGGAAAATGTCTCTGTTTCTCATGCAAATCGTTCTGTTTCTGTTGGTCAGGCTGCAGGGCCGCCATCAGAAATTACGGGGGGCCCCCCCCCTCCTCCCACTCCCCCAATGGCCCCTCCCCCCAGTGAACCCTCCCATCAATACAAAGGACACACAGACATTGTTAGCCAGGGCCCCCCTAAAACATTGGTGGCCAGGGGTTACGTTTTGCATTGGTGCCAAGGCAGGTACCCCTTAAAGCATTGCTAGCCAGCCCAGGACCCCCTTAAACATTGGTGGTCCTCCCCGCTGCTCCCTCCCGCTCCCCCCACGCGTCCTCCAGTATCCTCAGGCTCCCCCCCCCCAGCGTCCTCCAGTATCCTTTGGCTCCCCTCCTGCTTCTTCCCGGGCCCCCCTAAGCATCCTCCGACTCCCCCCTGTATCCTCCTGCTCCCCCCCCAGCATCCCGCCGCATCCTACAGCTCCCCCAGGCCCCACCAAGCATCCTCCTGCTCCCCCAGGCCCCCCCAAGCATTCCCCAGGAGCACCCCCAGCATCCTCCTTCTTCCCCAAGGGTACCCCCAGCATCGTCCTGCCTCCCACAGCGCCCCCCCTTAGCATTCTCCTGCTTCCCCCAGGCCCCCCCAAGCATCCTCCAGCTCTCCCCCCCCCCCCATCCCCAGCATTCTCCTGCTTTCCCCCAAGGCACCCCCCCAAGCATCCTCCACCTCCCCCCAGCATCCTCCTGCTTCCCCCAGGCCCCCCACCACCAACCATCCCCCCACTGCTTCCTCCGGCTCCTCTGCGTCTGCTCCCCTGCATCTCCTCCGGCTTTGGACGTCAGTCCTCTGCTATGTTGCGCTGCTCCCTGCTACATCTGCACTTATATAAGGTTGCGCCCTGTGCATGTCATATCGGAGAACGCCAGCAATGACAGGACCCAGACTTGATTAAAGGGGGCCAGAGCTAAGAAAACTGTCCCCCCTGTGGCCCCCTGATAACGGCCCTGGGCTGCTGCCTCAGCTGTGCTGCATGTTGGTGTGAGTGAGCTGCATGGTAGGGGGAAGTGGCTGCTGGGAGCAAGTGAGCTGCATGGCAATGGGGAGGGGCGAAAGAGAGGGAAGATTTCCCAGGCCAGCGCTTTGTGGCAAGAAACTTGATTAAGGGACTTATGGGTTTTACCCCTGCGGATGTATATGCCCTGCAGAGCATCACTGACACTGAGCTTCATTTGAGTTTCAAAGTACCCCAGGGCCTGGAGGAATTCTGGAGAAGGTACCATCTACAGAAAGGGGCAAAGGAAAAGGGAGGGTTTCTGGGTAATCCCTGTTTCTAAGCCAGAGAATAAGAACATAACCATTATCATGAAAAGTGAGTCTTTGCACCGAGAAGGCATTGTTATATGGCTGAAGAGGCAGTGCACTGTGTTGTCTCCCTTAGTCCGGATGTTTGATGAGGAGAATTTTTGGGTTGGAGGGTACAAGGTCCAGGTTAAACTGAATTCCCAGGGGTTTGTCCAGCAGCACTTGCCTAATTCTTTCTTTATTGGGAAAAGCAAGGATGTGTGCTACTATGTTGGGCAGCCAAGGCTGTGTTTTAAATGTGGGTCAAAATCCCATTTTGCTGGGAAATGTACTGTGCAGAAGTGTGAATATTGACCACCCCAGCAAGGAGTGTGTGAATAAGATCCGATGCAATCTGTGCTTGGGGGAAGGCCATGCTTATAGGGAGTGCCCCAAGGCCTGGCGCAACATAAAGAAATCCTGCTCAAATATAGAGGAGCAAATGTGTAAATGATGCTGTGCCCATTCAGAAGGGTTTGGGGGGTAGGGAAAACAGAGGAGGTACAAAGGAATACATCTGCCCCTGCAAAGAGGGAAAAAGAAAGTTAGGACTAAGAATGTACTTGGTAAAATGACTTTTGACACTGGGAATAGGTTTGCAGTGCTGCAAGGGGTTTCTTGGGGTGACATGGTGGAGGAAGAGTTGGGGGGGCTGATACTCATGACTGAGGAAGAGGAGAGGGAGAAAAGAGAGTGTTTGTCAGAAAGACAGTGTCAGTAGGAAAAAGAAAGACATTGCTGAGGGGTCCCCGGAGTTAGAGAGGGGGTCTCTGGAGGAAAAGGAGGTGATGGAGGAGGGGGAGGAATTGCCTTTGGGACCAAGGGTTTAGGTGAAGCGTGAGGCCAGTAACAGATCCGGTACCAATAAGAACAAAAAGCACAAAGATGAATCTGTCACTTGATTTCCTTACTATAAATGCCTGTAGCATTAAGAACATAAGGACCCGTTTTGTGCCTTTGAATACCTAAGAAACTCAAAGGCAGATATTATTTTCCTGCAAGAAACCCGACTCTCATCCCTACAGGATATTAGGGAGGCAAAGTGAGATTGGAGGGAGGGCCTTTTTTTTTGGTCCATAGCCTGTGAGCCAGCTGGGGGAATAGCCATTCAGTTCAGGGGCAATAAGCACATTGTGGTTAAGAAGGTGGTGGATATACAGGTGGGTAGATGCATGATGATGGATAGTTCAGTATGTAGGGAAACTGCTAAGGCTCATTAACATCTATCGGCCCCATGCTGTCTCTGATAGCTTGTTTTTTAAAGGAGACATATCCTATAAAAATTAAGAATGTACCAGAGAATTATTCTCCTCTAGATATAGAAGGAATGTGCTTAAAAAAAAGTTGTATTTCAGACTGATTTATTGAGAAATTCCACCAAATCTCCACTTGTCCCGTCCATCAGTTCCACTTCCTGCTGGCTGAATTCTCTGGATGAGCTGGGGAGCCGGCAGCCCTCTGTACACTGCACTGTAGCAGCTAGGCTGACCTGATAGGGAACAGAAGCCTGTCTTTGCTTGTGGGAGTGCAGGGCTGTGATTGGCTCTCCCCCTCCTACTGTGCTTCTGGCAGGGACCGTTAGGACACGCCCACTCTCCATTTCAAACTCGGACAGAGAAGTGATCTATAGCAGGGGTCTCAAACTCGCGGCCTGCGGGCCATTTGCGGCCCTCGGTACAATATTTTGTGACCCGCACCAAGGGGAGGAGCGGTGCAGTGTTGGTGAACTCGGGCTCCGACGGTGTATTCTCAGCGCTTCAGGATGGGCAGGAACTGCCAGTAGTTAGCATGGCGGAAAGGCTGGCTGAGCGGAAGTTGCGTTTAACCTGGATAGGGGCAGTTCTACGGAAAGCTGCTATTGGCGGTAGTGAGCAATTGGCATGTTAGCTGTAGCTGTGTTGCAGTTGCACTTCATTCAGCGGCAATGGCGACACACGGAGCTGGTGGAGATTACCCAGGGGAGGATAAAGAGAAAAACCAGGGGGAAGGCGGTGCCGCCGGGGGTTCGAGCTTTGGTGCTGCAGGGGACCGTAGCGGAACAGGTGAGTAGGTCAAGCGGAATGGCGGTAATTGGGACGGAGGCTGCCCCGGGATGGGCTTCCAACACCAAAGTTAGACGCAGCTCTGACGTCTTGAGGTACGTGCCTGTTTCCTCTGTGGATGAATATCGGGAATGCTGGGAGTTGTAGTTCAGTCGCAGTAGCTCCTTAGCAGCTAATTGTGCACACAGAACGTCGTGCCTTGCATTATATCCCTTGAAAGCCAATTAGAATTAGAACAGACACAAGGGAGAGAAGTTTAGTACAGAATTAGATTTTGTCATACCTTCATCATGACTTGCAGTGAAGAGAAAGATTGATGACGAGCACAGACAATTTCAGGAAAAGTGGGAGACGCAGGGGCATCCCCACATGTCTTATTTGCGCAGAGAAAGTTGCAGTGCACAAGGAATAAAACTTGAAATGCCATTATTCCACTAAACATGCTGAGGAATGTGCAAATCAAGGGGATGAGAGAGCCAAGCGGGTTGCCAGTCTTAAAGCATGTCTAATGAGGCAACAAGATTTCTTCAAGAAAGCAACCAAAGAGAATGTTGCATCAGTCCAAGCTAGTTACATGGTTAGTGAGATGATTGCTAAGGCAGGGAAACCATTCACAGAAGGAGAGTTTGTTAAAAAAAATGTATGTTACAGGTTGCAAGTATTATCTGTCCGGAAAAGAAAGGTCAGTTTAGCAAAATCAGTCTTTCTGCCAACACTGTGGCAGAGCGCATTTCTGACATGTCAAGTGACATCAACTGTGTGAGAAAGCCAAATGTTTTTATGCATACTCAGTTGCTCTTGACGAGAGCACAGACATAACAGGCACTGCTCAGCTCACAATTTATGTCCGTGGTGTTGATTGCAATTTTGAATTGACGGAGGAGCTGCTCACAATAATTCCAATGCATGGCCAGACCACCGCTAATGAGATATTTCATCATCTGTGTGATGCCATTGAGAATGCAGGTTTGCCATGGAAGAGGTTTATTGGAATAATAACCGACGGAGCGCCATCGATGACAGGGAGGAAAAATGGACTGGTGGCACTTGTTAAAAAAAAAACTTGAAAAGGAGGGTGTAGAAGAGGAGGCAATTGCTCTTCACTGCATTATCCATCAGCAGGCCCTTTGCAGCAAATGCCTGCCGTGTGACAATGTGATGTCTGTTGTTGTGAAATGCGTCAACCAAATCAGATCCAGGGGCTTAACGCACAGGAGGTTCCGTGCTTTTTTAGAGGAAATGGGGTCAGAATATGGAGATGTGCTCAGCAGGGGAAATGTCCTGAAAAGATTTTTTGAGTTGAGAGAAGAAGTGAAAAGCCTTCATGGAGAAGGAAGGGAAGGCTGTTTCTGAGTTGAGTGATCACAAATGGCTCATGGACTTCGCTTTTCTTGTTGACGTCACACAAAAGCTGAATGTACTAAACAAGATGTTACAAGACCAGGGGCAGCTCGTCAGCGCTGCCTATGACAACGTGAGAGCATTCTCCACAAAACTTGTGTTATGGAAATCCCAGCTCTCTCAGACAAACCTTTTCCATTTCCCAGCATGCAAGGAACTTGTGGATGCAGGCATACCATTCAGTGGTGAGAAATATGTTGATGCTATTTTTAAGCTAGAGAAGGAATTTGATCACAGATTTGCAGACTTCAAAACGCACAGAGCCACTTTCCAAATTTTTGTGGACCCCTTTTCCTTTGATGTGCAAGATGCCCCTCCTGTGCTTCAAATGGAGCTCATTGACCTGCAATGCAACTCTGATATCAAAGCCAAGTTCAGGGAGGTGAGTGGAAAAGCAGACATGCATGTGCAATTTTTGAGAGAATTGCCCCCCCAGCTTCCCTGAGCTTTCCCGAATGTTCAAGCGCACCATGTGCCTTTTTGGGAGCACATATTTGTGTGAAAAGTTATTCTCCACCTTGAACTTCAATAAGTCAAAGTACAGGTCTAGACTTAATGATGATCATCTTCAAGCCATACTGAGGGTCTCAACTGCTTCCTCTCTAAAGCCAAATGTGGCTCAGATTTGTGAGAAGAAGCGCTGTCAAGTCTCTGACAGCAAGGAGTAGGCAAAATATGCCATGTTCAGAAGAACTGTTCATGATCTTCACTCAATGTTCTATTCAAGTACAAGTCCCTGCTTCTGGAGAGGGATTATGGGACTTTGTGTTCCCCGGACCCTTACCAGAACTGCAAGGTGACTGTTAAGAGGAAGCGGTTTGAGGGTCTTTACAACCTTCAGGGTAAATTGGAAGTTTCCAGGGAGGGTATCCTGGACGTTTTGAAGTCCTACTACACTGACCTTAACAAAGAAAAAGTTTTGGATAGGGGTAAGATAAAAGCTTGCCTAGAGGCGACCGCAAACACTGAAAATTTGGACTTTTTCCCTTTGGTACCAGAAATAACAGAGGAGGAGGTTCTGCAGGCAGTTGAGAAACAGCAGAAAAGGAAGGCCCCTGGGCCAGATGGTTTCACTGCAGAGTTTTACAGCACTTTTATGGAGGAGTTGGTTCCGGTTCTAACTAAAGTCTTTAATGACTGTTTGGTCAAAGGGTGTCTTCCTCCATCCATGCAGTGCTCCTCCCTAGTTTTGATATCAAAGGGGAAGGATTCGAGGCACATTGAGAATTGGAGGCCAATTGCCCTTCTCAACAGTGATAGGAAGATTCTGGCTCGGGTTCTTTCATAGAGGTGGCTGGGTCTCTTCTTTCTGACTCGCAGTTCTGTTCAGTGGAGGGAAGGGATATCTTTTAGCTTTCTTTCTCTGAGGGAGGCACTGGAGAGGTTTAAAACTTGCCAATAGGTCAAATACTTTCTGTCTTTAGACCAAGCAAAAGCCTTTAATAAAGTCAATCATGAGTATCTATGGGCTTCTTTGTATAGATAAGGCATTCCGGATAAATTCATTAGCTGGCTTAAGGTTTTGTACAACGGGGCAAAGAGCTTCCCATTGATTAATGGTTGGAAAGGTGAAGACTTTTTAGTGAGAGCTGGTGTGAGGCAGGGATCTAAGGATCCTGTATGTTTGATCCTTAGATCACTTTCTGAGGAGACTGCAGGAGAGTGGGCTTGGGGGTGTTCCGTTCCCATTGAGTCAATCCGTAGCCTATGCAGTCAATTCAGGTAATATCAAAACCTGAGGAGGAGGGAAAGGTTTGGGAGTGCATCGAAAGTTACTCTGAGGCCTCGGGGTCTCAGATCAACCAGGAAAAATCGTAAGCTTTTTGGGCTCTTGAGGGGGAGCCATGCTTCAGGCTTAAGAAATTCCCAGTGGCCCCAGGTTTAGTTAGAATTCTGGGGATTACAAATGGGAAGGGAGACCTTGCAAACGAAAATTGGGAAGACAAACTTGAATGCTGGTCTGGCAAAGGTTCAGCGATGGAAGCTGACCTATAGAGAAAGGGTTGACATTATAAAGACTTAACTGGTTCCACTTTTTCTCTTAGTTTCCTACATCTTTCTGTTGTCAGAATCTCTCTATGCCTGAATCCAGAGCCTATTCTTCCAGATGCTGTGGGGGAGTAGGTTCAACCCGGTCGGGACATTGTTTTCATTAAAAATAGGGAGGTTGGGTTTTCTGATGTGTATAAAATATGTGGGAAGGGGTTATGTTTGATGTTTGTTTGATAAGTAATTTGTGTTATTTTCTTTGTTCTGTTTTGATTTGTTGATTTGTTTGTTTTTTTTGTTTTTTTTTGGAATATTGATTATTTTTAATAAAATTCCCCCGTAGATATCTAGATAACAGCACTCAGTAGTAAGAAAACCAAGTCAGGCTTGAGACTCCTCCAGTTACATGGGAGTAGGAGAAACAATAGGTTACCTGAAAGCAGTTCTAATGTGTAGCGCTGTTTCCTTCTGAATCAGTCTTGTAACGCTGACTCCACTATTGTATACATTGTGGGAAAAAACTGATCAAGCACATTTGCCTTTTCAGAGTACCTTGTAACAAAAATAAATACATTTTAATGATGTCACGCTCTGTCTGCTTCTGTTTACCATTGATATACTTATTAAAAACTTTTTGGACTCTTGGATGCGATAAAATTCTCATTTTCTATATTTGCCCTCTTTCTTCTTGATTCCTATTAACTTCTTTACTACTAAATTAAGCCACATAGGGTGGCCCTTAAAGGAACAATTCAGTGTAAAAATTAAACTGGGTAAAATAGATAGCCATTGTGCATAATGAAAAATATATGTTAGACAGCAGACTGTTTAATTTGAATACATTAGTTGATACATTTCTTATATTTGGCCCTGTTTAGTAAAATCGCTTAAGAACTGCTAACAATGTATAAAACCAATGTAGCAAACTGTAACAGTTCAGAGACGGCATCTACGGTAATTACTGTGCCAGACTGAAACACCAGAAAAAAGGATCATTAAACTTCAATTTCAGAAGAACAAAAAAATAGAAGGCAATTGAAAAAAAGTATTTATCTCATGTACTGTCTGAAACCAACTGAACTAAAAAAAAATGTTTGCATGGAAAACCCCTTCATTGAAATTCTTCATCTTCTACCCTCCCAACTAGATTGTAAGCTCTACTCTTAACTTATTGCAGCTGTACCTTGTATTTATTGTTATACTTTGTATTTATCGTATTATTTTAATAACCCCGTTTGTATTAATCTATTCTACTGTACAGCGCTGTGTACATAAGTAGTGCTTTATAAGTAAAGATATACATGCATACATACATACATCTTCTCCCTCATTGCAGAAAAGTCTGTTCCTTTTCTGGGAGAGAAGCTGCTTGTCTATATTTAATTGGTGTAATATATCCCGACTATTTTCTTTAATAGCAGTGTGGAGTAAATGCAGCGGAGCAGATACTGACAGCCTAGGTTGGTTTGTAAGATCTAAGGCTTCAGTTTGGGGATCCCATGGTTTAGTGCTGTTTCAACCTAACTTTTGTGTGGTGCTTGGGTCTTTTTGATATTTAAATCAAAGGCAACGCCTATCCTCTTTATTAGGGCAATGACACACCAGAAGATTAGTCGGCGCAATAAAACTCTTGCAATAATGTAAATCGCCAGCCAGTTAGTTTGCGAATTGACCCGAAGTTGCTTCTTGAGGAAACTTCAGGCTGATGTTGCTCCCAAACCATTGGTTGGCGATCACTTCCTTGTGGGCTATTTTATTTTTATATTGTGCTTATTTTTAGTTTTCCCTTGCTGTTTTGCAAAGATGGACATTTTTTCCTCATTGTAGGGTAATTTCTGGCCTCATTTTTAATCCTTAACTGAATTTTAACAAATTTAATTAATAAAGAGATAATAGATACCATAATGAAAATTGCTTCTTACTTCAGTTTGTATTCCTGCTGCTTTATATGCTATTTGCTCTGCATGTGCTTGCCAAAACTTCTTTAAAGCAATGATGCTGGTGGAGAAGTAAGCAACTAAATATTAATGGATTGTATGTATGTATATCTTTATTTATAAAGCGCTACTTATGTACGCAGCGCTGTACAGTAGAATTCATTAATACAGACAGGGGGTTAAAGATAATGGATAAATACAAAGTACAACAATAAATACGATAAATACAAAGTACAACAATAAATACGAAATACGATTGTTGGTATATTGACTTCTTCTGATGATTGCTTCAGACATTAGATAACAATTGGTTTGGTTTTTTTTGTACAGAGAGGAAATTGAAAAGCAGAAGGCAAAAGAGCGCTACATGAAGATGCATTTAGCAGGTAAAACTGACCAGGCAAAGGCAGACTTAGCCCGGCTAGCAATTATCAGAAAACAGAGAGAGGAAGCAGCAAAGAAAAAAGAGGAAGAAAAGAAATGTAAGTATGTTTTAATAAATATGAGTGCTTCTCTCCCCTGACCAGTAGTGTCACACTCATACTCTAAAGGTAAATCAGTGCTATCTCACCCATACTTGGGAATTGTCCTTTTCTCACTCTCCTCAACCTTCATTATCATTGTTTCTAGCTCTTGCATGTAAAGTACTCGGTATTCAAGTCTTATTAATTGCTGTTTACAAACTGACACAGCAGTTTCTTTTATCCTCCACGCCTGTCAACTTTTGCAGTTAAAGTAAAAAATTGTGGGGGTGCAAAAGGGTAAGTCCCTTTCCTCCTTTTTTTTTTTCTCCGGATTGTGTATGTTCTCCTTTTGTTTGTAAAGATGCCTTCTTTTAAGGGCAATTTCATGTTCCTTTAAGTCATTTATTGTGGTAGAACTTTAGGACAAGCTTTTGGGGGACACCCCTTCCTAACAGTGAAAAAAAGAAAAACCTCTACCCAGTCTTTTTCCTTTTTTGTGTATAATGAAAGAAGATATTTTAAATAGCTATAAATAATTAGTATACATTAACGAATAACTGTCAGTGGTTTCAGAGTTTTTTGTAAATGTAACTTAAATTGCCTCTTTTACTTCTCTGTTATGCTGGTTGTGACACTTAAAACAGTGTAGCAGAAGCCAGGTTATTAACAAACCATCTAAAACAAGAAAGGCACTGTGGGAAATGGACTCGAGCTGACTTCAGTTATTTTTTTTTTTGAAGACTCAAAACCATTGGTGCAGAAACAGACTGCTTTCAGTAGCAATTATATTTACTTAATGCTCTCATTGACTTTTATGTAAATTGTAAATGGAGGAAATACACAAAAAGGGGAGGGTGGGGTGGAGTTTAAACACACACGGTGCAGTGACTCTTTGAAACCCAACATTGTAGGGGGACAAATGCCCCTTATGCCAACCCTCCCTGGTTTGTCTCCCATCTTATTTATTATTATTATTCCTGGAACTAATTGTCTTGTGGCATTAAGCCACTGAATTCAGTGGCAATTCCCTTAAAATGTTTGACTACATAAATAGTAAAATATCCTTCACTGTCACTGAAAATACTAATGTTCAATATCCTTTCCCATCTAAAAACTGCAGAAAAGACCCCCCCCTAATTACTTAAGGGGCTCGTCACTAACTTCTGTTAGAAATGGCAGAGAGGGAGAATTTGTGCAAATCAATTGAAACTCTTTATACCACTGGGCAATATCCTGTTACTGTATATCTAGTTTTCCTAAAATGACCTAATTTAAATCTGCAATCTATTCGCTTTCCATCAGTATGATAGCACTGTTTAGCGACAGAGATGTCACCGTATTTTTATAATTGAAATACATTTCATGTCCCTCTGAAGTGAAAATATGCCCTATTTACAATTTTGTTGTTTTTGTAATTGAGTATAAATGTATTTGAAACTCTTAAAAGGGAGGGTTTATTTCTCCTACTAAATTTCTTTTGTTTATTTTTACAGTTAAAGATGCAACAGCAGCAACAGGCAAAGGTTTGCAGTCGATGTCCCTAAATAAGTAACTTTTTCACAGCTGACCAGAAGAGACAGGATTGCACTCCTTGGAACAGTGTTGCCACTTGGTCTGTTGAAGTGACAAACCATCTACCCATGTACCATATTTCCTGTTCCCCATGCACCATCTCTCACTGAGCCGGCACAGCGTTTCCAGCCCAGGCATACAGCAGTCAGAGACTGAACAACACTTTTCATATATAATAAATGAAAGCAAAGTGTCTGAAAGACTTGGGTTCCCAAAGAGAGGGAAATAAAATTTGGAATTCAAATAAACACTGTTCTCCTTTGTTTCTTTACTCCAAGAAAAATATCTAAGTAAAGGCTGTTAAACCTTTTTAAACAGATGTTTAGTACCTTAAATAATGAATTAATCTCTTTACTGTATACTAGTTTCAGATTTTAATGATGTTTAAATCAAATGATTGTTTTTTTTTTTTTTTTTTACGTAAGAGTAAGCTCTTTTCAATGGTGGAAAGGCAATCTATCCTGAATCTCTAAAGTAAAAGGAAGGTGCAAGGGGATGGATTTCAACCAGAAAATGCTTGTATTTGCATTTTCTGACCAAAAGCTGCCTCTTGAGCACTGACAGGTGAGCCTTACTCATTCCTGTTACTTCATGGTCTGGACAGACGCAGGATGGATCAGAGCAAACAATGTGTGTGACATAGGCCTAATCGGCACTCATGTAATATAACATTACTTTTTTTCATCTCAATTTTATATGACTAGGTTAGCAGCCGCCTTTAGGTCTAAACATGTCAAGTATTTTCTTGATAGTAAGCATGGTTAAAAGGGTTACAGTAGCTTTGTTTTTCTTCTGTGTTACTGCTGGCATTTTACTTTGACATTCATGTCATGTCGGTTGGTGCAGATATTTTGACGCAGTTCAGCAATAGAGATACACATTCAGAACATCACCCACATCATGTAATCGATAGTTGCATGAACTACCTATAGGTCCAGTAATAAAATTCTGGGTTTTTTAGAGACTGTCAGTATTTCATGGTCACCAACTTGCCCTAGCCAAAAATTTGCATTTATTTTATTTTTTTTAAATTACACGATGGACAAACTAGAAATGGTGCATTATTATTTGTGTTATCATGAATATTTAAGAATAGCAATGAGGCACATGTTTTCATTGAAAAACATTTGCAGCTGCAGAGTAGCCTTTCAATACTATGTAAAGCCACAATGTTTATCTTTTAGATAGATAGGTCTGCAGGCTATATGGAGTGCATAATATGAGGTCAATAACACCTGGTATATGTTTTATACCTTTACAAGAATGCACTGCTGATTATTTTTCTGACACTGTGGAATAGCATAATGTCATTGCGCCAGGCCTGTGATTTTGAGGTAAATGACTAGAAGACAGAAGCTTGGCACCATTATATTACTTTAATAGTATGGAATGGCATAGTCTCGTTGGTCAGATGGATAGGCCTGTGATTTTGGGGTAAATAGATGGTACATGTGGTGTTTAATTTGGTCTTACCCTATTGAATGTTGAAACCTAATTGGTCATATAGATTGGTGGGCCAGTGTAGGTGGCAGACTGATAATTTGTGACCAAATTCCACTGCCCCCAATAAAATGACTAATTATGTCATTCAATAATCATTGAACTATTTATATGAACTACATATTATAGACTTTATATTGGGATCTGTTTACTTTATGATATAAGCTATCTCCTACATGAACTTTCTAGTGGTGGAATGACCAGTTATTGGATGGGAGCATCAGAGAATATCTCTCTGTGGGCCTCATTCTGTGTTGTTACACGCAGACTCAGAGAGTAATTAAGCATGATTTGAAGAGAAGGGCTGATCATTTCAGTGTAGAGGATTTATTCCAGTACTGTTTTAATAGCCTTATGGCAAGGTCCGTCAAATTATGGAAAACCCCCAGGTCCAAGCTTGGGCTCAACAATAACTATGTCATATAGCAGCTAGACATTTAGTAATGCCAAAAGGGATGTATTTCATAGCCTAAGCTATATATATATATATATATATATATATATATATATATATATAATACAAAAAGGTACCCCGCACTCACAGGACTTTTTTGACCAATAAAAATTGTTTATTTTCATATAAGTCCTGTGAGTGCGGGGTACCTTTTTGTATTATCTTCATTATAATTCTGCACCCAGGCATCCTTACTTCTGAAACGTGAGTGCCTGATCCTCTTGGACTTCTATATATATATATATATATATATATATATATATATATATATATAGTATAAAAAAGACCAGCAACTCCGGGATTTCTTGTGAAAAATCAAAACATATATTCAAAGTAGCATAAACAGCCGACGTAACGTTTCGGTCCCCATCGGGACCTTTCTCAGGGCATCCATGCCTTGTAACACACATCTTTAAATCACCAAAAACCAGTAAATCAATAGGAAGTGACATCACAGTGTACTGCCATAAAGTGGCTGAAGCCATAAAGCAAGTGAAAGTGCTGTAAAGTGTATGGATTTTTTGAGGTTGATTTCCAGTATAGAGAATAACAATCTGGATTTTTTATTTGTGACCATGGATGTCCACAGTCTGTATACGTGTATTCCACACGAAATGGGGGTCCATGCGGTAAGGGACCTTCTAAGTAACAATTCGATGTATGAGGGTCCACCTACAGAATTTGTTTTATCTCTCCTGGAATTTGTACTATATAACAATTACTTCAAATTTGAGAACAATTTTTACTTACAGCTGGCAGGAACGGCAATGGGTTCTAATGTAGCGCCCACATATGCCAATACTTTTATGTATTGGTATGAGACATTGAAGTTACTAAGCCATCCACTTTTTCGTAAACATGGCGGCTACTATAGGCGCTATATAGATGATCTGTTTTTTCTGTGGTACGGCTCTGAGGGTGACCTTACAGCTTTTGTGGATGATCTGAACAGGTTGCCATCCACGATCAGGTTCACAGTACATAGAGATTTTCACAGTGTTAACTACCTGGATGTCACAGTGTATAAGGATTTGACATCACTGCAATTGCACACAAAGATTTATCAGAAGCCAACGGACAGAAATACGTTGCTGCACTATACTAGTAGCCATCCCCGGCACCTGTTGAACTCTTTGCCTAAATCACAGATGCTTCGGGAGGTCCGGTTAACAAGTGAAAGGGATGAGAGAATGGGAGCTCTAGATAATATGGCAACATGATTTCTGGAAAGGGGGTATCCAACCAAGCTGATCACGGATACTAAAATTTGGGCCAAATCCCTGGATAGGGAAGTATTGATGAGTAATACAAGTAAAGCTCAGGATAGCAGGAATGATGACTCCACAGTGTTTTATATGACCACCTATGATGCACATACTCCGTTGATTAAAAAATCTGTATTACAGCATTGGCCAATCGTGAGGTCTGACATTGAGTTAACAGCAATTAATCATAAAAGGATCAAGTTTGGTTACAGGAGGAATAGGAACCTCAAGGAACTCCTCTCCCCGGCTGACCCTGTGAGTAAATATACCCCGCAGATAAGAGTAAACAAAATGGGGGTTTATAAATGTGGCAATTGTGTCATGTGCAACACACTGATTACTGGGGACAAGTTCTTTCACCCGCACACGAGAAAGAGCTATTCCATTAGACATAGGCTGACATGTACCTCCCGTAACATAGTGTACATTATCAAATGCCCATGTGGACTGCTCTACTGTGGTAAGACATGCAGGCAATTAAGAGAGAGGGTCAGTATGCATCGTGCAACAATTAGGGCGGCCCTGGACCCCAATTTAAAGAAGAGTGAGAAAAAAGAGGGTAAACAAGATATCTCTAAGCAACCAGTTGCACAGCATTGGCTTCAAGCCAAACATCCGGCCTCCGCATTTAAGTGTATGCCTATTGACTGTGTTGCAGATCTACCGAGAGGTGGGGACATAGATCGGATTTTACTACAAAAGGAATCCTTTTGGACATATGAACTGAAATGCGTGGCCCCTAAAGGTTTAAAATTGGGGGCCCCCAATTGCCAGGATAGTGAGGTTAGTTGATCAGCTTGCGCAGCGTAATAAAGGATGTATTTAACTTTGGATTTTAATGTAGCAACAGGTTTTGCACGTGCACTTTCTGTATATATGTCGATGTATGGTTGAAAAAGTACTTTATGTTGCACATTAACCTCTCACTGCAAATGTTTACTGTATGGAATTTTATATTAATTTTTATATGACATTATGCATACCTGTAATTTTTGGACTAACAGTCTTCACTAAGTCACTTTATTATGTTAATGCTGCTTAACACTTTATTAGGCTGATGTTGCCTAGCACTGAACACTTTACAGCACTTTTCAGCACTTTCACTTGCTTTATGGCTTCAGCCACTTTATGGCAGTACACTGTGATGTCACTTCCTATTGATTTACTGGTTTTTGGTGATTTAAAGATGTGTGTTACAAGGCATGGATGCCCTGAGAAAGGTCCCGATGGGGACTGAAACGTTACGTCGGCTGTTTATGCTACTTTGAATATATGTTTTGATTTTTCACAAGAAATCCCGGAGTTGCTGATCTTTTTTATACTATTGGAACCCTTTACCGAGCACCCGAGGTATGTTATGTAGCGGTGTGCCATCCTTTGTGTATGTATATATATATATATATATATATATATATATATATATATATATATATATATATATATATATATATATATATATATAATATATATATATCTCATAGTAATGGGAGGGCACTCTCCTAAAAATAAAAATTGCCTGGGTGCCAAGTGTAGTTATCAAAATGTAAACAACGAATGGACACAGCACTCACATGACTTGAAAGAAAACAAAAAATCTTTTATTAGGGCAAAAAAATCAACGTTTTAGTTACAAACCTGGACCTTTCTCAAAACTTCCGTGTTTGTGACAGAAACATTGATTTTTTTGGTCACGAACCCGGATTTTTTTTTTTTTTTTTTAGGTCTGGGTTTGTGACTGAAACGTCAATTTTTTTTTGTACATTTTTTTTTGTGTGTATATATATATATACAAGTGAACAAGTGAACAGAAACATTGGCGTTCTTAAAGGGGGCAGTGGCGTTGCTAGGCAATCAAGTGTAAACAAAACAAGACAAAGCACAAGCCCGTGCCCGAGAGTCAAAGGAAAGTTGAAAAAAATATAAAAAAGTATATTACAAAGGTGTGTATGGTGTTATTTGGTCGCCCTTACCTTTTAGCCCTTCCAGATTACGGCAGCCCGTGAGCTATAAGCTCATTGCTTCAGGATCGTAGGACCAAGACCTGCTCCTGACAAGCAGGAGTTTGTTACATGCGTGCACTTCAAGGACAGTAGTGGGGAGAACGCGCGTTGCTAGGTAGTTTCAGGTCGTGGAGACGCTGCGCTCAGAGAGCGGCAGCACTCCTCTCCCTGAGAAATTGATGCATGGCAAAAGCCCCAAGCTTAGCTCTCCAGTTGCGCTCCGTTTGTGGACCCGAGGGAACGCACATACTCGGTAGGCACCGAGTCACTATGCTAGTTCCCTGGTCCTATTTCACGGGGACACTTTTAAGCAAAAAGAACATTAAGGCTCGTCTCAATTTTGCTAAAAAACATCTCAATGATTGCCAAGACTTTTGGGAAAATACCTTGTGGACCGACGAGACAAAAGTTGAACTTTTTGGAAGGTGCGTGTCCCGTTACATCTGGCGTAAAAGTAACACATCATTTCAGAAAAAGAACATCATACCAACAGTAAAATATGGTGGTGGTAGTGTGATGGTCTGGGGTTGTTTTGCTGCTTCAGGACCTGGAAGGCTTGCTGTGATAGATGGAACCATGAATTCTACTGTCTACCAAAAAATCCTGAAGGAGAATGTCCGGCCATCTGTTCGTCAACTCAAGCTGAATCGATCTTGGGTGCTGCAGCAGGACAATGACCCAAAACACACCAGCAAATCCACCTCTGAATGGCTGAAGAAAAACAAAATGAAGACTTTGGAGTGGCCTAGTCAAAGTCCTGACCTGAATCCTATTGAGATGTTGTGGCATGACCTTAAAGAGGCGGTTCATGCTAGAAAACCCTCAAATAAAGCTGAATTACAACAATTCTGCAAAGATGAGTGGGCCAAAATTCCTCCAGAGCGCTGTAAAAGACTCGTTGCAAGTTATCGCAAATGCTCGATTGCAGTTATTGCTGCTAAGGGTGGCCCAACCAGTTATTAGGTTCAGGGGGCAATTACTTTTTCACACAGGGCCATGTAGGTTTGGATTTTTTTTCTCCCTAAATAATAAAAACCCTCATTTAAAAACTGCATTTTGTGTTTACTTGTGTTATCTTTGACTAATAGTTAAATGTGTTTGATGATCAGAAACATTTTGTGTGACAAACATGCAAAAGAATAAGAAATCAGGAAGGGGGCAAATAGTTTTTCACACCACTGTATATATATATATATATATGCGGCGACACTGGGTTCACCTATACGGTTCAATAAATTACTCCAAAGTGCCCTCTTCTGCTTTAGACTTAGCGATGAGGTCTTATGAGGAAAAGAAAAAAGAGAAAAAAAAAAATATATATATATAGTGTAATACTGTTATTACTTCACAATGTGCACTCTCATGTGCTTTTTAACACCAGTGATGACTTTTACTTGTATCACCCTTTTGTGCCCAGTTGTGATATCCCTTTCCGATTGCCAATCTACTTCCTTGGGTTTATATGGCATCCAATTGGTTCGCTTGTAGCTCACGACTCTCTGCTTTCCCACATCTTATTTTCAGGCAGTGTTAGGAACCACTTCACATAGGTAAATTTCCAACTTTAGCAACTTTAGATTAATTCCACGACCTTTCTGTTTCCCTTCCCCTTCTGTGCATTTACTGTGGGATAAATGCATACGCCATATGTGTAAAAACTTAAATACTTTAATATAAATAAAACTTCCCAATACACTCACAAACAGAGTATAGGATGCGCATGTCAGGAGTCACTGGTATGGATCAGGTGGCTGCTCCTTTTTCTTTCCCTGTTCCCGACCTGCATTCGCCACTTCCGGCTTCCTCCTGAGCGATGACCTCACTACATCCTGGCTATGCTTAAATATCCCACAGTTCAAAATGTCCAAACTTTATTGTACCATTTGTTTGCACAATGTCTCTAAGTCTATAGGCCAGATTTATCAAAATGCGAGTATAGAGCATAATACATAAAAACTCACCCACAATCTATTCATTCATATGGGATTTTAAGAAGTGTATTTATCAAATAGTGAGTTCTACCTTTCACCCATTGATAAATATGCTTCTAAAAATCCCATAGAAATGAATAGAACATGGGTGAGTTTTTATGTATTAAGCTCTAAACTCACATTTTGATAAATCTGCCCCTATGTGTTCACTTTGTGCTTAGAGAATTCAATTAATTCCAGCTTTATAAGTATTAAAACAGCATAAAAAACCAATAGATTTTTATATCAGCATAAAACAGCATAGAATAGCCAAAAAAAATTTTTTTAACCCTTTCATGTAAAAACATTTTTTTAACCCATTCATTAAAAAAAAAATTTTTTTTACATTTTTTTAAAAACACTTTTTAGGAATCACAAAAATGCCCTCAGATTGTAATCAATATTTAGGCCTAGCGGGTTTAATGTTTTTAATTTATATATCCACCAACTTTCTCTACACAATGTATTTCTCAATGTATATCTCCACCTCTCCAATTAGGTTCTATTATCTCTATACCGTAGCATATTAGCCCCTTTGGATTTTGGTTATGTGCCAGTTTGAAATGTTTGGAGACACTATGGGGGGAATTCACAAAAGTGGTGATATTCCGACAAAATAAAAGTGGAGATAGATTTGTCGGATTTTCCACCTAATTCACAAACCTCTATCTCCACTTTGTGAATTTGTCTTTTAAACAGACAGTTTTCAGATTTTGTCATTTTGCCGACATTTTTTTATGAATTTGTCTGTAGCTCTTAGTAAACCTGTCAGGGCCATCAAACCCAGTCCCACAGCTACATGAGCCTTGAGGTAAGGATTTGGTATTTAACTGAAAATGTTATTATTACCTCATTGATTAAGCTAAAACTAGCGTAGCAATGCAAATGTGAGGTAAAAACGTTTTATATATAAGATATAAATTGAACTTTTTTTAATCAGTGTTTTACTTGTTTATAAAATGTTAATGAGGCTTTTTGCACCTATTGTTCTAGGGTTAGACAGAAACTTGTCCCCTAACAATAGTCTTGCTAATCTCCATTCATATGTTAATTACCCCCTACCTTAGGTGTGAAATGGAGACTGGGGGAAACAAAACAAAACATAAGAGCTTAGAATTGATCTAACAGAGTTACACTGAGCTTTACTCCATTTTGAAAATGACGGGGAAAATGTCGGGGAAAAATGTCGTATAAATGTCGTTTAAACGACAAATTCACAAAAGTGTCTGTAAACTGTCTTTCTTTCACCAGAAACGGAAAAGTGGCGGTTGAGTCGGAATTTAGGCGGATTTCTGTTTGTGAATCTGGAGAAAGTGTTTTCCACCACTTTTTCCACCACTTTTACTCCAAAAATGGGTTCTCTCCACTTTTGTGAATTCCCCCCTATGTGTCTCCAGACCTTTCTTAATATTACCAATGTGTTCTCCTAATCTCTCTCTTATGCTTCGTTTGTCTTTCCTACATACTGTAGGCCACAGGGGCATTCTAGCACATAGATAACATTCTTAGTTGTACATCTTATTATTGTATCAATTTGAAACTCCTCATTTGTTACTTTTGATGTAAACTTTTTTGTTTTCTTGCCATATTTACACGCTTTGCAGGTGACACATGGATAATACTCCACTATGCTTTTATCCTTTGATTTTGCTTCCAGTGGTATACAGCTTCTTGTCACCCTTTGTTTCAAGTTGGTTGCCCTTTTAAATATTATTATTATTCCCGGTTCACTTGGTTATTGTTGATATAAATCTGCATCTAATTTCCCAATGTTTTTTGATTATTTTTTTTATTTCCTTACTTTGAGGATTGTATTGTGTTATAAAGTCAATCCTCTCATTTCCCTCTATTTGTTCATGGTCCTTATATACCAGTAGTTGTTGTCTTTCTAGTCTCTTAGTTTTTTCTCTTGCCTCTTTTATAATCTCTCTGTTATCACCTCTGCTTGCTTTTCAAACTCTCCTATTTCACTGCAGTTTTTCCTCACTCTCCTAAACTGACAGTAGGGTATGTTTTTAAGCCAAGCTGAGTCATGGTTACTTGAGGCTAATACATAGTTATTTACATCTACTGATTTAAAATATGTTCTGGATTGTATTTTTGACTGTTTCACGTATAGTTCTAGATCTAAAAAGTTTATTTTTTCTCTACTGTAACTCAGATCAAATTCCAAATTCATATAATTGGAATTCAATTCATTAAGGAATTCTTTTAATTGCGTTTCAGTCCCTCTCCAAATAATAATGATATCATCTATGCAGCGCCGCCATAGGGAGAGGTTTGCCTCCCAGCCTTTTAGATGTTCCCTTTCCCAATACCCCATGAACAGGTTGGCATAACTGGGAGCAAATCGTGTCCCCAGGGTGGTGCCACACAGCTGTAGAAAATACTTGTTATTGAACCAAAAATAATTATGATGCAAAACAAATTCTATTGCTTGTAAAATAAATTCTTTCATACCCAATTTCATATTACCATCCTGCCCTAGGTAATAACTGATTGCTGCTATCCCCTGATCACGCTTGATTGATTTATATAAACTCCTTACATCTAGGATTGCTACCCCTTCTAGCAAGTTAAGTATTTGGGTAGAGTCTCAAAGGTAGCAGGGTAGTTCTCTGACATAATGTTGCAATTTTGTATCTAAAAAGTGAGATAAATTACTTGTAAGTGATTCAATTCCAGAGATGATTGGGCGTCTTATGGATTTTAGGGATTGTATAAAATACCGGAAGCTTGGGGTATTTCATTAAGATGTATTGTGACTCATTTGTTGTTATTACTCTTTTTCTGCTTCTCTTACCATTTTTTCTAATTTATTTTTGAACACATTAATAGGGTCTCGATTTAATTCTTTATAGGTTTCTTTGTCACTTAGCAGTCTTTCACATTCTGCAACATACTTTTCCTTATCCATTATTACAATCCCCCCTCCCTTATCTGCTGGTTTTATGATAATCTCTGTGTTTCTTTCCAAACTTTTTAGAGCCTCATATTCCTCTTTGGAACAATTATATCTTTTCTTTTTGTTGTTCTTTTTTACCATCTCCTCCAAGTCCTGCATTATTAGTTTCTCATATGCTTCAATCCCAAGGGGGTCTGTAAGGAAAGGAAAGGGATATCACAACTGGGCACAAAAGGGTGATATAAGTAAAAGTCATCACTGGTGTTAAAAAGCACATGAGAGTGCACATTGTGAAGTAATAACAGTATTACACTATATATATATTTTTTTTTTTTTTTCTCTTTTTTCTTTTC